>NC_141158.1:122895499-123229427 GCF_053477565.2 Lygodium microphyllum
ATAACCTTCCTAGCAAAAAGAAAATTCACAAGTCCCCTTAGAGAGATGGAGGCAACTTCTAATTTTTTTCAATGAGAAGGCGTTGCCGGTAACCTTTGTTTGGCGACAAAAAATTTCATATCCCCTTAGAGAGATGATGTAGGGGAGTTGTGATTCAAAGCACGCTCTCTCTCTCTCTCTCTCTCTCTCTTCGAGAAAGCGTTACTAGCAACCACCACCACCACCACTAGCACCGCCGCCACCACACCACCACATCTTACTCTTCCCCTCCTCATTAGAGCCACAACCAATTCTCCTCTCTCTCTCTTCTCATATGTTGGGGACACAACCAATTTCCTTGGCAAAGTTTGCAATATCCCCTTCTTCAATTGCCTATACATGAACCTACCATTCATAGTTGTATTACATATAGAGAACACATTGACAAGATACCATTGTAAATATACTTCTATAATAGAAGGATACAGAGTTATGCTTGTAGAGAAGTGTCCATGCTACTAACTTGGATGACTTCTGAGACTTAATATCATCATTTGGTTTGAAATTCTATTTATATCTTATGTGAACTAGAAGAACAAATCTTTGTCCACTTGAATATTGTAGTAGTTTTCTCATTGAGAAAGAGAGAGAGAGAGAGACAGAGAGAGGGACAGAGAGAGAGAGATTATGTGACTTAATCATCATCTCGCTAAGGGGACGTGAAATTTTTTTGCCGAATAGGGGTTGCTAGCAACTCTTTCTCGGAGAGAGAGAGAGAGTTTTGAATCACAACTCCCCTACATCATCTCTCTAAGGGGACATGAAATTTTTTGTCACCAGATAAGGGTTGTCGGCAACCCCTTCTCAATGAAAAAATTTCAAAAGTTGCCTCCATCTCTCTAAGGGGACTTATAAAATTTTTTTGGGCTAGGAAGGTTGTTGATAGCTCCATGTTTAGTGATTTTTTTTAAAAAGAGAGGACTTGTGAAAAAAAATTCACCGAGAAAGGGTTGCTGGCAACCCCTTGTTCGGTGAAAAAAGATTTCATGTCCCCTCAAAGAAATGGAGGAGACTTGTGAAAAACAATTTCACCTCAAAAAGGGGTTGCAAGCAATCCTCTTCTCGACAAGTTGCTAGCAACCCCCTTCTCGACTCAAAAAAAGTCAAAGCAAGTCACATGATCTCTCTCTCTCTCTCTCTCTCTCTCTCTCTCTCTCAATCATCTTTGTCTCTCTCTCAATCATCTTTGTCTCTCTCTCCCCTCCTTTTATATTTATATTTAGTAATTAACTAAAAAATGATTAGTACTTCAATTATTACCTAAGCAATAAATTAAATAGTGCATGTGTGTATGCCTGTTTCTCTCTCCCTCTCTATGTGTATGTGTATGGCCCTTATCTTCATTTCTCATTATGTGTATCTCTTGCAGCTCTCTCTCTCTCTAGAGTCATTAGGACTCAATAGAGTCGAGAGAGAAGAGAATATATATGTATGTATGTATGTAATTATTAGCTAGGAAGATCAAATTATGTGTATATTTATGATATGTTTTAATGTGAGACATAGTAAGTTGAGACTTTTTGAATGAACTATATTAAAAAGTTTGGACCTTATGAACAAAAAACATTCCTCTCTTTTGGGATTTTTTTCTCCTAACATAGAAAACTAATAATTAACATAACATACAATGGCTATTGTATTTTGAATTGTGTATTTGAAAAAATAACGACATTATCAAAGATTTAAAAAAAGTTTTATACTATTGAAATTATAATCAAAATGTTACTTTTTAGTCTAATTGTACTTGGGCTAAAAACTTTTAAATAGAGGAACTTGACCTAAGTTAGAGAGAGAGAGAGAGAGAGAGAGAGAGAGAGAGAGAGAGAGAGAGAGAGAGAGAGAGAGAGAGAGAGAGTGTGTGTGTGTGTGTGTATTTTGATAAAGGTCCAAAGTTATTAATATAAGAGAAGACCAAAGGTAGCATTATATTATTATAGGAGAGAGTTGCTATAATTATTTTAAGCCATGTACACACACACACACACACAGAGAGAGAGAGAGAGAGAGAGAGAGAGAGAGAGAGAGAGAGTATTGAATATCCAAAGTTATTAATGTATAGGAAAGGCCCAAATGTAGTATTATAAAAGAAAGCTAAAAGATTTTTTTGGAGCCACACACACACACACACACACACACACACACACACATACACACACACACGTAAATAGAGAGAGAGAGAGAGAGAGTGTGTGTGTGTGTGTTTTTTTTTGGGATAAAAATCCAAAGCTATTAATATACGAGAAGTTCAAAGGTAGTATTGTGATGTTATAGGAGAGAGTTGCTAGAATTTTTTAAAGCCACATGAGAGAGAGAGAGATTGTGTGTGTATGTGTGTTTTGATAAAAATTCAAAGCTATTAATATGTAAGAAAAGTCCAAAGATAATATTGTAGTATTGAGAGAGAGAGAGAGAGAGAGAGAGAGAGAGAGAGAGAGAGAGAGAGAGAGAGTGTGTGTGTGTGTGTGTATGTGGATGTGTAAAGATCCAAGGCTATTAATGTAGAAGAGGGTCTAAGGTAGTATTATAGGAGAGAGTGCTAGAAAATTTGAATCCAAATTTTCTAGCACTCTCTCCCATAATACTACAATACTACTTTTGGGCCTCTCCTACATTAATTTAAAAAATGTACCTCTCTATTCAAACTACTTTTCACATTTCTTTCTCTTCTCTCTTATCAATGATTTTTAAAAAGATATATATTTCTTGTCTCTCATTAATAATTATTTTAAACTCCTCTCTCTCTCTCTCATCCAAAAATTATTTTTATCTCTCTGTCCTCCTCTTCTCCATTGAGTTCTAAAATCCTTCCATTGAAATTCCTTACATTCAAAGTATCTAGAATATATTTTTTAATTTTAAAGATTAGGAAAACCATTGATGAATTACTTAGTTAAGGTGGATTAGAGTTTATATGAGCAATAATATTTAAAGCTATATCTTTAGTTCTCTAATATACACTAGACAAGCCTACCTTGATTGTTCTCTCTATGTGTATGTATATGTGCATGCATGCACTCGTGTATATGTGTGTGTCTCATTAAGAACTTGTTTCTATATCTCTCATTAATATATATACATATGTATGTGTGCATGTATTTATGTGTGTATACTAGAAGTTTTAACACATGCACACACATATACACACATATGATTATTTCAAAGAAGTATAACTATATTTTATAGCCTATGATTATTAATATTTTAACAACATGATGTCAACTTAGCAAAGACATGCACAATGAGACACCAAGATGATGCTCTCTCTCTCTCTCTCTCTCTCTCTCTCTCTCTCTCTCTCTCTCTCTCTCTCTCTCTCTCTCTCTCTCTCTCTCATTAAGCATATTGACTAAGCATCAACTTTATACTTATTTTCACCAATCAATATCTCTTCTTGGCACCATAATAAATAATCTAAAAATGTATAAGCTTTAATAATGAGTTTTTATTTTGTAACCAATGTTTAATAAGGTTGCTAGAGTCATGTATAAAAAAATATATTTAGTGAGTATTTGGAATGGATGCAAATGAAGATATGTTTATACATCAACCCATGCTTACTGAAGAAAACTTACATCTCAAATTTGGAAAGAGAATAACTTTTCCAATGTCACCCATAGCGTGACCAGCAAAGAAAAAAAGTTGCTAATTATTAGAGAAAATGCATTTTATTTTGTTGAGAAAATACAAACATATCTCGCTTTGGTTAGCTATGATTAAATTAATGATAATGTTTTACTGTCATTATCTATCAATTTGTGAAACAACAGTACACTTGCTAGAGATCACCATAATATGAATCTAGATCCAGATTGCTTGCAGAATTTGTTTTGTATTGTAAATGAGAGAGAGAGAGAGAGAGAGAGAGAGAGAGAGAGAGAGAGAGAGAGAGAGAGAGAGAGAGAGAGAGAGAGAGAGAGAGAGAGAGAGAGAGAGAGAGAGAGAGAGAGAGCTATATATCGATAAAGAGAGGACTGTTCGTTGGAACACATCACAATCCAATAATGTAATACAAGTTCTATTGATTTGAAGTGCTTGCACAAATATTTTTATGTTGCAAACATGAGAGAGAGAGAGAGAGAGAGAGAGAGAGAGAGAGAGCTATTTGTTAGGAACCCATGTTTGGTAAAAAATATGTTCATTTACTTTGCATATGGTAGTTCACTAACTTGCAAATGCATTTGTGGATTTAGAAAAAAAAATTGTAGTTTTTGTAGTAAGTTCATGCAATATAATGTGAAATATATGAGTATATTAAAATATTTGATTGTTGAAGTTTGGAGTTTAAAATAAAAAATTCTTGAAAGAAATAACAACTACAAGTAATGAAGTAATACAGAGCTATATTTTACGGAGATTGTGAAGCAATTGTTTGCAAGGGTCTATCATAAATGAATGCATAACTTCAATCTATATGTAAGCCTAATTAAATGAGAAAGAGAGAGATCAATGTGCAAGTATAAGTGGATGTGTCTATAGTTTGCTCGTGTGTGCATAACTAAAGTATTAACACATCAAGATGTAATTATAAAATATGTGCAAAGAAGAGAGGGGAGATGTGAATGTATATGTAGTGTGATATCTCATATGCATGCGTGATTGAACTCTTAACATTGTGATAATATTATCAAAGATAAGCACATAAGAAAAATCTAGTGATGTAAATAAGTTGAGAGAGAACTACTAATTCATTTATTGATATATATATATATATATATAGAAATGTGTAAGTGTATCTGGTTTTGCTTATGTGTGCACAATAGAAGTACTTATACATCATGATGTAATTATAACATACATACAAATAATTGGGAGAGGGGAGATGTGAATGTATACAGAGTGTGATATTGCTTGTGTATGTGTAATTTAACCACTAGCATTGTGATAATATTATAAAAAATAATTACACAAGCTTAATATAGTGATGTAAAACAATGAACGAGAGAGAACTACTAATGTGTTGTTAGAGAGAGAGAGAGAGAGAGAGAGAGAGAGAGAGAGAGAGAGAGAGAGAGAGAGAGGGTGTTATTGAGGGAAAGGAGGAGAGGGAGATGCATGTTGTGGGTCTCCAAGATATGTGAGAGAGAGAGAGAGAGAGAGAGAGAGAGAGAGAGAGAGAGAGAGAGAGAGAGAGAAATGAATTGCGGTTCTAATGAGGAGGAGGAGAGTAAGATGTGGTGGTGTAGTGGCAGGGCTGGTGGTAATGTTATTGAAGGGGAGTGAGATGTCAGTGGTTGGTCCCCAATATATGAGGAGAGAGAGAGGAGAATTGGTTGTGGCTCTAATGAGGAGGGGGAGAGTAAGATGTGGTGGCGACAGCGTCAATGGAAGAGCAGCATTGGTGCTTGATATATGCCCAAAAGAAAAAGAGGAACAATTGGACTATGTGGAATAAAACTTGAGGTTGCCAAAAAAAGCTTGCTTAAAAGCTCACTCCAAAAGCTCGCTTCTCGCACGCACTCTACACAAACTCAAAGAGCTACTTGGCTACTCCAGCAATAGGTTCCAACTCATCCCCCAACAAGTGCCATGAGACTGGTACTCAACTAGGAGGGGGGTAATGTTAACCCTCAAATGAACAATTTGAAAAATCCAAAAAATCTAAAGCAAAAGACAAAGCGAAGGCAATATTGGAGAACGAAGGCATGCCAAGAAAAATCGGGAATCACAAGAAGTGTGAAAAAGTCCTAAATCGAGGAGAGACACTTAAGAAAAAGTGCAAGTCAATACTTCTGTAAAAGAGTGCAAAGTGCATCATGATTAATTTTAAGAGCGATGGTCTTTGATCTATGCAAATTGTAAATGTAGATGAGCAGTAAGAAGAATAGGAGGACAATGGGAAAAAGGACCTAGGCTATGACCTGCCATGTAAAAAGGGGATGACCGCCCAAATGGGATTTAGGGCTTTATATATAAAGTTCAAAAAGTAAATGAGAGCTCATTCTTTGGTGTGTGACAAAGTGGACTCCCTTCTTCTCTCCTTCTCTTCTCTTTTCTCGCTTGTGTGTGCTTGAGGGAGGGAGTGTGAGAGTGTGAGGGAGTGAGTGTGTGAGGGTGAGGGATCAAGGAGGTGAAGCTCTCCACCATCCTCTCTCTTCTCTTCTCTTCTATTCTCTTCTCTTGGTTTACATGTGGCTATGGAGGATGGAGCTTGGAGCTGGAGACTTGAGGATGCTTGAGCTTGCATCAAGAATCACGGAGCTATCGAAGTGCTTGAGAGACAAAGCAACTCAATCGGGAAACAAGGTAAGCTCACTACACTCATAGAGAGGGATAACGCGTCAGCCATGTGAGAGATAGCCATTAGTGCTCACTTGAAATGTTTGAACAATAAGCGTTCCGTGGGTCTTGGTGGTAGAGCTTGTGCTCGCCTCTAGAGTCATTGCTCAATGTTAGTATTTTGTCCTCGCTAGCTCTACCATTTCTCCAAGTGGTATCAATGCTCTTGAGCTAAAGATTCTAGATCTTCTATGAACAAGCTAGATTTTGAAAGAGTGATGTAATCTAAATTTTGACATATCGACTTCCTCCATTTGTGTTTTCTCTTTACAAAATCCCACTATTATATTCAATTTGTGTTGTGGTTTTTTTCATTGTAGGTGGATTCCTTGACCAGTGTGGGTGTGCCCACTATGGTGAGCTAGGCCACTCCACCATAGCTTGTCATTATTGACCATTGCTTGCTACGCCATTGGAGTATATGCACCATTTTTGTGAAAGTGTTAGTTTTGTATCTACTATTGGAGTACCATGCTCAAAGCAATCGAGTCAATGGCAGTAAGCCCTTTGGAGACACACAAATCATTGTTGATGCTTATGCATCCTCTCCCACTTCTTTCTTTATTGGAGGCAATAATATGCCTATGATGCATGCTAAGTCCCTTTCAAGCCAAATTGAGGCATGAACGACAAGCCCTCATGGAGATCGATGGAACTCATTAGGGAGGTTTCCTTGACCTATTTTTGGATATGATGGATTTTCTCGACATGATCTCCAAATTTGCACTTTATTATACTAGGAGATAGTGGTTGCTGAATCTCATTAGTTCTACAATTTCCTACATCATGATATAGTGGTGATTGAACACTCTTATCTTTGCGATTTGCTCCCCCATCATGAAATAGTGGTTGTTGACTAGCATAGCTCCATAGGAGCTTCATGTTCCTACTTGTGTCGAGCTTGTGTCTCCATATGAGTTTGATAGTCATACTTGTGGTTCCATATAAGCTCCATATTTGTACTTGTTGGCTCCATATACGACTTTCATATTCCTACTCCCCTGTAAGACTCTATGGGTGCATATTCAACCCAAGCATTGAGGAGATCATATATGATGCCCTTGCTTACCAACCCTCTCCTACCCATCACTTAAAGGCCAACTTTTGCAATTATTGCATGCACCATGTTCAATAGTAGTATTAGTTGCCAAGGACCTTCTTTGGTATTCTCACCAAACATTCCTCTTTCTTTAGATTCCTTAGAGGTCATCCTTCATGATTTTTTTGGTTTCCTATCTACATTGAGGGGGATTTAGAGGGGCATCTCTTGGCTTATACCATGAGCCTCCTCCACCTTCAGGTAGCTCTTTCACCTTATTCTTGTTTTTCAAAAGGGGTGATGCTCCATTATGACTATCCATTGTGGAAAAACTATGGTAAAGAGCCTGACCTTAGTGTTGTAGCGTCTTTGGCATTGGTTCTTAGGATCTATAGGTTTAGCCTAGGTTAGAGCCACAGATTTTTAGTCATGCCTTGGTGGTTGTGTTTACACATCTTGTATAATGAGAGGATGAGGATATTGCTCTCTTCTTAGGCCCAAAATCATGCACTTTATATGCTTGCCAACTTGGAGACAACAATAGTGGTTTCTCTCTTGAGGTTGAGTTTTTGGTATCTTCAGTATCACCTCAGGGAAGTTGACTATTACTATCATTTCAAGTTTGCAGCTATGATGCATTTGCTTCCATTTATTCTTAAATTCTTGGCATCACAAGTTGATGAAGAGTCCCACTCTATACATTGGTTTGATGTTATTAGAAGATTTCTTTTTATTTTAGTACATTTAGCTTTACCTCTACTTTACCTTATTAGATCTTTGTTGTCAACACCCTTGCTAGTTGACTATGGGGAATGTGTGCATCAATAGTTGTGTTTAAACATTCATAAGACCCATTCACTTGGGTTTCCCAAAAAAGGATATCCATCACCTTTGTGAGCATAATAGTAGGTCCTTTGGTACTTTAGAGTGACATCCTTGGTCTCTTTGGCATGGAGCCCTTTGGGTGCACAAAAACAAAGTTATACTCTCTCACTCTCTTATTCACCTTTTTTGACACAAGAGGGGTGTTGAACAAGTAAGATCAAATGCCTTAATTTAAGATAAATTATCATTCATTTCAACCTAACTTAACTCCACAAAAACAACCCCAAACAAAACTATTTAGAAAAAATGATATCATGTGCATGTGATGGTAGGACAAATGCCCAAAAATCTCATGTAAAAGGACATGGAGGTATTCATACTCATTATTTACTTTGATCATCCCACTCCCTCACTTGTAATACTAGCTCTCCAATCTTTCTCATCAACATCATTCATCATCATCTTCATCTTCATTGGCTTGTGTAAGAGGCAACATCTCACAAATATAAAATACTAATGAAATACATGAAATGTTGGAAGCCATAGCCTTGTTGAGAATCAATGATGAGTTACAATATGGAACTCATCTCATGCTAAGGTGGGTCAAGAAACTCACCTCATGCTAACGTGGAGTAAGAAACTCACCTCCATGCCAAGGTGGGACATGTATACACCCATGTCAAGGTGGAAGGAACGATGAAGGTCTTGGAAAGTATTATTTCAAGAATGACACAATGATAACATCATCCCTACATTTGGTTGATTAACCTTATTTATGGAAAACCCTAGCTCCTCATAATCTAGGCTAAAAAAGGCTAAAATTATCTACATTACAAGGCTCTGATACCAATGAAATGAAAGCATGCCCTAGTTAAACAAAACTAACATCTAATGCCTAGAAACAAGAAATGTAATAGAAAAATGGTTAGCTACCATTAATCTCAGCACCATGAATCCATAGTTGCTACAAGTTTAAGAAAAGTACAAATAATTTAACAACTAATGCTAATGTTGAACTAAGTGTTCTGCTTGCATTCTTGAAAAAAATGTGTTAAAGCTATTTACAATGGCACCTTGTGCTGCTTTTATACTGACCCCTAAAATCCCCAAATTAAGGGTTCTCTTCTAGATTTAATACAAAGACTTTTGGGCCAATCCTCTCAAGAACATGAAGAAACAATGAGGACCAAGTAGCACCAATTATTGAGCATGGAATGACTCATTGTAGGTTGATTTCCCTAGAATAAAGCCAACTAGATCAAATGGAATACCAACATGATAGCCATCAAGGATAGGAAATCTGTCATCAAGTAGAAGTACCAAGCCACCTAGATCAAATGGGTATAATGCATCATCCCCATAATCAATTCCAAAATCCATGTGATCATAAAGAAACATAGTTTCATCATCATTGCCTATCATTTGTGTCATGTGAATATGGATTTCAAGCATAATGTCCATAGCATCCTCATAAAGAAACTCATTTGCATCATCATGTGATGACCCAATGCCTTCATACATTTAGTTGCAATACAATCCTTTTGAGTCCTATGAAAACCATGTTACTCTTGGGCTTGCTTTTTTTCTGGAGTATCATCAATCATTTGTACCTCATTGTCTTCTTGAAAATCTTGATGCTCTTCTACTCTATCAACTTATTTTCCATCTTCATCATTTGTATCTTCTTGGACTTTCTCATCTTTAGCTTCTTGTTCATCTTTAGCTTCATCTTCATCTTCAACAACTCTTGCGATCAAAGTATTCACCTTTGCAATAGGAGAATTGATGATAGCATACTGCCCATATTCTTGATGATGATAACACTTTAAAGAACTAGATTTAGTATCCCTTACATAGGGTTATACCTAGGAGTCATAAGAGTTACTCTCCCGTTCACTTGCATAGGCCTATCCATCACCGTCATCATCATCATCATCATAAAGAGTGGTTCATAATAATATCCACAATGGTGGTTCATAACATTATAAGAATGATCAAGATTATATCCATAATGTTGGCCCATAATTTGCCCCATAGTCATGAGAATGACTATGATCATGGTACTGAACATTACCATAGTATGGTTGATCAACATGTGACTACCTTTTCCCACACAAAGATGAAGCTTGTATTCGCAATTTGTTAGCCTCCATCTCATCTATTGGTACTCGATGATGTATACTTCTCCAAGTCTATGTATAAATTGAATCTAGCTGAATAACAAATTTGTACTTGTGTGTGACTGTGCATGTGTTACTTAAAAAGATATTGCTAAAATTTTTAACAAATCAACCACAAAAGAATCTCACAATGATAGAAAGCAAGCGCAAAGAAAAGAATCAAGAAAGAGAATGGTGTAAGAAAAGAAGACATGGGAGAAAACTAATGCAATTTTGGTGCAAATACTTTGAAAATATAATATATCTCAAGTTCCAAGACAAAAATGGTTGAAACTGTAATCTTGAAATGGATTAAAAGATGAGGGCAATTGATAGTCGACCCCTTCAATGAACCAAATATTCTCTGATTAATCACATCCGAGCAACCAAATTTGAAGGTTTCATTCTTCCAAATCCTCAACTAATTAGCAACTTAATTATTTTCTTACAAGTGCATTTTTTGAAGAATTTTTGGCACGAATGAAGCACAATCAAATGTTTAAAGAAATGTAGTTATTAGATTTGTAAGACTCAATTAGTTGTTACGATTTTCCTTGGAGATGAACCTTTCAGAGAGGCCATTCCCTTGGTATTCTTTAACAAGACTAAGCTTTACGTATTACTTTGGCCCCAATTGATTTGATTTTTTGTTCTTCTTTACCTTAACATAGATGGGCGTGATCCCCGTAATTGTTGCCTTTAAGCACTACTCATTGTTGAACCAATCTTTCATTTGTATTTCATTTAGCTCTACAACTATTCCTTTCATTAAAGTTCTTAAACCAATTTCTCATTATATTTCATTTAGCTCTACAAGCCCTATTCAAAGCCTAGAACATAGAGACATGATCTCCACAAATATATGTTCTACATAAAATCAAATCCCTTAAAAATTGCAACCTTCTTCATGGTTAAAACATTTTATAAGTAAATGTCAATATCCTTGGATACTTTTCATTGTTATGTATGATATCAATTCTCTGCTTGATTATTATAGTACTGCTGATCTATTTGAAAAACATTAAACAATCTGAAATACAAATACTTTGTGCTAAATATGATCATAGATACTAGTGCCATGGCTACAAACACAAGGAACCTTGCAAAATATGACACCATGAAATTAAAATTGCATAAGAAATTTCAAAAGTCAAGCTAGATTAATTTACAAAGAAAGAATGTGATCCCTATGAAGATTGCTATGAAAAGTACTTCATAATTGATATTTACATATCAACTATGTGGGTGACTTCTCTGGAGGACACTTTAACCATTGATGATCACAAAAATACATGTAGTAGTACATGAAACATGTCTCAAAACACACGCAAATGTGGTAAATTTTGATTGCACTGTATAGCCATAAAATGAAGTCATCATTAGTAAGACATGCTTCTCAAAACCTCTTTTTTTGAGATTAATCACGTGGTGACTAACACAGACCTACAATGCATCTTGATCATCAAATATGCTTATTTGTAGTAGTACATACAATTAAAAAAAGAAAACTTAAAGAGAGCTAGAAAAATTTAAGGGACTAGGCATACCGTGGGGAGCATAGATGCTGCCATTACAACTTTCTCCTCAAGTTGCGCTGCTAGAACATCTTCAGAAATAGAAGATTGATGCTTGTTGCTATTGCTCTCTATAGGAACTTCTTTATGGCTAGTTGTTGGGACCATCAATTCGATAGGTGGCTTTAGTTGTGTAGGATACATCTCAGCTAATAGCTTAGGGTCAGGATTAAGTGCTTGAAAAAGCTTCATTCCAAAATTTCCCTAAATATACAAAATGTATCACTTGAAACAAATGGTATTATCACTTTTTAGGAAAAAAAATTATACCCCCCTAAATACAAACACAAATGAACCAAATATACAACTCAATTGTGTATGAACACTTAAAAGCAAAAATTACCTTTGGTGTTATCAAATTGCAAGCCAACCCATCAATGGCTAGCATGGCCAACACTGTCTACACAAGAAGGTAGTATGAAAGGGTAAATTGTGTGTTCAAATGTTGTACTTTCTAACGTATCTATAAAAGTAGTTACTTGTATGATGTGGACTCAGAAATCTTGACATTATGATGCCACCTAAGCCTTAAAACGAACACATCAGATGTAGTCTAACCTGCATGTAAGCCTCAATCAAGTCATCCACACCAATGCCAATGCGATTGAAATCACGACTATCCATTAGCAACAACCTCTCAGTTTCAGTTCCCCATGTCCCATCGGAATTCTAACAAAAGCATCAAGTTATTAACAATATAATGCAATTCACGCTTTCCAAAAGGCAAGAATAATCAATGCGTATTATATGAATGAATATTTATTAAGCTAAAATCACACTGATGGAAAATTGGGAATTTTTACCTTGACTGAGAGGTTCGTTCCAAGCATATCCCATGATTGAGCTCCCTTGTCTATAGTTTTTGCTAACGGCAAGCGGGCCCTCCGACCATAGATAGCCACAGGGAAGAAGCCCTCAGGTGAAGATCCAATCATCATCCTCAAGTCTGCTGCATATATGTTGCTTTTTATGTTGGGTATTGTGCCAACATGGTATAAACGGCCATGTTGACTAAGGGAGCTCCACCCATTGTTACCAATAAGGGCCTAGAGAAATCAACTTGCAAGTTGTTGATAATGTACTTGGCCAATTACATGCAATCAAGATCTCGTCCTATGAACAATAAGAATATTGATAGTGATACATCTCATATTGATCAAAACACTAAAGTGTGTTGCTATAAAAAGTGCATCTTAATACAAAAATTCAATGCCCTTGTGGAAAGCATTCAAAGAGCTTAATGATGAAATTGCAATGACAAATCTTAAATGTATTGACCAAAGGAATAACATTGTAAGTATTGCATATGTATCCAAGTGATTTGTAAGACTATAAATTGAGTCAATGAAGGGTGGCACATGCAAGGGAAGTTTCAATTTTGCACTTCGTATCTAGAAGAAGCTTTGATGGGCATGTCACTAGGAGCAATTCATGCTTTTGCAAAAACCTCCACAAAGACGTGAATGCAACACACACATGCCACATTTATGCAGATGCACATGCAAAGAGAGTGCACAAAACGCGCGAACGTTTGAAGATGTACATAAAAATTGACAGATTTATGATAAGTCAGCTAAATTTGATCAATCCTGTATAGGTCATGACCAGGTACCTGCACAATGAAACGGTCATATCGATGCTCAATTTGCATGAAAGCTTGAAGTTCACCTTCATGGGTAATTGTCCAGACCCCTTGTCCCGCATTAGCATAGGGTACCTTGACGACGGCAAGCCCTCCCATACGCCTCACCCACAAAGGAACCTCTGGCTTGGTGACATCCCATATAGTCTCGGGCGTGTAAATCATGAGCCCCGTGCTTGCTATCTCAGCGTTGAAAAGATCGTAAGCCTTCGCAGCTAGCATCTTGTTTCTGCCCCCAGCAAGGCATGCTAGCACGGGGTTGTAGATGAGTGTCCGTGATATTGGAGGCATGCGAGACCATGGCCTCTGCGTAACATAGCGCAATGCAGCTCTGATAGGCACCCATACATGATCATCATTATATCCTTTTTGCTCAACTGGCCGACAAATTGGACAATCATCCCTTGCATGGTCGATCCCGTTTTCTCGTTGCAGTAGCTTGACACCATTATTAGGGCAAGCCATATTTGAATTGTGACCGTTGACGTAGGTATACTCCCCGTTTGGTTCCATGCAGTCTTTATGATACGAAGGGACCCTCACCTCCAGGACGCCATCCTCTCTGAACCTGAACTTCGGGTTGAAATCATCAGCGTAGCACGGGACCAAGAAGACCGTCTCGTTGGTGAGGTCTGCTAGCGTTGCTGCATAACCCCATGCTTCCATCTTGTTCTTGTCGTAGAGGACCGCCAGGTCCCCCTCAGGGAGAGGGCGCCCATTGTAGGAGTTGGCCTTGAGCAAGGGCACGAAGGACTTCTCCAGGAGGGTCTGATAGCCTGCGTGCTCCATGTCTTCGTTGGCAAGGGGCATGGACTTTTGGCCAGACGGGCAGGAATTCGTCTCAACCACGACTAGCTTCTTTTGGCCTTTGTTTGAGGTGGTGGAGAAGAGATCTGCGCCTCCCCATTGGAAGAACCTGGACAGCCATTCACATATACTGATCAGAAACAGCGGCCGGCGCTCACACATGACACAATCATGCATGAACACACAAGCCTTAAGCCACATACACCCCGTAATATTCTTCTGAATCTCGATTCAACTATGCCACAACAAGTTTTAGACAGAGCCGAGCAGCCCAGCCCTACCTCAATTTGTTCCTCTTACTTCAAAGGCCATTTTATTGTATTGGAAGTCCAGGTTACGTACATTTTGGTTTGTTAAAGCTATATATATGTAATTTGCAACCCTCATATTATAGGGTCTTCTACATTTTGTGGCATCAGTTACGACGAACTAGGTGAACGGCCTGTCATGGTGCAGGTTCCGGCCTAGCATGATGTGCTTACCTTACCAACGTTGACCATGTCAAACCCAACACTACGTCCAGACATGGCAATAATGCGGCTACGGACCGCATACCTAGTTACGTACGCTTGGGGGCAGGCCCATCTTCACAGCACATCACAATATTATCAGTCTCGACTCTCCACAAGCAAGACACTTACACATAATAATATTCTTCTTCTTGATGAAACCATCACAGTAGTAAGTCTTAAACGGATCCTCATTATAATTGCCACATTCTGAGTTACAGCATCATGTCAAGCTTCTACAAGGGAGGGATTGCATACCTGGCTAGTTGCGGTCCCGTTGCCCCCAACCGCAACTAGCCAGGTATGTGGTGGCTCTTAGGAACCGCTTTTCCCACATAGGAATGTCAAAACCTTTTGATGTATGATGCATAGAGAAGGCTAAATTCAGAGATCGGTCAGTATTAAGCATGTATGACGAGAGAGGTTTGTTATACACAACATGTTCAGTGAGCATTCTGACTCGTACATATATAGACGTGTGTGTGTGTATATACACACACACGTACGTGTCTGGGTTCAATTTGCTGCAGAACTAACAAGCTGATTAATGAGCTGCTGCTTTGATGATCAGTGATACCTAGTGGAGCGGCGCAGGACAGCGCTGACGGCGTCGGCGTTCGCTTCCGGGTGGAGGTGGCAGTATCGTTTGGCGATGCGGTGGTTTCCGAGACCCAAGAAGGAGCGCACCAAGGGGTGTATCTGCGCGTTCAGAACGCGCGGATAGAAGTGGTGGCTCGGCTCGAAGCTCCCCGGTTCGATCGCCTCCACGGTTCGCCCCGAGGAGCTGCCGCCTGGGGATGCGACTGGGAGGCCGCCGGCAGCAGCTGAATTCACATCCATAGCTAGTGTATTGACTGCAGTACCTGTGCCGCCGCCATACTCACCATTAACATAGATCTGCTGAGGATGAATATTATCATGATCTCACTCTCTCTCTCTCTCTCTCTCTCTCTCTCTCTCTCTCTCATTAAAAGAATACTGATGGGCCAACCCGTACTGATCAAAGCTCTGAGAGTTCAAAACTATCACAATTACCTCAGAGTGATATTTAACTATGATCAAAGAAAATATAAGGGTTTGTATCTGAAATTCACAACTGCTTTGCTGTCCATCCCTCTCTCTCTCTCAGGCACAAATCCTAATTCGTCCCACAGTCCTCCAGCTTCCAGCTTGTCGGCAGCTCGCTCTCGATATTTCTCTCTGTGTTTGATCACTATTTTCCTCTCGCTCCACAACCCTCGAGCTTCGTTGGCGGCAGCTCGTTTTAGAAAGGTCCTAGAGGCGAGCTTCTAATTCCACGCTCGCTCGTGTGTCGCTAAGTTTATTGCTTGTGGTCCTCGTCCTGATTGTGATGCACACATCATTCTCATAGCGACATCATGGCACGTGACTCATTCTCGGGTACAAGAACACTGTGCACATGTGACCTAACTCAAGTGCAATCCGCTTTATACGGTCGTTCTGTACTTTCACAAATGGATCATTAGCGGGCTTGCTTACAAAGTATTTTTATTTACTATATTGCGCATTTACATTAATACAAAGGATAAGGTACGTACAAAACCGATAAGGTACATGGAAAGCCTCAGACTCCAGAGTGCGGCTGTTTCAACTTTCAAGGGCCCTTTTAAGAAAGACTTCGGTAAAAACCTTTCAAGGGCCCTTTTAAGACTTCGGTAAAAACCCTTATATGGCTTATCAACAGAGCACAATCCCTTCAAGGCCAATAGAATATTCGTGAGAGAGAGAGAGAGAGAGAGAGAGAGAGAGCTTTGAAAGCTTGGATCCTTAACAACCACTATAGCTACATCTAGTGCCATTGAGAGAGAGAGAGAGACCTCAATTTAGTTTTGTTCTGATTAATCAAAGAACACAATAATTTAGAGAAGTTATTATATACTTGAAGTACCTCCTCAACTTATTGTTTATCAACTTTTACAAGATTGGAGTTATTGTTTGTAAAAAAATGCATAAGAAAATGATTATCCTCACTAATGGGTAGGCCCTTGATGGTGCCCCTTTGCACTCTCAAGTCTAGATTCTTGATAAAGGCATTTGTAATGATGGCAAAGAGTAATGGAGCAATAAGACAACCCTACCTTACTGACTGCCTAATGGTATATGGCTCGAAGCTATTTCCATTCACATGGACAATCACCACGACGTTTGAGAACAATGTTTGGACCATATGACATCATATTGGGGAATATGGGAATTTCCCATAAGTTTGGGACGCGTGGTCAAATCTTTGGATTTGTCATAACTTGAACACTATAACTCCAAATTGAGCGCTCTATAGCTCGATAGATTCCATTTTTCAAGCGCTTTCCAATGATAGGTCACATCATATGGTTTTGAGAAACCTATGGGCAGGTTATCGGGTGCCACCTTTTAAGTATTCAAAAAATGGGAACTGGGAGATTCCCAAACATTGTAGGAAGCCTTGTAAAAAACCCATCCTTCTCATCACCTCCATTATGAATCTCTAGTAATCTTATCATATGCTTTGCTAAAATCCATATTTATTAAGACAAAACCTTTTTAAAAGCCAAGGCCTAATCCATTGCAAACATAAGATTGAGAATAGCATCATGAATCCTCCTCCCATGAAGAAATATGTATTGGTGTGGGTGAATGATCGAAAACTTTATTTTGCTTGCCATAACTTTTGCCTGATTTTGTATTCAACATTCAACATACTTAATGGCCTCCAACAATTAATTTTTGTTTGATCAAGGGACTTCAAGATGAGCCAACTTGATTCTTTTTACCATTTTGCATAGCTCAACTATGCACAACTCCCAAATTGCTTGAAAGGCCTCTAACTACGAGGAGGTAATCCACCCTTAGGACTTAGCCTTTTTCATCTTGAACACCACATACTTCAATTCATGTATAGAGAAAGGTCTGCAAAGCATAGTTGCCTCCCTTAGTTGAATCATTTCTCTACCAACTTGGAGAAAATCATCAACCATCTGATCATAATCATCTTAAGGACAGGAGGCAAGGTTGGAGAAGTGGTTGGTGAATAGCCTAGCAATCCCATGGATATCCTTAACAAATTTTCCATTTCCATCATCAATCAAAGAGATAGTGTCCCTTTGTTCAGCTTCAATTTGATACTTATGCAAATGATGAAAGAAAAAATTCACTTCCTTGAGGAGGTTGTGAAGAACACAATCATTAGGATTACCATGCAATGCCAAAATAATAGATTCCCTAGAATGCTGGGCACTATCGGGTTATTCTAGTTTGAAGCTTAAATGGGGGGGGGGGGGGAATTTGAGCCTTGGTTGACAAATTTAATACTATACAACAATGGATCGAAATGTGATCTGAAGTGAAGATATCTAAAAGTATCATGAGATGGATTTTACGTTGAATCCATCATTTAGATATATCTTGTCCAACTTGGCAGCACACCACATATTTCCCACTTGCTTGTTATGCCACATGTAAGGTAGAGGAAGGTCTGTGACAACTAGATCCACTAGCTCATGGGTGATCTCAAATTTGTGTTTTCTTTTTTTGTAGCATCATGGTTGAGCAACCATGAGACTAGTCCCCCTCAAATAATGTCATGTTCCAATGCCCAAGGAAGATCATGTTGACATCTGTGCCTATTTGGTTGAGTGCTTCCCATACACCTATTTGATCTATAGATGAAGATAGATGGTTTGTGGATATCCAAACCAACTGGGTTTATGCTCCCATCCCTATCTCTTGATAGGGAAGATTTGATATTAAGAGTATCTTTGATGAGGAGCATTATGCATGTGCTCCCTTGCTTGCAAAAGCCCCTAACCATCTATACCCCTTGAATGGTATATTTTGTTTTTCCGCATGTCCCAATTTGACTTCTAAAGTGCTACCACATGAATTTTCCTCCTTCAAACTAGTAGCTTGCATGCATCCTTCTTGGCTTCACTCTCTAATCCCTGCACACTCCATGAGATCATAGCTGGTCTATTCATGATAGACATCAAAATAGATTTTTTCCTCATCTTAGTCTCCTTCCTTGTCAAGAAAATGAAGTAATTCTAATTAACAAGTGGCTTGAAGGACAACTTTTTAAGAGACATCTTCTTCTTCTTTTTTGCTAGATGTTTTTGCCTTCTCTGGTAGGACATTTTCTTTATCTCCATGCTTAGGTCTCTAACCCTGCCTATTGTACTGGTAATTGCTTGGCAATTGGCTCCTCTTTCTCTTTGCCCTTATTGTCACTCTGCTTAGGTCCTAGCTTCTTTTTTGGGGGAGATGTGGTCTTCCTTTCTCTTGGAATCTTCCTCTCTACTTTCTCCTTCATTGCAAGCTCTTCCCCTTCAATCCTCATGGGCCAATATTTGGCATAGTGCCGATGTTCTTTACACACAAGGCATGTATCGAGAAAAGTCGAGAAGCACAGATCAATGACCAATCCATTCCATTCGATTCCACCAACTCTAGAACATCATGGATCATGCACCTTTGATCCCGTAAGATACACGCATGCTTCTCTAAGTTAAGGGTTCCATTTGCAAATATTGTTGAAAGGATATGGAGGACTCGAGTGCCTTGCAAGCAGTGAAACCTCTCCATTAAGCCATGCATGAAAACTAAGAAAACCAACCCATACGAGGTAGTTTGGTTGAAAGAACTCCTTTGGATTAAAGTAAGCTTTCCAAAGAATTGAATAAACTAGACAGCCTTTGAAGCCAATTGTAGATCCAAGTACCAGATCTTGCTCTCTCAAGAGTATCAACCCCAAGAACAACCCTCTACCCAACAAGGATGTACTATGCAAGAGACACTTTGGAGGCAAAAGTTTGCTAAAACCACATGGAAAACTCCTCTTCAATTGGTAGCTTCCCCATGAAATACATGTAGAGACTACACCAAGAGTATTCTGCATATTGCTAGACCCTAGGTAGAGAGAATGCCAAAGAGACACGAAGAACCTGCTTACCTTCTCCAATAAAGTCTCTCTTTCTTTGGTTCAAGAGCTTTTGGTCATCACATAACTTTTTCTTGAACTCTTCCATGTCTCCTCCATTTGCCACAGTGCCTATGTAATCTATTTCCATAGCTCTACTTTTGCTACTTCAATGTTGCTTCCTAGCCATCCAACACTTCGGCATCTCCTTTACCCCCCTTTATGCATATAGGAAGAGCTATCACCACATGGTGTCACAAGGGAGAGTAAGTGGCCTTTCAAACCACTAAAGGCAATAAAGTTTGTTTATTGGGCTGCCACTCTACTAACTCTTCTAAGAGTGCAAAGTCTTAGTGAGAAAACTTCTTGAATATCTTCGATTAGAAAGTGTCAATGATAAAAAGTTTGATTGAAGGCATCAATATAAAATTAACTTTATGTGATAAAGGGCAACATATAGTAGTCCCATTGTGACTCTTGGTAGCTCTTGAAATTAGGAATTTGGGATAGGGGTGAACCAAAAGAGAGCTCTCAACACACTCAGTTGCTAACATTCTAGGGGAGGATGGGTTTAATGATGCATGATATTTCGATGTAAAACCTTAATGAGTATTGCATAAGAGATAACTAGGTGTTTTGCACCTAGGTTGGGTAAAGCACAGCTTCTCAAAAACACAATGCACTTCCTGTAGCAAGAGTATTGTGGGTCATATATATTCCACACATAGGCATCAAAATTTATTGTTGTGGCATATGCATTAAGAAACACTTTTTACACTAGAATTCATAATGTCTAAAAGACTCCTATACATGTATGCCTTGGTGTTTCATGATTTAAGCACAAAGGCTATCAAAAGAAACTCTATCATGTGATGAGGAGCATTATGCATGTGCTCCCTTGCTTGCAAAAGCCCCTAACCATCTATACCCCTTGAATGGTATATTTTGTTTTTCCGCATGTCCCAATTTGACTTCTAAAGTGCTACCACATGAATTTTCCTCCTTCAAACTAGTAGCTTGCATGCATCCTTCTTGGCTTCACTCTCTAATCCCTGCACACTCCATGAGATCATAGCTGGTCTATTCATGATAGACATCAAAATAGATTTTTTCCTCATCTTAGTCTCCTTCCTTGTCAAGAAAATGAAGTAATTCTAATTAACAAGTGGCTTGAAGGACAACTTTTTAAGAGACATCTTCTTCTTCTTTTTTGCTAGATGTTTTTGCCTTCTTTGGTAGGACATTTTCTTTATCTCCATGCTTAGGTCTCTAACCCTGCCTATTGTACTGGTAATTGCTTGGCAATTGGCTCCTCTTTCTCTTTGCCCTTATTGTCACTCTGCTTAGGTCCTAGCTTCTTTTTTGGGGGAGATGTGGTCTTCCTTTCTCTTGGAATCTTCCTCTCTACTTTCTCCTTCATTGCAAGCTCTTCCCCTTCAATCCTCATGGGCCAATATTTGGCATAGTGCCGATGTTCTTTACACACAAGGCATGTATCGAGAAAAGTCGAGAAGCACAGATCAATGACCAATCCATTCCATTCGATTCCACCAACTCTAGAACATCATGGATCATGCACCTTTGATCCCGTAAGATACACGCATGCTTCTCTAAGTTAAGGGTTCCATTTGCAAATATTGTTGAAAGGATATGGAGGACTCGAGTGCCTTGCAAGCAGTGAAACCTCTCCATTAAGCCATGCATGAAAACTAAGAAAACCAACCCATACGAGGTAGTTTGGTTGAAAGAACTCCTTTGGATTAAAGTAAGCTTTCCAAAGAATTGAATAAACTAGACAGCCTTTGAAGCCAATTGTAGATCCAAGTACCAGATCTTGCTCTCTCAAGAGTATCAACCCCAAGAACAACCCTCTACCCAACAAGGATGTACTATGCAAGAGACACTTTGGAGGCAAAAGTTTGCTAAAACCACATGGAAAACTCCTCTTCAATTGGTAGCTTCCCCATGAAATACATGTAGAGACTACACCAAGAGTATTCTGCATATTGCTAGACCCTAGGTAGAGAGAATGCCAAAGAGACACGAAGAACCTGCTTACCTTCTCCAATAAAGTCTCTCTTTCTTTGGTTCAAGAGCTTTTGGTCATCACATAACTTTTTCTTGAACTCTTCCATGTCTCCTCCATTTGCCACAGTGCCTATGTAATCTATTTCCATAGCTCTACTTTTGCTACTTCAATGTTGCTTCCTAGCCATCCAACACTTCGGCATCTCCTTTACCCCCCTTTATGCATATAGGAAGAGCTATCACCACATGGTGTCACAAGGGAGAGTAAGTGGCCTTTCAAACCACTAAAGGCAATAAAGTTTGTTTATTGGGCTGCCACTCTACTAACTCTTCTAAGAGTGCAAAGTCTTAGTGAGAAAACTTCTTGAATATCTTCGATTAGAAAGTGTCAATGATAAAAAGTTTGATTGAAGGCATCAATATAAAATTAACTTTATGTGATAAAGGGCAACATATAGTAGTCCCATTGTGACTCTTGGTAGCTCTTGAAATTAGGAATTTGGGATAGGGGTGAACCAAAAGAGAGCTCTCAACACACTCAGTTGCTAACATTCTAGGGGAGGATGGGTTTAATGATGCATGATATTTCGATGTAAAACCTTAATGAGTATTGCATAAGAGATAACTAGGTGTTTTGCACCTAGGTTGGGTAAAGCACAGCTTCTCAAAAACACAATGCACTTCCTGTAGCAAGAGTATTGTGGGTCATATATATTCCACACATAGGCATCAAAATTTATTGTTGTGGCATATGCATTAAGAAACACTTTTTACACTAGAATTCATAATGTCTAAAAGACTCCTATACATGTATGCCTTGGTGTTTCATGATTTAAGCACAAAGGCTATCAAAAGAAACTCTATCATGTGTAATATTGTGCTTTTGGCAAGTCTCAGCTTTTACATCACACATAGATATTCCTCGCATCAATATTATAGAAAGCACAAGCATTTAAGAAGTCGTATTTAAATATGTATATTTTAGAACACATCTTACATTGTATGTTTGGACAACTTGCTAAAAGCTATATCTTAACAATGTCTGTAATATTTAATAGAAACCATATTTGTATAAAAATCATGTTGATGCAAACCTAAGAATTTTTCGGTATAATGGAATGATACTACATCATAAGTAACATGACATAACTATTCAAGGCATGAGAAATAACTGTATCATATCAAATATGCATGGATTGGATATTAAGGAAATTACTCAAAATTTTCTATAAATATGATGTATGATTATCATGTTTACATTGATTATTATTTACTCTTAAGGAGTCACAAGTGGCCTAATAATCGTCTAATTCATTTTCCCACTTAGGCCTAACAAAAAATTGAAGAAGCCAAGTGGGCCTTGGGCCCAATCAAAAGTCTCATATGTCCCAACTCTATTAAAACTAGGCTAGGGGAGGCCATCAAGCTCTCATTCTTGGTAATCTCTCTCTCTCTCTCTCTCTCTCTCTCTCTCTCTCTCTCTCTCTCTCTCTCTCTCTCTCTCTCTCTCTCTCTCTCTCTCTCTCTCTCTCTCTCTCTCTCTCTCTCTCTCTCTCTCTCTCGCACGCACGCACATGCACACGCACGCGCGCGCACACGCTCTGTGTGTGTGTGTGTGTGTGTGTGTGTGTGTGTGTGTGTGTGTGTGTGTGTGTGTGTGTGTGTGTGTGTGTGTGTGTGTGTGTGTGTGTGTGTGTGTGTGTGTGTGTGTGTGTGTGTGTGTGTGTGTGTGTGTGTGTGTGTGTGTGTGTGTGTGTGTGTGTGTGTGTGTGTGTGTGTGTGTGTGTGTGTGTGTGTGTGTGTGTGTGTGTGTGTGTGTGTGGCTTGTCGATTAGCATACACTATGAATTTGACATATGCATATCATGAGGTAGTCCTCTTGTGCCACTTAGTATGGTGTGTGTGCACATGTATATCCAATCATAAGGTGCTTGTTAAATAGGCAATCAACTACCCATCAACTATAAACTTAGCAAATGAGTATATTCTGGCAAGTATATCACATCAATTTGGCACTGTGTTGTTGAGAACTTGACATAAAGGTATCAATTTGATTGTGGCATCCTACCTTTCTCCTTAAGTATGGATGGACACTTGGTTATGTGTATTTAGCTAGATAGTATCCTAATGGGCTATGGTATGATAATTCAGTGATGGGCATTTGATTGTACATTCGTCTAGACAATGTCCTGATAAACTAATTATCTTGTGTTTTTTGATGGTTATATCTTTGGCCAAAAAATATTCTCATATATGTGTGATTTTAATTAAATATTAAAATATTCTTGTATTAAATATTAAAATATTCTTGTATTTTTAACTTAATAACCAATGACAATGCAATTTATATTACATTTACAAACAACTTTTGTATCATACAGTTGCGGTTTTTAACTAAAGATAGAGTGCAACACCAACTTAACTTAAAATTGATATTATGTAATTGCATTTTCAATTGAAGATATAATGCTACACCAATTTAACTCAAAATAAATATCATGCAGTTATGTTTTAAAGTTGAAAATAGAACATAACACCAATTTAACTCAAACTTGATGTCATGCAAGTACATTTTTTAATTGAATATAAAATACAGCACTAATTTTTTCATGAAAATAACAAAATCCAAGGTCAATGAACTCATCATTATTATATTCATTATCTTGACCCCTAAACCACACTATATCGACATGAGGTAGAATGCTAATTTTTGTTTTTATTTTTTGTTATCATCCCTTTCTCTCTCTCTCTCTCTCTCTATCTATCTCTCTCTCTCTCCCCCTAAAAATGAGCATTATTACATTCATTATCTTAGACTTATTAGTCTAATCATAATGGCAAATGATGTCTAAACAAACTTAAAACAATTAATAGTTTTTGGAGCTTGGCTTGCAAAAGGTCACTACATCAATTGTACATTATATTTCTTTCACTTATGAGGGGCTTATGAGCCACCCTAATGGGTGATAATTTTTTCTCTCTTCAATGGTGACACACTCAATGATGTCTTAATAAGAGGTCCATATCAAGAGTGCAAGTAGAAAAGAACAATTGAGTGCGTACATAACACTACTAGAAATAAGTACTATTTGTGACATAGGAAAAACTTTTGGGAAGGTCACCCATCCTAGCAGTGTCATCATCTAAGTGTGCTTACCTACTTGTAGGAGTATTTTTTTGCCATTTGGGTATATAACATTCTTTCCCTCTTAGAGAAATTGAGATGTCCTCATCTCAAGAGATATGAATGTTGAGTTTTAAGACAAGGGTTAAGACCCACTATGCTTCCTCTATGTATCTAATTATATTTCAATATTTATGTATCAAGAAAACCTAAATAGTCCAAGTTTATTACAAAACTCTGGCACAAGGTCATGAGTAGGGCTTAAATTTCATGGTATCAAAATGATCTATAAGTTATAGTGGGCTCTAGCTCCACTTGTATAGAGCCTACTTGTTGTACTTAAGTGGATCTTTCAATCTCTCATTTTATGGTTGGATCTTCTTCATCCATCTCCTTAAGGTAAGCTTGTGTTGCTACTACATGTCCTCTATCTTGACCATTGGTAGTTCTATTGGATGTTGGATTATAACGATTGAACTATCTAGGGCCATTTGTATTATTCAACTTAGGATATTGGATGTCCCATTTTGTTGCAATTGAAACACCTTGTCCATGATCATAGTTTCTATTGGATTTGGTTGGAGAGTTTGCAATATTAGTCCAACCCCTCTTTCTTTGGCCATATTTTTGGTTTGTCTACCCTCTTTTGAGATAAGATTTATTCCCATTGCTCTAGTCGTCTTGACCCCAATACCTCTAGTTTTTAGGCTTCTTGTCAAGAGTGTCTACCAATTACTTTGCTTGGAGAAGAACATCTTGTATATTAGTTAGCCATATTGATAACAATTTTGTGCCCAAGGGATATTCAAGGCCTTGATAGAATCTTGCCACCTAGTCCTCTATATCCATTATTGGGGCATATTTTATTAGGGTTACAAAGGGTGAGAAATACACTTCTAGGGACAAGTTCTGTTGCTTCAAGTTGAAGAATTTATTAGTCTTGGTTGATTTGTACATGGTAGGAATATATCTTCTATGCAAAGCCTTTTTTTATTTCTTCCCATGTAATAGTAGCTTCAATGATGCCACTATTCTTGTACCATTACTTCCACCAAAGACGTGCTTCACCAATCAACTTAATCTTGGCATTCATCATGCTCATCCGTGTAGCAATGAAATAGTTCTGACTCAATCCAAATGTCAACATTGGAACTTTACGTTCTTCTTTTTTCCATTGAACTCAAGAGGCTGGACTTGTTTTAGGAGAAACTTCTTCTCTTGTAGTTCAATAGGGTTTGTGACATGAGGAGTATCCTAGTAAGATTTAGTTTTTTTGTTATGATTTCTTTGAGCATCTTAGCTTGTCAATCATAAGAAATTTGCAATATAAAAGACAATGTGGAAAATAGTAAATAGTCATTTTTAGTATTATACAAATTGGAAATCAAGAAAGACTCAAGATTCTTTTTTTCTATATCAAGGTGGGATACAAAGAGTTCAACTATGGAACTTGCTGATATCAATAGCACTAGAAATAGATGACTTGGCAAAGATATCTAGAATGCAATATTAGGTCGGCAAGTTTGGAGGTCTCTCTATAGCATAATTGCTATCTCTAGATCTTCGCGTCACTACAAATCTATTTTGGGATAGCACCTCTATTGGGGGTAAATGCGCATTCGCCTAGCTGCCCATGTATTACTACACTGATAGTACCTGCCACTACACATTGCAGGTGGTAGGTGCCCTTCACAGTCACTTATTCTTTATTCTTTTAGTGACAGTTTGAATAAAGGAAGGCCCGGCCACACATTGTGGTTGTTGGAGTTCCCATTTGTCTCTCTCTCTCTCTCTCTTCTTGCTCTTGCTCTTCGCCATGGCTCACTTCCAAGCAAGCTTCGATCCTTCTCACCTTTCAACTGGTATCAGAGTGAGGCTTCCCAACTTCCCGAGCTTGGTTCGTGGCATTCTTAGCTTCCATTCAAATACCTACAGCATTGGGTCTACCATTATTTTGTCACTCTTAGAAGAAGTCCATCATAATGTTGTTGAAGATGAAAATCAGAGTGCATGGATTTATGGGAGAAGATTCAAGAGCTCTATGTGCAACAGAGGCCTGTGTCACAGATATATTGACTGAAGCAATTAATGAACCTTCGCATGAAGGAGGGGACCTCCCTTTCATCTCATTTCAGTCAATTTTATGCTATCATGAAGAGTCTGTTGTTACAGGGTATTGAGTTCAAAGACAACTTGCATTTGTTGTTTCTTTTTGGTACCTTGCTTGAATCATGGGATGTATTCCGTACTACCATATGCATGAACAAGCTTGATGGGCTGAAAATCAAAGATGTTGAGAGTGCTTTATTGACTGAGGAAATCAACAGGAGAAACAATGATGTTTCCCGCTCTTCACATGCATTGATTGTTAGAGGTGGTAGAAATGGCAGGCATGATAATGATCATAAGGGCAGGGACTCTTAGAAGTCCAGGTCCAAATCACGTGGTCGTAGTAAGTCCTGTGGACGGAAGTTTGATCTTACCTGTCATTATTGTGGGAAAGCAGGACATATTAGGCTGCAATGCCATAAAATGTGCGATGATAAGCGCAAGGAAAAGGGAAAAGAAAAAGTGTAGGACAAGTCTTATGAGTGCAATATTGTACCTACAAAGTCCAGTTTGAAGATAGAAGAGGTTAATGTCATGCATGCCACTGATTTAGATGATGATTACATGCTTGCAGCTTCTTCATGCAGTGCCTTACAGACTTCTAAGATACATTCTATGTATGCGCAGTGCTGGCTCTTGGATTCGGGTGCGTCCTTTCATGTGACACCCTGTCGAGATTGGTTTCATATCTATCGTACCATGTCTAGTTTTGTGTGTCTTGGTGATGACATGTTTCTTGACATTGTGGGCATTGGAGATGTTAGGCTGCAGTTTTCTTCTAGCAATTCTTTTATCTTGCATGATGTACACCATGTCCATGTGTTGACTCATAGCCTTATGTCAGCTGGACAGCTTGATGATGCAGGGTATTTTGTGTCTTTTGGAGATCTGCATGGAAGATTACTCGTGGTAGACTTGTACTTGCAAGGGGTGCCAAGTCTGGCAGCCTCTATCCCTTACTTGTATCAAGAGATACATTGGATCATGTTTTGTCTATGGGTTCTATTCCCCATGTATCCCTTTGGCATGCTCGTTTGGGGCATATCTCTCTTAAAGAAATGAAAATGCTCCGTGATTTGCAGTATCTTCCACTTTTTGACTCTTCACATTTTGATTCTTGTGATCATTGTTTGTATGGCAGGCATACTAGAAATATGCATAAAAAGTCTAGTAAGAAATGCATGAGTGAGCCATTGGCTCTTGTGCACTCAGATGTATATGGGCCCATGCCCTGTCAGTCACTTGGTGGGGCAAAGTACTTTGTTACTTTCGATGATTACTCACGTAAGGTTTGGGCTTACCCCATAAAAAGAAAATCGATGTCTTAGACACATTTCAACGTTGGCTTGCATTGGCAGTTTTGTGGTGAGCGGGGTATTAAGCGTCAGTTGACCACCCCTTACACCCCACCCCCGAATGGTATGGCTGAACGCATGAATATGACAATTCAGGAAAGGGTCCATAGCATGCTTAGCTAGGCCGGCTTACCATAGCACTTTTGGGCTGAGGCAGTTACTACTGTAGTGCATCTCATTAACAGGTTGCAGAGGAGGTATGGGCAGGGAAGTCCCCCCTCTTATGATCATTTGCATGTCTTTGGATGTGAGGCATTCTGCCATGTGCCCAAGGACAAAGGCAATAAGCTGGATCCTAAAAGTGTCAAATGCATTTTCACTGGCTATGGAGATGTAGGAGAGATGGGTTACCATCTATGGGATCTGCAAGTGCAGAAAGTGATCCGCAATCATGATGTATCTTTCATGAGGAAAAAATGCATATGCAGCCTGAAAAAGTGGTTGAGGTATGCAAAGTTATCTTTCAAGAGGAGCCACCTGCTCCCGTTCAACCCGCTCCACGGCCAGCTAGACAGTGTGCAGCATCACCTGATGCTCATGGCCCAGATGTTAGACATATTGGTGCCAGACAGGATGTTGGTCAGGCAGCAAAGCCTGGATTGAGGCATTCTACTAGAGATAGATGACCTCCTAACCGTTTTGCACCCTCTAGATTATGTCCTAGTTACAGATGCAGGAGAGTCTCTCACTTATAATGAGGCTATGCATAGGGGTGATTGTCACTCTTGGGAGAGGGCTATGCAGTCTGAGCTTCACTCATTGCATAAAAATCAAACTTGGGATTTGGTTTCCTTGTCTCAGGGTAAGAAGGCTTTGCCATGCAAGTGGGTGTACAAGCTGAAAAGTACCCCTGGACACCCCAAGCCGGTATACAATGCCAATTGGTTGCTAAGGGTTTTAAGTAGGAGCATGGTGTTGACTTTGATGAAGTCTTTTCTCCTATGGTCAAGATGACCACCCTACGCTTAGTCTTGGCCTTGGTTGCACAACTTGACCTGGACTTGTACCAGATGGATGTCAAGACGACCTTTTTACATGGGGACTTGCATGATGAGATTTACATGGAGTAGCCTAAGGGCTTTGCAGACCCTGGCAGGGAACACCTAGTGTGAAAACTAAAGAAGAGTCTATATGGCTTGAAGCAGGCATCTAGGGAATGGTACCATAAGTTTGATGCATTCATGCAGTCACAGAGCTAGAGCTGCAGTGCTATGGATCCATGCTTGTACACAAAGGAAGCCTGTGACGGTTCTTTACTGATTTTGGCAGGGACATGTCGCTCATGAGGAGCTAGATGCTCTTAAGGCTCAGCTCAAGAAGAGCTTTGAGATGAAATATCTGGGACACCTCTCAGATACTTGGTATGCGCATTACACGCGATAGATCTCAAGGACTACTCTATCTGTCACAGAGAGAGTACATTCATAAAGTCCTTGAGCGCCTTCGCATGCAGGATGTTAAGCCTATTGGTTGTCCATTACCTTCTCATGTGAAGGTTTCACAGGCCGATTTTCCACAGACAGATGAGCAACGGGCCGAGATGGCTAAGATTCCTTATGCATCAACCGTGGGCAATCTTATGTATGCCATGATAGCCACCCATCCAGATATTGCTTTTGCACTTGGGGTTGTGGCACACTATATGGCTATACCTTGCAAGAAACATTGGGATGCTGTGATGGGTATCATGAGGTACCTGAAGGGCACATCAGATATGTGTCTTTATTATGGCAGCCAGGATATAGGAGTCATGGGGTACACTGACTCTGATTATGTAGGACACGCAGTTAGTAGGAAGTCCACTTCTGGCTATGTCTTCGCTTATGCTGGAGGGGCTATCTCTTGGATGTCCAGGGCACACAAGTATACAACTCTTTCCACTATAGAGGTTGATGCAGCCACAGAGGCTTGCAAGGAGGCTATCTGGTTAGGCCGTTTGATTATAGACCTTGGTATGACAGATGCTATGCCTACACTACATTCGGATTCTATGAGTGCCATTCAATTGGCCAAGAATCCGGTCTTCCATGTGAAGACAAAACATATTGAGGTGAGGTATCACTTCATTCGTGAGGTCATAGAGGACATGTATGTTGACCTTGTCAAGATTCCGATTGAGTAGAATCTTGTAGACTTGCTCACGAAAAGCCTCACTATCAAGCGCTTTACCTTCCTCAGGAGATTGATGGGCATTGGATGAGATGACATATTTTTCCTCATCTTGTTGTACATGTGTACATGTTGTACTGTTATTTCTTTTTCTCTCACTGGGGTAGATTCGCCTTTAAGTGGAAGGTTTTTGGGGGTAAAGGCACCTTAGCCTAGTCGCCCGTGTACTACTACACTGACAGTACTCGCCACTGCACACTGTAGGTGGTGGGCGCCCATCACAATCACTTATTATTTATTCTTTTGGTGACAGTTTGAATAAATGAAGGCCCAACCACACATTGTGGTTGTTGGAGTTCCCATTTGTGTCTCTCTCTCTTCTTGCTCTTGCTCTTCACCATAGCTCACTTCCAAGCAAGCTTCGACCCTTCTCACCTTTCAACCTTGATTATACACTCATAGACGTGGTGTTTTAAGTGGAATAACTGACCACTAAAGTACAAAAGAGAATTTATTTTGGACTCTCTAATTATAAATATCTTAACTAGCTGAAGAAGCTCCCATCACTGCAACTCTATCTAGGGAGAGCACCTCGACTATGCACTCATAAACATGGTGTTTTAAGTGGAATCACTGACCACTAAAGTACAAAAAAGAGTTTAATTTGGACTCTCTAACGATAAATATCTTAACTAGCTTAAGCTCCTCCATACAACACATTCCATTTAAGATTTGTCACAAGGTATGATAAGAGATTGGCATCAATAAAGCTATAGAAACCAATATATATTCAATAACTCTTGATGTAGAGGGGATGAGCTAAACATCCTGTAAGAATCATCATTAACTCATCCCTCTAGTCAAAGTCCATGGAAAGCATCACTACTGCATAGATACTAACTCCAATACGAGAAATTGGGACCATGGATCAATTCTTATTACACAAGGGGAAATTAATTGTAAATGCCAGCTTCAATCTCAATTCAAAAATTCTTCCAATCACGAAAGAAAAGTTCAAGAAACCAATTTTTTTCTTTATTTAAAGGATTTTCTAGATTTTTGATAAGATCAAAGTAATACACAAGCTAAGTCAGTGAGAGGAACTAGGCTTAATGCTTTCCACTTTGGGAGGCATTCTAGATACACTAATGGCCATGACTGGATGATGCAATTAATTAGAGATTCTTATATTTGGGACATTAAACTTATTAGTTTGAATGCTTGGGATCAATTTCCCTGGCAAGCTGATCATACACGTACTAGTTGTGCTTTAACTGTTATCCATCGACAAGGATAGAAGTTTTGAACCTTTTATAAGTATGAGAGAACCAAAATACTTCAATAAGATAATTTTTCTCAAGGATCTCAGCTCTCTTAAGGTCCCTCTCAATGTCAGTAACATTTGTAGGATCAAGAATATTTTTATGCGAGTGCAGCCAAACACCGAATCTTTGGCCATGAGAGTTTGAGAGATAGAGAAAGAGAAAATGAAGATGAACATATTTATGATGAGAGAAAGCAGCATCCAAATCCCTCATATTTCTATTGATTCAAGTTACATATTTCAATCATCAAACCTAAATCATAAACCCTATATATCCCATCCATGAGGAGCAATCACTTGATGTCTTGCATAAGATCATATACATCAATGTCTTCTGTTCATCTTTTCTTCCAACAAAAATGAGCATGTGTTTTAGTTTTCCAAGCTTATGAATAGTAAAATCCAAGTTATGATCATCTATTTGTTTATGAACAACCCATAGTGTTTATAGGTTATCCCTTATGCTTCTATGGATCAAGAAAGCCTTAGTCTTGTGAGATCATCCCAACTCTGCTTTGCATCACTTTAACCCTATTTTATAAAGTTGAACCCTTTATTTTTAGCAAAAAACATCTATGATATGGATATTTAAAGAAACCATGCTACATGCATCAAATCAACCCTATTATGCCTCTTTTGATTCAATACAATAGTGTAAATTTCTATTAGAATAGATCAATCTAGTCTTAAACATAATAGTTCATACCTCTTTTATGACAATTTAGGCATGCTCTACATTACAAAGATTAGCTCTTTCAACCTTCAAAACAACCCCTTTCATTGGTTTTTATATCCAAACAACCCTCTTTATGAAGTATCAATTCATCCTTTTTATATATCAAAACAACCTCTTCATGAAGCTTCAATTCAACCTTGTTATTTTGTTGTTTGTAATTGTTCATGCCTTCTTTAAATCAAACTTTTTTTATCCTATTTTGATTCTTTGATCTCCTTCTCTTTAACTTAGAGGGCAATTATATTATGCTACAAATCATCCCTCTCTTGTTTATGCATGCAGTCCATCCCTTTGCCCTCTTACATTAGGGGAGTTTTGAGGTCTCGAAAATGCCTTTTAAGAGATATAGAGAGAGTGCTCTAGACCAATAGGAACAGAGCCTTTGTAATGGAAGTTCTATTTAAAAAAATATAAATAATTATTTTACTATATATATATATATATATATGATATTACAACTTTGTATTATCAATATCTATTTTTTAGCCTCTTATATTCATGATTATGACATTCTTTGCATTAATGATATACAATCCTAGCCACTTTTATTTAATGATATGTCTGGATTAATGACAATGATATGTTTAATCTAAATTCAAACTAGTAAAGAGCTTGCCACTTATTTTTTTCCCTCCTTTCTTGTATCCCTCTCGTTTTTTTCCTTCCTTTATGGTAGCTTAGTCCTTTGTGTGTGTGTGTGTGTGTGCCATAGATACAGAAATTCAACCTTCAACAAGGTGTCCAAGCTCCCAAATCACATCCATATCAATGTGTAACTCATTCCAAAAATATGGAAGATGGATTCCTACAATCATTAGCAAAGGCAATTAGATCACCATGGAACATGTAAAACATGGGAAAAGGTGAAGATATAAGAGCTCGTTCATCTTTGCTTGGAAGGGTAGAATCCAAGATTTCAAGCTTGGAATAAATAAGAATAGCATAAAAGATATACTGGTGCAACATGTGTTTATGCATAGATAGCTATATTTAGAACCTGAAACTTTAAATCTTCCAATGTATAGACCAAATTGTAAGGGATTCTTAAAGTATTTCTTTTCTTGAACTTGGTTTAAAGTTTCTATTATTACATTTGTTCATTTGTCTTGTAGATATCTACCCCTCTAATCTTAAGGAATGGCAAACAGTTGAGTCTATTGTTGATGTTATTGATGCGATACATGGCTCGATTAGAGAAGAGATATACAAAGGTAGAAAGAAGACAAAGCTTGCAGAGAATGGAATATTCTTCTATGACCATTCTTATATTGTTCCCATGTGTAGTAGCCAATGGGAATCAATATCCCCCCTTCATTTTCTCGATTTTTCAAGCTTTGAGTGGCCTTTGCCAAGTCCAGCTACTAGTGAGGCCTATAGATGTAAAATGTTTTTTGAGATATAGAGAGCATTAAAACCTAATATCTCGAGTAGGATAAGAAAAGTTACTTTGTTCATCTCTATTAATATATTTGTTGACTTCTTTTCTAATGCTAAGATAAGAATATCAAAGGCCGTGCTTTCAATGAAGAGACTAACATATGATCATGTTATACAATTTGTTGATGAGGGATAGGACCTAGGATAGAGGGAAAATTTATATGTAAGATAGATCAAGACTCTATAGCTTGTAAATATATGATTGCTACTCAAAATTTCATCCTTAGCTTTTATTATAGTACATGGAATTATGTTAGTGGTAGTTTGGTTGCTTTAGATCAAAATCTTGATAGTTTTAGCAAAGATCCTACAGTGGATCTTGTTGTTTGGAACAATGAGAACATTATTGCAATCCTAAAGGCTAGATCATCATGTATGCTACATCAAGTAAGGATGGATTTACAGAATGAAGATATTGAACTACCATACTCATTTGTGTTCTAACTTAATAACAAACGAGTAAGTTTTTATATCATATTATATCCGCTTAAGGATATATCTAATTTCACTTTCTAATTAATAAACATTTGTAACATGTTTTTTAAATAGAGATCACTGAGAAGAGAGAAGAATATACAATGCAAGGATATTGAAGAAAAGATCTCTTTACTATTAATATAAAATACATGTACCAATTTTTTGAAAATTTTTTGTCAGTCATAGACTCCATGACTTATACACCCAAGGGCTTACAAGCAATGAGACAAAGCTACTTCTTTTTTTTAGAACTTTTCTTAGGAGAAAGGACATCCTTTCTAGGAGTTCTTTTGCCTTTCTTTGATGCGTTGGTTGCCTTGGGTGTTGAAGGCATAGCTTCACCTACTTTAGTTATATGCATCTCCTCTCCTTTAATGTCCAAGTCCCCCACTATTGTCCAATCTTGCCAGTTTCATGACCCTTGCTCTTATATATCAAATATGCTCACTTGTATAGCAATCCCTTGTAAACTGCTATACATTTGTAAGAAAATATTTTTAGTTCATTGTTATTTTTTACAATGGACTATATTATTATCATCAATGGACTATTTTGCAATAAACCTCTATCTTAAAGTTTAGTATCTTTCACATTACCATTATAAGTTTATCATCATTGAGATAAATAAACTTAACCAATCTTCTTGCATTTGCAATTACTCTCCAACCACAAGAGTGCTTGTCATCCTAATAAGGACACTGCAATCAACAATATAAAGTAAAACAATGAAACTTATTTATGGTAGTTTATATAATAAATTTTCATATTATGTTTCAACCATATTAATCAAGGCCTTATTGCAACTTTTCTATATTGCATTATTGCAAGTAAATCAAAAGGCATGGAAGGCTTTTTCTCTAGCACTTCAATCAATCTTTTTATAGCTCTATACCAAAAGGTACTAAAATTTACAGTAATTGCAAAAAAAAGATCAAAATATTTAGAGTACTTACAAAAAAAAGATCAAAATATCAAGGAGACCCTAGATTATATAACTTATAACTTGGTGTTTCCATGGTTTCCTTTCATAGAATTGATGAGGAAACATTGCCTCTCCACACGGTCTATTCCAATTAGGCTCCAATGAGAATTGAAAAAAATCATACTTCAATAATCTAGCAAAACAAGATCTCATAAAATCTAACAAAATAGCAAATTAATTACTTTTCATTGTATGGAATTAGAAGAACCTCCACAGTTTAAGATTGAACCAATGATCAAATGCACTTGCATCAAGCTCACTCCTCATATAATATGAGATAGATGGATCAAGAACCTCAATTTTTTGTTGTTTATCAAAGGGGACCTCATACATTACACACCTAGCAAAGGAATGGAGATAGTAAGCATCAAAATGAAAGTCTATTGCTAGAAAAATATAGTAAGTAAAAATAAATTTCGGTATACTATACCTCATCCTAGTAAGAACAATAGAGTCATTTACTTCTCTCACTTTATTCTTGAGAATTTGAACATAGTCAGTGTTAAAAAATACGGTATCAGATCTTTTGTTAATATCACCAAGTAAAAAGTAACAGACATTGAAACCCTTAGGATCATCCCTTTCAAGAAGGGTAAATAGCTCTTCTTCAAAAGATGGGAGTTGCTCTACTTCCTTTTCTTATTCCTTTCTTTTACACTCCCTCCATTTATCTACATGTTCTTGTGTGGCCTTTTTCTCTATCTTATGTAGTCTTGTGTTCTTTTCATGGGTGACATCTTCAACCTTAGGACCTGAATCACCTTTCTTTTTTCTATATGGAGGGACATTTCAAATATTAAAAGCTTTCACATTAGAAAGGAGGATTGTCTCAAGGACCTTTGAAAACCTATATCTTAACCTCTTGATGAGAATTATCATGTCTTTATCCATAAGCGTAAGCCTATGTGCATGAGTAGCATAGATATAAGAATCCAAGAAAAAATCAATCAAAAAATAATTTTATCCTCCTAAATACAATTGAGAGCTGTCCTAGTCCATCTAAAACTATCAAGACTATGCTTGTCACAAATTTCTATGACAAGCCTTTGAAAAGGCAGTTTTGGAATTGCATTATCCAAAGCCTTCATTGCACTTCTAATCTCCTTTAGGCATCTAACACGCTATGAAAACCTTCTCCTTGGCTTTGATTTCCTTGTAAGTTTGGAAGGCTTGGAGGACTGATGAATCTAACTTTTTGCTTCCTTGCAGTGGCCTTAGTTCTAGCCATTTGAAACATCTGAAAAAAATAAAAAATACCTCAAAATTAGGATAGATCTCCAAATCTTTGAAATAATGTCATCTACAATCACTTATTAGTAAAAAAACACTACTCGCATAGTCTACCTCAAATTTCAATTAAACAATGCAGACCCAAGACGTATGAAACACGAACTAGGCCTTCTAGACAAGAGGAACCTACACCTTCTCATGTTTCACATATCACCTTTTTTTTAAATACATATTTCATCAAAGACAATTTATATCATGAAGTTTTACAAGTCTCACAATAGAATAATAGTCATCGCTTGAGAGAAGATCTATCTGAATGTTCACATCAATAATATTTAAATCTTATCCATAATGAAAACAAGCCTTGTAGGACTTCCAAATTTTATTCTCAATGAGTTCAACCCTTGAGAGAAGATCTATCTGAATGTTCACATAAAGAATATTTAAATCTTACCCACAATGAAAGCAAACCTTGTGGGACTTTCAATTTGAATGCCAACATCAGGATCTAAACCTTAAGCAGAATAATCCATTACTCATATAGTTAATGCACTCATAATTATTATCAACATTAGTGGAAGAAAAATTAGCATTTTGTATGATAACATATGAAACACGAAATGACTATTGTCCATGGGGAGAGCCATGACTAATCATGTTTCATATGTTAGGATATTTTTGGAAACATATAGCATGATTTGTTACATTGATACAGAGGTAGCTCAGATTTGTAAAAAAGCTTACATTTTTGAGACCTTGGCGCATATGCTTGGGCAATGAATTCTTCTCAAGTTGCCTTGTGCTGCGGAATAATTTTGAGTTGTGACCAAGTTAGCCTTGTGTTGGTGTTATCAAGCATAGAAAGAGCTTTGTCTTTGAAAAACTCTTTTGCGATTTAGAAATTGGGTTTAAGAGGTTGTTTGTTTACACGTATGCCTGCTATAATGCATACTTAACTTGACACATGTGATGAGTAGATTGTTTTTGTCTCAGAACTTGTGACACATGTCACTGACATTTTTGGCATGATAATGCTTTTATGCCTCCACTTTTTAAAGGTAAAAGATCAATTTTAGCCTCTTCTTTTTCATTTTAAATGCAGCTCTTCCTAATGAGTGCACAGTACTTCTTGAACAAACATGCGGTGACCGTTGACATATATATACAATAACTCAGGGTCAGGTTTATGTTAATTTTTCTTCCATGCATTTTATTTTGTCTTCCACAAACCATTTATCTTGTGTGCATTCCAACGATAAATCAAGCGTATTTCTACAAAAATCCATTTATTCTTATAAAAAAAAATACAATTCTCAAGTATCAAACTTTTTCTTATCACTTTCATTAGGAAAATTTTGAGGTCTCGAAAATGCCTTTTAGGAGATAGAAATAAAGTGATATAGACCAATAGGAGAAAAGCGTCCATAACAAAACTTCTATTTTTGAAAAAAGTAAAAAAATATTTTATAAAAAATTATATATATAATAATATTATGAATTTGTATTATCAATATCTATTTTTTGTCTCTTATATTCGTAATTATGACATTCTTTGCATTAATGATACACAATCCTGATCACTTTTATTTAACGATATGTCTGGATTAATGATAATGACAGGTTTACTCTAAATTCAAATTAGTAAAAAGCTTGGCACATATTTTTTCCCTCCTTTCTTTTGTAGCCTAGTCTTCTCTCTCTCTCTCTCTCTCTCTCTCTCTCTCTCTCTCTCTCTCTCTCTCTCTCTCTCTCTCTCTCTCTCTCTCTCTCTCTTTGCTCCATGGATACAAAAATTCAACCTTCAACAAGGTGTCTAAGCTCCCAAATCACATCCATATCAGTGTTTAACTCATTCTAAAAAGATAGAAGATGGATTCCTATAATCATTAGCAAAGGCTATTAGATCACCATTGGAACATGCAAACGTGGGAAAATGCAAAGATATGAGAGCTCATTCATTTTTGCTTGTTGGAAGGGTAGAATCCAAGATTTCAAGCTTGGAGTAAATAAGAATAGCATAAAAGAGATTCTTATGCAACATGTGTTTATGCATAGAGAGCTATATTTAGAACTTGGAAGTTCAAATCTTCCAATGCATTACTAAATTGTAAGGATTTGATTCTTAAGGTCATTATTTTCTTGGACTTGGTTAAAGCTTTTCCATTATAACATTTGTTCATTTGTCTTATAGATGTCTATCCCTCTAATCTCAAGGAACGGTAACCGGTCGAGTCTATTGTTGATGTGATTGATGTAATGCATGGCTGGATTGGAGAAGAGATGTACAAAGGTAGAAAGAAGATAGAGCTTGCAGACAATGGAATATTCTTCTATGACCATTCTTATATTGTCCCCATGCAGGGAAGCCAGTGGTTGGGGATCAATTTTTCCCTTCCTTTGCTCGATTTTTCAAGCTTTGAGTGGCCTTTGCCAAGTTCAACTACTAGTGATGGCTATAGATGTAAAATGTTTTCTGAGATACAGAGAGCACAAGTAGGCTAAGCAAAGTTACTTTGTTCATGCCTATTAATATATTTGTTGACTTATTTTCTAATGCTAAGATAAGAATATCAAAGGCCATGATTTTAGTAAAGATATTAACATATGATCATGTTATACAATTTGTTAATGAGGGATGGGTCACTAGGATAGAAGGAAAATTTATATGTAAGATAGATCAAGACTCTATAGCTTGTAAATATATTATTTCTACTCAAAATTTTATCATCAGCTTTTATTATAGTAGATGGCATTATGTTGGTGGTAGTCTGGTTCCTTTAGATCAAAATCTTGAAAATTTTAGCAAATATCCTATAGTGGATCTTGATGCTTGGTACAATGAGGATATTATTGCAATCCTAAAGGTTAGATCATCCTGTACACTACATCAAGTGAGGATAGATTTACAAAATGAAGATATTAAACTATCATACTCATTTGTGTTCCAACTTAATAACAGACAAGTAAGTTTTTATATCATATTATATCCGCTTAGGTGTATATCTGATTTCACTTCTTGATTAATAAATATTTGTAATATATTTTTTACATATATCAACAAGAAGAGAGAATAATATACAATGCAAGAATATTGGAGAAAAGAGCTCTTTACTATCAATATAAAATACATGTACAAATTTTGTGGCAAATTTTTTGAGCTATCTCCATGACTTATACACAAGGGCTTACAATCAATGAGGCAAAGCTACTTCTTTTTTTGAGAGCTTTTCTTAGGAGAAGGAACATCCTTTCTAGGAGTTATTTTGCCTATCTTTAATGCTTTGGTTGCCTTGGGTGTTGAAGGCATAGCTTCATCTGCTGTAGTTACATGTACCTCCTCTCCTTCAATGTCCAAGCCCCCACTATTGTCCATTCTTGTCGATTCTATACAATTGACCATTATATACTTCATGAGCTTTGCTCTTATATACCAAACATGCTCACTTGTATAGCAATCCCTTGTAAATTGTCATAAATTTGTAAGAAAATTTTTTTAGTTCATTGTTATTTTTTCACAATGGACTATTTTGCAATAAATCTCTATCTTAAAGTTTAGTATGTTTCACATTACCTTTATAAGTTTATCATTATTGAGATATATAAACTGAACCAATCTTTTAGCATTTACAATTACTCTCTAGCCCAAAAGTAACTATCATCCTAATGAGGATACTGCAATCAACAATATAAAGTAAAAGTATGAAACTTGTTTACGGTAGTTTTTAGAATAATTTTTCATATTATGTTCCAACCATATTAATCAAGAGCTTACCGCAACTTGTCTATATTGCATTGTTGCAAGTAAGTCAGAAGGCATGGGAGGCTTTTTCTCTAGCACTTCAATCGATCTTTTTACAGCTCTGTACCAAAAATGCAATAAAATTTAGAGTAATTATAAAAGAAATATCAAAATATTTAGAGTACCTACAAAAAAAGATAAAAATATCAAGAAGACCCTAGATTATATAACTTACAACTTGGCATTTCCATGGCTTCCTTTTATAGAATTGATGAGGAAACATTGCCTCTCCACATAGTCTATTCCAATTAGGCTCCAATGAGAACAAATATATATATATATATTTCAATAATCTAGCAAAACAAGATCTCATAAAATCTAACAAAATATCACATTTCTTACTTTTTATTGTATGGAATTAGAAAAACCTCCAAGTTTCAAAGTCTATTGAATTGAACCAATGGTCAAATGCACTTGCATCAAGCTCAGTCCTCATATAGTGTGAGGAGATAGATGAATCAAGAACCTCAATCTTTTATTGTATATCAAAGGGGAGCTCATGCATTACACACCTAGCAAAGGAATGGAGATAGTAAGCATCAACGTGAAAGTCTATTGTTAGAAAAATATAGTGAGTTTTAAAAAAAATGTATACTATACCTCATCCCAATAAGAAGAATAGAGTCATTCACTTCTCTCACTTTATTCTTGAGAATTTGAACACGGTTAGAGTCCAAAAATACCATATTAGATCTTTTGTTAATATCACCAGGTAAAAAGCAACAAACATTGAAGCCCTAAGGGTCAGCCCTTTCAAGAAGGGTAGATAACTCCTCATCAAAATATGGGAGTTGTTCTGCTTCCTTTTCTTCTTCCTTCTTTCTTTTATACTGCCTCCATTTATCTATCTGTGCTTCTGTGGCCTTTTCCTCCTTCTCATGTTATCTTGTGTCCTTTTCATAGGTGATATCTTCAACCTTAAGACATGGATCATTTTTCTTCTTTTTATATGGAGAGATATTTAAAATATTAAAAGCCTTCACATAAGAAAGGGGGACTGGCTTACCTTTGAAAACCTATATCTCAATCTCTTGAGAATTATCATGTCTTTATCCATAAGTGTAAGCCTATGTGCATGAGCAACACAGATATAAGAATCTTGGAAAATTTTAATCAAAAAATCTTAATGTAGCCTCTTGAATACAGTTGAGAGCTTGCCCTAGTCCATCTAAAACTATCAAGGCTATGATTGTCACAAATTTCTCTGACAAGCCTTTGAAAAGATAGTTTTGCAATTGCATTACTCAAAGCCTTCATTGCACTTCTAATCTCCTTTGGGCATCTAACATGATGTGAGAAACTTCTCCTTGGCTTTAATTTCCTTGTAAGTTTGGAAGGCTTGGAGGAATGATGGATCTTTGAGGTAAAACATCAAAGAAAACAAATAATACAAGTGAATTAGGATAGATCTCCAAATCTCTCGCATAATGTTATCTAAAATCACATAGTAGTAAACAAACACTAATCACATAGTCTACCTCTAATTTGAATAAAATAATGTAGGTAAAAGACATATGAAATGCAAGGATGCATTCTAAACAAGAGTAACAGACACATCTTGCGTTTCAAACATCACTCCTTTTTAGGACACATATTTGATCAAATATAATAAATGTCATGAAGTTTTACAAGTCTCAAAGTAGACCATCTTATTATCAACAAGTATGCTAAAAATAGAACATCTTAATATCATGAAGTTTTACAAGCCAGGATTAAAAATCAAGTAACTTGCATTCCGGTGATGTATGAAACGCGAAAGAAGTTGCTAAGCCTATCATTGAGGATGGGATCAATGAACTCTCAACCATGAGCCCACCAATCTCTCCCATGTACTTGAGAGCAAGAAAGGTAATATCACCACATGCACAGCTGCATAGGCAAAACATGAATGCCATGAATAGACAAATTTCCCAAGAGCATTGGCAAGAAGCCCATGAAGCAGAGGAGGGAAAGATGGTTGGAATTTTGATTGCCACACTTATATCAACTCCTATAACATTGCCACTGAGAGAATTCCTTAGGCAAAACCTTGCAGTGTGGCAAGGGTTGAAGTAATGGGTAGAACGAATTGATAGACATGAACCACAAGACTTTCCCAACCATGATGTTGTGATGCACATACCAAGTCTAATGCTAAATCCAATGTTTAAGTCCCCACAAGTGAATGCCTTTTGGGAAGGCATTGAGAAGCATGTTGTCTTACCTATCATTTCCCTAGGAGATACAATGTGAAAGGGGATAGTAAACACAAGAGCAGGAGTTAGTATACTTAGCCATGTAGTCCTACAAGCTTGGGAAACCCACCGATGGAAATTTCATGATTTAGTGTCACCCTAACTAATGGGGTGAAGCTTAGACCCTTCATAGTCTTGAAGGATTAGCCTTTAAAGATAATGGGAATTCAATTATCCATAAACTTCAGTCATGAAGGGAGTGGATTATGATATCTTGTTGGGCAAATCTTGGATGAGGAATGCACGAGTGATAGAGGATTGGGGTAATGGCCTGATATTCTTAGGAAATAGATTAGAAACAGTCCTAGTAGAGATGGACACTTGGAAAACCTTACTAGTGGATCTAGATGCCATCTTCTCTATCATGTTGAAGGGTGACTCAAAGTCTAGAAGTGATTATGGATCTCTAACTAAGTACATTCCTTTTCTTGAGGATGAGCGCGACTAGATGCATGTGTTGACAACCATTTATCTTCCATTCTTAGGTGATGAGAATGAATATATGGAAGCTATAGACTCAGCTAGGAAACCCAACAAAGCCACAACTTCTAACCTACACATAGTGCCCCTATGCATGATAGTGAGGAGTTCTACAACCGACTGACACCAATTACCTATCATGTCCTAATTTACAAATTGGAACTCCATAGAGTCCTTGAGTACCTATCAAGTGAGCTAGCTAGCAACCGAGTTGCAAACCTAGATCCCCTCAAGGATCTCATGGAGAGTAAGGAGTGACAATGGACTAAGGTGTATAACTTGAAACTCTTATACAACTGGACTCTTATTATAAGTAAGAAAAAACTTGAGGACAGGAACCCTAAAAACAATTCACAGTCAGAGTATGAGGATTCCAATGATGAGTTTGAAGACTCTTGTTCTATTGATAAGGAAAGCAAAGAGGAAGTGGAGACCATAGAATATGACATGCATGGAAGAGTAACTGAGAAAATTAGAGCAGACTCTAAACCCTGAGAGGTCAACGCTTTAAGAGTAAACAAAGGAGTTGCCAAGGTAGATTGTGATTGAACGAACTTGGCTAGAATACCTAGAGGTAGTAGATTATGAGCAAGTGGGACTAGTCGAGCTAGCACCACATCATTATTTGAAGTGGAGTCAACCTTAGAGCTACGACCACTAGGGGGAGACAGCCTCTTCTAGTGAGGATTGTGAGTACAACTCCAAGTTAGAGGTAAGCTCTGATAGCAACCCCGAAGTGCCTTGATCACCTTCCTAGGACCAAATGCACAAAGGGGGACCTCCTAGTCCATCTAAGGCACAAGAGACTAAAGGAAGAGAGAAGAAAAAAATATAAATCTTTAGAAGCTAACCGATAGAAGAAACCCAAGGATTTTCCCAAGCGCTTCACGAAGTTTAAGAAGGGTGATTGAATAATGGTGTTAGTAGGACCCAAGCGCAAAGGGTAGATGAGTGAGCCCATTGAGGACTAGCCAAAGTTAAAGAAGTCAACTTGGCAAGGGAAGGGGAAGCCTGACCTGTGTACATAGGGGATGACCTAACTAAGGAGAAAGAGACTAATCTCATAAATCTCTTAAGGGAATTCTCCAACATGTTTGCATGGTCTTGAGACGAGCTGAAAGGAATAGATCTGAGTATTGTGACACATAATATTTCCATGATCCCTAATGCAGTACTAGTTAAGCAATGACCATATGCAATGAATCTTAAGCATGCACATGTAGTGAAGGAAGATATCATTAAGCTACTAAATACAAGATTCATTCACAAGATAGAGCACACGGACTGGGTATCACCCATAGTGATAGTCATGAAAAAGAATGGAAAGATTTGAGTGTGAATGAACTATAAAAATGCCAATGCAACTACAAAGAGAGACAACTACCCATTACTATACACTGAGCACATATTAGAGAGAGTATAGGAAAGGAAGCCTATAGTTTCCTGGATGGCTTCTCAGGCTGTAACCAATTGCAAGTCTATCCAAATGACAAGCATAAGATGGCATTTGCCACCAAATGGGGGGTGCTTGCATGCCATTTGGACTGACCAATGCCCCTATTACCTTTTAGCACCTCATGTGTGCCATCTTCAAGGACATGCTCAAAAAATGGTTGGAGGTATTCATTGATGACTTGTGCATCCACACCAATTGGAAAGAGCACTTTAAAAAGCTATGAATAGTCTTTGAATGGTGTAGGCAATATGGTCTCTCACTGAACCCCTTAAAGTACATGTTTTGGGTGAAGCATGGTTGTATTTTAGGGCACATTGTGTCGAGGAATGGGATAGCCATTGACTCCTCAAAATTCAAGGTAATTGTAGACCTTCTCCCTCCAACCAACTTCAAGGGAGTTGAATGCTTCTTAGGCCACACAGGATACTACCAGTGGTTTGTGCTGAACTATGCATTGATTGCTAGACCTTTGCACAAGCTATTAATAGTATTTGAGTGGACTGAAGAATGTCAACAAACCTATGAAAGGATTAAACATGCTCTAACTTTACCTCCTATCTTAAGAGCCCCAAATTGGTCAATTACCTTCCATATGCACATTGATGCATTAAAATTTGCCATGGGGGCAATGTTGTTCCAACTTGGTGAGCATGACCTTGATTATTCCACTGAGCTTTGCTAGCAAACAACTCACTGATATGAAAATGAACTATTCCACAACCAAGAGAAAAGGGTTAGTCATGGTGTTTGTTGTAAAGAAGTTTAGACATTATCTTCTAGCGACACCCTTTATCTTATTCATGGATCATCAAGCATTGCTTTATCTTGTGAACAAACCCTTATGCAGCAAGACGCATTGCTCCATGGTTACTTCACCTTTTGGAATTTCACTTCTCTATATTCGTACGTAAAGGAAAATGGCACAATATAGAAGATCATATGTCATACATACCCACAAGCAAAGCGGTTGGTTAGGGCATTATTGATGACCTACTAGATGTACATCTTTTTAAAATATTCAGCGAGAGTGAAACTTGTTTAGAGCAAACCTCACACCGTATTGAGAAGATGATATAATCCACATCCTAGAGAATGGATTGCCAAAATGACCCATAGAAAAAGCTAGTTTAAAGAGGCTAATTTTGAAGATCCAACCGTATCAGTTGATTACTAGTCAATTATATCAGTTAGGACAAGATGGACTTTTAAGGAGATGTGTGCGCAAACACAAAATGCACAATATGCTCAAAAAGAACATGGTAGGAGTACTGGAGGACATTTCAGTGGAGAAACCACCACAACATGATGCAAGGTGCTCCAGTCTCAAATGTGGTGGCCTACGCTATTCCCTACAATGCAGCTAAGTTTGTGAAGCACTATGATGAGTTCCAATAGAACAAAGACCCTATTTGTAAGGACAAAATGGAGCTGACCCCAATGATCATATGCCAACCATTTCAGAAATGGAGAATTGACTTCATTGGACGAATCAAACCTGTGGCATAGTATTCATAAGCCAAGTACATCATTGTTGCCATAGACTATCTTACCAAGTGGGTAGAAGCTCAAGCAACCCATAAAAATGATGCTAGGACCACGGCCAAGTTCCTTTGGGAGTAGGTGATCTCACAATTTGGTTATCCCATAAAGTTAGTTAGTGACCAAGGCACACACTTCATCGATAAAGTGCTTACTTACTTGTTAATTGCCTTCTTGATAATCCAGAGAAAATCCTCACCGTATTATCTTCAAGCTAATGGTCAAGCTGAATCCACAAAAAGGATCTTAATGAATGTCCTAACAAAGGTAGTCTTTGCTTCCCACAATGACTAGAACAATAAGCTCATGGGGCAACTTTATGGGTATATATAACGGCCTACAAAACAACATAGGACAAAACCCATTCAAATTCACTTACAAAACTAAAGCAATTCTACGAGTGAAATTCTTTTTTCCAAGCTTGAGAATAGTAGCCTAGGAGAGATGGGAGGGCAAGGAAACATGGACAAATCATTTGGTAGAGCTATAATATTGATTTTTGATGGATTTAGAGTGATGTATGATTGATAATGGAAGTGTTTGAGAGTGTTTTGGATGATATTATTATGTTTTGGAATTTTGGAATTTCATGATGATTTTTAGTAGAAATATGAGGCTCTGTGATGTTCTGATATGTTCTGTTAAGGTTCTAATTGGTTATGATACCTTCTGTATAGCTTTTATTTTGTTCTGATTTTCTTCTGTATGAAGCATGGATTGATGATTGATGAAGGTTGAAATCTTTTGAAAGCTTATTGAATAGTTTTTTTGATAGTCTGGAATGGTTTTAGTATGAGTTGTGAGGATTTGATATTCTTTGATGATCTTTTGTAACCCTCTGTGTCTCTGTTTTGTCTCTGCTCTGTTCCTGTTCTGTTCTGTTTTGTACATCTTCTGTAAGTGTTCTATGGAATGTATGTGTGACTTTGGGAAAGTTTTCTAACTTTTGAAAAGGATGAATCTAAGTTCAAAAGAGCTAAAACAAATGGAAGAAGCAGTTGCTAAAGATTGAAGAGAATATTGGAGTGACAAAGATAGTAGTGAGCTATGAAGAGACACTATAGTGGCTCTGGTGCCCCTTCGACACAGACATATCTCTTGGGAGGTGTATCCACGACCTAAGAGGGATTACTAAGAGTCATTATTGAGTATTCTAGTGAGGAGATGATGTACTATTGAGAGAGAGAGAGAGAGAGTCAAAGATAGTCAATTCTATCAAAACAGTGTAACTGTATATAAGAGATTAAGAGAGAAAACTATGAAGACATTGAAGATGAATACTATGTGATTGATTTTCATTCAAAAATGGTGTATTCTTTTATATTATTTGTTTTATTAATGGATTTTATAAAGATGTTGAAGATTATGGTTGATTCTATCAAATTCGTGGGAGATATCTACTATGATGATGAGTAAAGATTTCCTGTCTTCTTTGTTTTGGCCATCAAAAGAAAGAAATAAAAGCTTGTTGAGGTTACAATATAGATTTTCTTGCAGTAGAATCCCCTTTTCCTTGGTGTTCCTCTTGGGGCTCCATGTTTTTGGTGCGCAACCGGGGAATCTTGCCATCAACAAGCATCAGAAGAGGCTGAAAATGAAAGAAATGGCATTGCCAAGAAGAGAAGAATTCAATGGATGCTTGTAAAGTTCCTTCTTCCACTAAAGAGTTGGAGATTCTTATTATCAAAGCCACTTTCCACAAGAAGTTCATCCCACAATGGTGAAAACATATTACCATCATGATGCAAGCTCTATGTGGTGGACTATTTCCTCTTCCTATTGAGGCAAAAGAGACGTGCATCTTGGTGGAAAATTGTTTGGGAACAAACTGAAGAGCAAAAGTAGAGAGAATGACTATCCATGGAAGATTTGGTATTCATTGAGAAGTTTCCAGACACCATCAAGTGGGAGATCGTGAAGAAGCTTCAAGAGTCATGGTCTATGGAGGTTCACGAAAACAAGAAGGAAAAGAATTGGAATTTGTTCGTGGATGCTCAACAGCAAGATATGTGGGATGCTTGGTGCACTGACAATCTTTTGTTTTTCCAATTAGCAACTCACTAGAAGTTGGTAGACAGAGTGTTTTTCACAACATACACTGTTGAAACCCTTCAAAACTGGCATTATTATAATGGCACAACAACGATCCTAAGAAGAATGAGTTTTGATACTTTCAGAACGGAATATCTCCCCCTCTGTAGTGGTTTGAAAGCCAAATTCAGAGATGTTGAAAAGAAGGAAGTAGAAGAGATGTTGGCCAGAGAATTCCCCAAAGACTGAAGCCCCTCTCTAATTCTATTATGTTGAGTACTGAACAACTAGTTGGAGCCAAGCCCCTGATGAATGATGCAATCAAGAGGCAAGTGTTAGAGTGAGTCCAGAGGTACGTGAGAAGAGAGAAGGCAAAAATCAAAGTTGAGAATGAGCTCGGAGCAGAAGCTTCCTTTGACGCCCTAAAAGCACTCTTTACAGAAGTTCCCATGGTGACTCAAGGTCCCCTTCCTAGTCAAATTCATCCTGGAAATATTGATGACAGGCCAGCAAATGTAGTCCCATATTGCCAATTTTTAAGGGAGAGTACAATGAAGACCCTAATCTTCATGTAGCAAAATTTATGGTAGCATGTGTGGCTAACAATGCCAGAACCCCTGAGCATTAGTTAGCGATATTCCCCGCCACTTTCAAAGGCGCGGCGTTTCAATGGTATGAGAGACAAGTAGCATGAACTTTTTGCACTTGGGACAACTTGAAGTTGGCTTTCCTCACTAAATTCAGGCATGAAGGTTTTGAAGAGCGGATGCGAGAGGAGTTCATGAACCTAAGTCAGTCCTCTAGAGAAAGAGTAGAAGCTTATGTCTCTCGAATGGAATCCATCCTGAAGAGATAGACTAACCATCATTTGGATGAAGGTATCCAGAAAGGAGTGTTCCTTAGAGGCCTACAACTAGAAGTTCGCAAGTTCTGGAATTGAGAAGACCAATCAATCTGCAAGCTGCAGTGGAAGGTGCAAGATTGTATGATGAAGCTGAAGCAAGGTTTTCAATGACTCCAGGAAGAGGAGTCTTACCTCCTCCCATGTGCCAGGAATGGTATACCCACCAAATGCAATTCCAGGGACAGCTCCCTACCCCTATCCCCAGATGCAAATAGTGTCGTAGTATAATGCACCGAATCCATTGTGGTTGCTACAGACAATAGTGCCTCAAATGATGGTTCAACCACAACAACAGTGGCCTCAAATAGTTCCTCCAATGGCGACTCAACAACAGTGGAACCCTATCAAATGGAATCAACAACCCCAAGTCTCAACAAGAGCTCTGAATCAGAACCAGAATAGAGGACCCTCTAGACCGACCCAACCAGTATATGCAGTAATTATAGAAGCTTCCCAAAACTCTACTACTAGTACTTCAGGAGGTGAAAATCTGAAGGACTACTTATCCAACTCATTTGCAAGTATCAAGAAAAAGCTTATGGATGTGATTATAGAGCAGCTACAGACGTTGAAGGTGAATACCGCCAATATATCCAACTCAGTTGCAAGTATCAAGAAAGAGCTTATGGATGTGATTACAAAGCAACTACAGACATTGAAGGTGAATACCGCCAATATATCCACCCCTACGGGAGCTGGGAGATATGTGATACGCTCTAATACATGGTGCGAAAAGTGTCATCAAGGGGACATTTAGCCACTGAATGTACCTGAAGACCAACTATTCCTAGAGCCTTTTGTTTCCTGTTGTTTGCAAAAGAACCATATAGAGTATATTTGCTCTCTGAAAGAGATGCACAAACGAAGACAGAAAGATGAAAATGCAAGATTCAACTTGCTAGAATCCAAAATGACAACACATGATATTGGACCAAAGCCTAGGGAGTTTGGTTCTAATTTTGGTCCAAGGAGGTTTCCCTCTCAAAGTTACAAAGGACGACAGTCTAGTGGTGGTCAAAGATCAAAAGTGGAATGTTACAAGTATGGAGAGACGGGTCATATCTCCCCAAATTGTCCAAACCCTAGACGATCTATGGATTACAAGCGCTTATGCAGCCGATGCAAAGGATAAGGCCACACTGCAAAGGACTGTCCAAGTCCAACCCCCTTGTAAAGGCCAATGGCACTGATAACCAACATAAGGTACTAGAGCATGTCTCCAATTTGGTAGAGTTGGAAGTTGCCACTGTCATGCCGCTCCAAGAAGAAGGAACCCATTGTCCAAGAAGAGAACAACTCCCTTGCCAAGATTGTGAATTTCAACCTGCCAACAGAGGAACAGAGCAATACAGGACAAAATAGTGCAGTATAGAGCATTGTAGTGCCACAGAGAGTCACGAGGTCCAGGAGCTAGATGATACAAAAGCACCTCTAGAAATAGAAGAAGTGCCGATATTTTCATTACTAGAAGAAAAAGGAAAGATGAAAATGGGTGTAGCCCCATTCCCCAGCAGGCTGGAGAAGCTTATAGATCCTATCAAAGATTATGACTTGGTAAAAGACCTAGACACTTTTAAATCAAACTTAACATTCTGGAAATTTCTAATGCTATCTCCCAGTTGCCGAAAGAAATTCAAAAGCATCTTGACAAGAAGACGCGGCCTAAGGATTGCTTCCCCAACAATAACAAAGTCTAATAGAGCCACAGAACCTACAAAGGAAGTAGATGTGGCTAACGCCTTCCTAGATCCTGGAACCCCAAATATTAGTATATTGATAGAAGGATGCTTTATTTCAGATGCATTGATTGGATGGAGGCTCATCACTAAACATAATGATGGATGTGACAATGAAGGACTTAGGGTTGCAAGGAATTCAACCTACACATTGGCTTATCAGATTGGCAGACCAAAGTAGAATGAAACCGTTGGGCATCCTCCCATATGTAAAAAAACCCTTGCAGGGAGAGACTATTGGTTGACATATTTGGTGGTCAAACCAAATTCTTATGGGACCTCATACCCTTTGTTGTTAGGAAAACCTTGGATTTTTGAAGTGAGAGTCAGGACGGACTGGTTCAAAGGAATCCTAACCCTAGGCAAAGGACCCAACAAAGTGGTGTTAGAGTTGTATGGATCGCAAAAAGGCAAAGGATCCACATCCATCAAAGTCATAATTGACTACTCCAACGAGGTAACAGATGGTACATCAGGAGATGAAGAGGCTGTTAAACATATCTTTCCCAAGAAAACAGAGGCACAGTTCCTAACAGTGGGCACTGTAAGCCAACTACCAAGGGAAGCAAAGTCCTTGTCCATGGGAGAATACCTCCAGCCTCAACTAGAATTGACTTCTAAGATCACCTCTGATAGTGAAGTAGAAGCATGGATGTACTGTTCTCCCTGTTACATGGCAGTCGTAGAGACAATAACAAAGACAAAGCCAGAGACAAAAGTAGAAGCAGAAGCAGACACTGAGGTAGAAGATCTATTATTCTCCTGCATAGCCTTTACATAAGCAGATATGTCTAGCCTCTAGAGGAAGAGGATGAACATGACGAGGAAGAAAACAAAGCACGATATGAAAGTGCAGTTGAAGAAGATCCTCTGATAGTGGATGATCTTGTCGATGTCCCTATGGAGACCTCAGAGGAGGCCAAAAATCTCAAGATGTTGGATGGAATGACCATGGTGTCAAGATTGTGGGAGAGAAGGAAGGAGTCTCGCTTGAAGCTTTCTTGCTTGCACAATGGGGGGGAAGACACACAAGGGTGGAGGCTGAAAATAGTTTTCCTCTTATTAGTTGTGTAAGCCAAAAGAACTCAAGTACAAAGAAATAGAAGAACCCTATATATGGGTCTCAAACCAAACTCAACTAAGTAAGGTGGCATACTAACTGAGCCACGAACTAGAGTAGATAAGGATAGCTATCATGTAGCTATTATTCATGGGCGGTGTACCAACCGCGTCTCCAACTGACAAGTCGGTGACATAAATACACAACGGTCACCCTGGCATATCACGAGTGGAGCTCGATATCTCAATACTCCCCCTCGAGCTCAATCCCAATTCCTGCACACCAAGCAGGTCTCTGAACTTGCGCAGCTTCTCTGCGCCCAATGCCTTCGTGAATATGTCAGCTACTTGATCCTCTGTGCTGACATAAACTAGATCAATAAGACCTAGTAAAACCCTCTCTCACACATAGTGATAATGCATCTCAATGTGCTTTGTTCTAGCATGATAGACTGGGTTATTTACCAAGTGTATACTACTCATGTTGTCACAATAAATGACAACTAGCCCATCTGTAGACTGATGCATATCATAAAGTAGCTTATGCAACCAAGCTACCTCACATGCAGCCATTGCTGCACCCCTGTACTCAGCCTCTGTGCTCGACAAGGCAACTGTAGGCTGTTTCTTGCTGCTCCAAGTGACTGCAGCACTCCCAAAAGAGAACACATATCCACTGGTAGATCGTCTATCAGAAATACTACCAGCCCAATCAGCATCAGTGTATCCATGCAACTGTATCTGAACCCCAGTCTCATAAAATAGTCCATACTGCAATGTGGACTTCACATACATGAGTATGCGTCTAGCTACATCCAAATGTGGTTTCCTTGGAGCCTGCATAAACTGACTTACCAATCCAACAGCATAGCTCAAATCTGGCCTGGTAATAGTCATATAAATCAAACTTCATACTATGCGTCTGTACATAGTAGGGTCTTCTAGAAGCTCACCTGCATCTGTGCTCAGCTTCACATTCTGCTCCAAAGGAACTGAAATAGGCTTACAGCCTGTCATCCCATATTTGGACAGCATGTCCAATCCATACTGCCTCTGCAAGAGCTGTATCCCACTTGGTGATCTAATCACCTCAATGCCCAAGAAATAACGCAACTCTCCCAAATCCTTCATCTCAAACTTCTACTTCAATAGCATTTTCACATGAAGGATATCTTCATCACTGTCACCTGTCATAATCAAATCATCAACATAAATGACAAGTAGCATAATACCTTTCTCTGTTTCTCTCACATAAAGTGAGAAATCTGCCTTGAAAATATGAAAGCCAATAGTGACAAGTTACTGTCCTATCTTGTCAGACCATGCTCTAGGTGCTTGCTTGAAGCCATACAAGGCTTTCTTCAACCTGCAAACAAACTCAGGATGAACACCATGCACATAACCTGGTGGCTGCTCCATATAGACCTCTTCTTGCAAATCACCATGCAAGAAGGCATTCTTTACATCCATCTGATGTAAAGACCATCCCTTTGATGCAGCCATAGCAATGACTGCTCTTACGGTTGCCATCCTTGCAACCGGACTGAATGTTTCTTCATAGTCAATGCCATATGTTTGTGCATACCCCTTGACTACTAATCTTGCCTTGTATCTGTTCACAGAACCATCTGCATTGTGCTTCACCTTATAAACCCACTTACAGCCAATTGCATTTTTACCTTTAGGCAAAGGTACCAATTTCCATGTAGCATTTGCTTCCAAGGCATCCATTTCTCCATCCATGGCTTTCTCCCATTTTTCTTTTCCCATGGCTTGCTCAAAAGAAGTGGGTTCTGGTTCCTGTATCACTTTGACCATATATGCATAGTGAATGGCTGTAAATCCATCATATTTCAGCCTATCCACAGGATATCTAGTTCTCGTAGACCTACGTAAAGTAGGTTCACTCCCAGGTGCTCTCAAAACATCCCTGGTCTTCCTTACTCCAGGTGTAACAATAGAAGGATTACCCAACTCATCATCAATGCTCTGTTCTGAGCCACTGGATTCACCATCCACATAAGAGTGACCTGCATTCACATCAAACATGGGCTGATCAACCTTCTCTTTTCCTTTTCGTGATACCTGCATACCACTATCTGCATTACTTTGAGAAGATTCTCCTGATCTCAATCTGCCTGTCCATGGCGAAGAATGTGAACCACTACTAGAGGACGCTCCAGGTCCACTAATATTTTGTGACTGCTGCTGTGAATTTTGTGCAGCATTACCATTTTGTGCATCTACATCATCAATCACATTTACTGGTTTATACCAGCTACTCATCTCATCAAAAACAACATCTCTGCTCACTGTAAACTTACGAGTAGAAGGGTTATAGCATCTATACCCTTTTTGTTGCAGAGAGTAACCAATAAAGATGCACTTCTCAGCTTTTGGATCCAACTTGGATCTCAACTCATCTGGCACATGTACATAGGCAATGCAACCAAAAATTTTCAAATGAGAAATATCTGGTTTCCTACCAGTATACCTCTCCTCTGGAGTCATTCCATGTATTGCTGCAGTGGGAGTCCTGTTCATTATGTAGACTGTTGTAGCAACTGCTTCAGCCCAATAAAAATCTGGCAAGTCTTTTTCATTGAGCATGGCACGAGATACCTCTCCAATATGCCTGTTTTTCCTTTCTGCAATTCCATTTTGTTGTGGTGTATGACTGCATGAATATTGTTGCTTTATGACATGCTCCTGCAGGAACCTTGCAAACTCATTTGAGAGGTACCCTCCCTCTCCATCTGACCTTAGGCATTTTATCTGCAGGCCTGTTTCTTTTTCAACCATAGCTTTAAGAGTTTTGAAATGCCCAAAAACTTCACTTTTCTTTTTCATAAAATATACCCAAACTTTTCTGCTATAGTCATCAATAAAAGTGACAAAATAACGACAACCTCCAAGAGATGCAGCTTTAGTAGTCCACACATCAGAGTGGATTAATTCCAATGGCTTCTCACTCTCTTGAACATGTCTAGGAAATGGCTTCCTTGCCTGTTTTCCAAAGTGACAGGCTTCACATACCTTATGCATTTCTGCAACCTTGAATTTAGGCAATCCTGCAACAATATTTTGGGCCTGCATTAATTTAAGTCGCTGTACATTAACATGACCAATGCGTTTATGCCAGATATGAATATCTGCAACTACACCGGTCCCATGTGCAAACATTGCTGCACTCAATTCAGACATGTCTGCATCCAATGTAAACATTCTGCCCTTCTTCTTTCCTTTTGCTATCAAGCGACCTTTATTTTTCATATCCTCAACAAAGCATCCATGAGGATTAAATCTGACCTGCAAGCCCTGTTCAACCATTTGACCAACAGAAACTAGATTCTTGGTGATATTCGGGACATGAAATACATCGGAAAGGTATTTCTTTTTCCCATCCTGCATAGACAAAGGAATTTTTCCAATCTGCACAATAGGATGTGCAATATCATCACCAGTCTCCACAAATCCTGGTTTTTCCATTTTCCTTGCATCCTCCATCCATTCTGCATGACCTGTCATGTGGTTTGATGCACCTGAGTCAACATACCATACATCATTGCTTTCTTCTGCACTTGTCACAGAATTGTTCATGTGCTGCACCATAAACAAATGCTCATTTCTGTCATCACCCTGTCTACTAGAAGATGCATAATTTCCTTGTTGCAGTTTTCCATTCATGATGTCATTCTGCTTTTTATAGCAGTCTTTAGCCATATGACCCATTTTACCACAGTAGTAGCATTCAACATTACTGTTTGAATTTTGGCCTCTTTGCCATCCACCATGACCTCTTTGGCTCCCCCTGCCTCTAGAGTTACCACGTCCTCCTCCATAGGACTGGTTTTCTTGAGTTTGCTGCATATTCTGATTTCTACCACGGCCTCCAAATCGACCTCCTCTACCTCTGCCTCTACCTCTTCCAGCATTCGAGTAGAAGACAGTTTCTTTTGAAGTTCCTCCTGAAGAAGATGCACCACCATTTCTCTGCTCCTCAGAAATTAGAAGAGCAATCAACTCCTCAAAATCAGGAAATCTTTCACGAACTGAAATGGATGTCCGAAACTGTGCATAATCCTTTCCTAGACCATTCAAGGTCACAGAAACTAAATCATCATCTTCCACTGGCGACCCAATGGAAGCAAGTGCATCTGCAATCTTCTTCACCTTCATGTGGTAGTCATTGATGCTCATATTTTCTCTTTGCACATTGTGCAACTCTTGCTTGAGCTGCATTTTCCTGGCTTGCGTATTTGTGCTATACATCTTTGACAGAGTATCACATGCCTCCTTTGGCGTACTTGCATCCTGAATATGCACAATCATAGAGTCTGAAATGTTGATAGACAGCCAGTACATAACTTTCCTGGCTCTCTCATGCCATGCTTTGAATGCCTGCATTTGCTGTTGATTGGGAACATCAGGAAGAACTGGTTCTTCTTCATTTCCTGCAACAAATTCCCAATATCCTTTTCCCATAAGGAAATTCGTCATTCTAAACTTCCATGCTTGGAAGTTGTTCTTGTCAAGCTTTTCAGTTACAATCTGTGAAAGAGAATCAGATGCCATTACAGAACACTGCAAAAAATTCTGTCACTGCAAAAAACACAGCTTCACCCTCACAAGGGAAAATCTGCAAAACTCGCGAAAGTGGTATTTGACCACACAGTCACTTCCTAGTGACGATTTTGCATCAACAGGCAACACGGATGATTCTGTAACTCCCAATGTCTCTGCGCACAAGCATACGATGCAATTTCTACAGTAACTTTTCACCGACCTGTAGAATAGTGGCTGCACAGCATAAAACTGGGCCTTTTTCTGAGTGCGTGCAAAAAACTTCCGCCTCCAAAACAGGCCCCGAAATGGCCTCAAATCAAAAAAACAAGGTCGCCGAGGGCTAAAGCCCTTGCCTGTAGCATATATGGCCCTCTTGCTTCACCGCGAAGGGCATCTCAACCTAAGACAATGCACTCCTGCACTTTCTGGCTGTGCTACCTGCAGAGATCTACTCCCAAAACAGAAAATGAAAGCAATACTGCTCCTCTTACCAGAACACCGCGAGCTTGGCTTGCTTTCTTGAGCTCCTTACCACGAACAAGGCTTTGATACCATGTCAAGATTGTGGGAGAGAAGGAAGGAGTCTCGCTTGAAGCTTTCTTGCTTGCACAATGGGGGAAGACACACAAGGGTGGAGACTGAAAACAGTTTTCCTCTTATTAGTTGTGTAAGCCAAAAGAACTCAAGTACAAAGAAATAGAAGAATCCTATATATGGGTCTCAAACCAAACTCAACTAAGTAAGGTGGCATACTAACTGAGCCACGAACTAGAGTAGATAAGGATAGCTATCATGTAGCTATTATTCATGGGCGGTGTACCAACTGCGTCTGCAACTGACAAGTCGGTGACATAAATACACAACGGTCACCCTGGCGTATCACGAGTGGAGCTCGATATCTCAACACATGGTTCCATTTGGGTTGACCAATGGACCACAAAGTATGTAGAATCTACATAAGCAATAGATTAAAGGCATAAAATTTAAGTTCACCAGTGGCTCTTGTCGCCCTGACCATTCATTTTGGAGAAAAGATGATGATGATTCCCCTTGTCAACAAAAACCAGAGCCATTAGAACCACGGCTTCTAGAAGGTTCGTGTTATGTGACATTCCTGGACGCATCCTCTGAAGATGAATAAGTCTAGAAGAAATCACTACTTACACAGAAGCAAACAAAGCTTTGATATCCTTCTAGCAACCTCAATTGACAAATGATTCATCGGTTCAGAAGGAGGACATTGGTTCTAGTGGAACATCCGACGATGACACTACTCCCTTGAAAGAGTCAGACCTCTATCCAGACGCAATTTGTGGGACATTCATTTGCGAAGTGGAAGGTGAAAGGAAAATAACATTCCTAGATACTGACGATACTGAACGTCACCTGCAAGTGGGCCTCAATCTTCCAGAAGAAGAACTAGTGGTCCTGCGAGACTTACTCAAAAAGAACTTAGACGTGTTTGCTTGGTCGTATAAAGACCTAAAGGGAATTGATCCCACAATATGCCAACATCACATTGACCTGGAGCCTGATATCAAACTTGTAAGGCAAACACAAAGGCATATGAATCCTAATTATTCTGCCTTGGTGAAGGCTGAATTATTGAAACTTCTTGAAGCCGAGTTCATTTATCACGTGGCTAACAGTGAATGGGTTTCGCCCATTGTGGTAGTACCCAAGAAGAACGGAAAACTTTGAATATGTGTGGACTTTCGAAAGCTCAATTCAAAGACAAAAAAGGATCATTTTCCTATCCCTTTTAAAGATCAACTGTTGGACACAGTGGCACGTCATGAGATATATTCCCTCTTGGATGGATTCAGTAGATATAACCAAGTGCAAATTGTAGAAGAGGACCAATCCAAAACAACCTTTACCATAGAATGGGGGACCTATGCCTATAGAGTGATGCCATTTGGGCTCTGTAATGCTCCTACCACTTTCCAATGAGTAATGATGGCTGCTTTCCAGAATCATTTGCATGATTTCATTGAGGTATATCTTGATGACTTTTGTGTCTGTAGCTTAATCCGTGAGCATTGGGGACACCTAGAGCAACGTTTTGACATATGCCGAGAGTATGGGATTTCTCTCAAACACCTGACAAATGTGTCTTTGGCATCTCATCAAGAATTCTTATGGGCCATATTGTCTCTACATAAGGGATTGCAACAAACCCGACGAAGATTGAGAAGATTGTCGCCTTGACATCACCAATAAACCTCAAGCAATTGAGAGAATTTCTTGGCCATGTGGGCTACTATAGAAGATTTATTGCACATTTTGCAACCAAGGCAGCCCCTCTGCACAAGCTCCTAAGGAAAGATGCGGATTTCCTTCGGACTGATGACTGTGAAGAAGCCTTTAATACCCTAAAACAGTGCCTTATTCAAGCACCTATCTTACAGCCTCTTGACTAGACGAAGGAGTTCCATGTGCACACAGATGCATCAATTGAAGGGCTAGGTGTTGTCCTATGTCAAAAGGGCCCCTCTAAATTAGATCAGCCAGTATATTATGCAAGCCGGAAGGTCACTGATAGGGAACGGAACTACACAGTGACAGAGCTTAAATGCTTAGCAATGGTGTTTGCACTAGAGAAGTTTCGACACTATCTATTATCAACACATTTCAAGTTCTACATGGATCATGAAGCCCTGTCCTTTCTGATGAGCAAAGCAGATATTAAAGGGCAACTGATGAGATGGTTGCTCCTATTCCAGGAGTTTGATTTTGAAGTGGTCACTAAGCCTAGACGTTCCTAAGTCCTAGCTGATCATCTATCACGGATCCCTCAAACTGTAGAAGAAAAATAGGATGATCCAGACCTTCATAATAGTTCCTTGTTTCTAGTTGAAACAGTTACTCCCTAGTATGCAGACATAGCCAACCTCCCGGCAACTCGATAGTATCCTCCTGGCATCTCAAGCCATGAGAAGAAGGAGCTTCTATTAGAATCGGCCCCCTACACCTTGCTAGGCGGTGCACTATACAAGAGAGGCAAAGATGAAGTGTTGCGAAGATATGTTGCAAGGGATGAAATCGGCATAGTATTGAAAGCATGCCATGACGAACCATGTGGTGGACACTTCACAGGAGAAGCAACAGCTAGGAAGGCTCTATTAGTAGGGTATTGGTGGTCGACCCTCCACAAGGATGCATATGACTACTACAAGAGATGTGATGCTTGTCAGCGAATGGAGAAATCCACCAAAACAAGTGCCATGCCACTGCAACCCATTCTTCCCCTAAAGCCATTTGAGAAGTGGGTGATTGTTTTTATGGGTCCCATTGATCCACCCACCAGACAGAAGCAGAACATATACATCTTAGTATGTACGGATTATGTCACAAAGTGGTGTGAAGCTAAAGCCCTGAAGCGGGACGATGGTAACAGCATAGCTCTATTCATGTACAAAAATATTATCACATTTTTGGTAGTCCCCTCGAGCTGGTAAGTGATAGAGATGCTCATTTCCTTAACAAAATCATGGAGGAGCTGATGGAGCTATATAAGATCCGCCATCGCAAGTCCACTCCCTGTTACCCTAGAGACAATGGCCAAGTTGAAGTCACCAATCGCATCCTCTGCTTGATCCTGACAAAAACAATTGCCGCACATCCTCGCGACTGGGATGATCTCGACTTACAGAGGCCCTCTAGGCATACAGAACCTCCCATAAGGCAACTACAGGACCGACCTCTTTCCAGCTAGTGTATAGTACAGAAGCCATCTTCCCTGTCGAACTGGAATTGCCCTCTTTGCGAGTGGCAGTTAAAGGACGCTTGGGAGATGATGAATCACTGCAATGCCACCTCTTGCACTTGGAATGCTTGGATGAGATACGGCGGATGGCCCTATAGTGTATGGAAACTACTCAAGTGCGATGCAAGGCCTATCATGACAGTTTTATCAAGCACAAGGTGTTCAAAGAAGGTGATCTTGTCCTAGCCTATGATTCGAGATTTGGTAAGTTTCCTAGCAAGCTTCAACAACAGTGGACAGGCCCATACAAGGTACTTGTCAATCCTAATGGCTCTGTTCAGGTGTAGACTGTTGATGCCTCTGATGATCCTTTCATGATCAATGGCTATCGTTTGAAGAAGTACTTCCCTCCCTAGGGATCTTGACAATCACAGTCAACCTACCCTCTCCCTTTTGGGCGCCGTATTGTCATTCTCTTTGTGCTTCTAATAGCCCTTATGATTCTCTTCATGAGGCGGTCTCGTTTTGCTAGCTCTTTACAGATACCTCTCAACCCTACCTTGTTCTCTTCTCGTCTGATCCAATAACGATGGCGAGGTTAGTCCTGATACATGGTATTTCTACCATTCTCTTTATTAACCAAAATTCAAAATTCAAAATTAAAAAATTTAAAAAAAACAAGCAAACAAAACTGTTATGAGAGAAAATGAAGAAATTCCCTATCATAATAGGCTTCGTTCCAAGAAAATGTGGAAACACCCTTGGGCAGGAAGCTGACTGTGGAAAAGGTGGTAATGCCCCACAGTTCTAGATGTTGACTCACCAGCAAAACCTTTCCAGCAAGTAATTGGAAGCCACCTCCTTTGGTCCGCTGTCTCTGCAATATCAGTCCGTCTATCCTCCTTAATAGACGATCTTTCTTACAAATCATTGAAGTATCAGATTTGTTGGTTGTCTCCCTGGGTACGCCTCGAGGCGTCTTCAATATCCTGATGACAACAACAACCGACACGATCTCCATCACCAGCCCCTTTAGTGATGTGAGCTTTCATCCTAACAGGATGGGGACTTGAGTATGAGGCTGCTCTCTGTATCCATCAACGAGTGCGACAAAGGGTGGGGTGAGTGACCAGTCTTTCCCTTCAAATCAAATGAGAGGTGAGATGTGTGAACAAAGTGTTGCACGCACGGGATGGGCCTCTCAATGCACAACACACGATCTGTTACTGTGCACTACACCAAAAGGCTCCTTGGCCTTCCTTCTTGCACTGTATGTCGGCACAGGGTGGGATGCACTGTTGCACCATCAAATGCACATAAGGCATACAACCTCTGCACAAGTGATAGTGAAGATTACATCAATGGGTTTCAGGAACGGGTTACCCTCTTGGATCTTTCAACAGAGAGTGAGACAGAGGGTGGGCTGAGTGTGACTGGTGTTTCTTCAATCAATTATTGAGAGGTGAGGATTGAGGGACGTTACGAACAATGGAGTCAGGTACGTTTCTGTTTCCCTATGCACCCATGGGATGGGTCTCTCCTATCAGCATAGGACACGTCACTTTGTTCTATACACTACACTGCAAGGCTCCCTGACCTTCCTACTTGCACCTATGCCAAACGGGTTGGACGCACTAATGCACCATCAATTGTGCACCCTGGCGTATACTCCCTCTGTCCCATCCCCTTTTCAATTCCTAAACTGGATGTGAGATCTAGGTTTCCATCAATATTAACTCAAGTGATGTAAGTTATGGGGTGAGCGACTGTTCTCTCATTCCATTTGAGTGCTCATGAGTTGCGTGACTCTCCTTTGTCAACGATACCTCCGCCGACGGGCTTCATTAACCAGCTACTTCCCTGGGTGCTGTTGCATGGTCCCTACCATGCTGGTTGAATGTTGGAGCGAGCCGTGGTAACTCTCATGCAGCCGACTCCAACCCTTCTGTAGTAGTGCTGGTTCCTTGGATCATACGCGAAACAGACCAAGTGTTCCTAACCCTACTTTTTTGTTTGCAAGTGTATGTGATGTCTTAAGTGTGGGGATGCCAACGTCCAATCTGTTGACAAGTCTGTGGCCGTGTCGATCAATCTACTATGTCCATTAAGGTTTCAAGTGTGGGGACACGTCCCTACGCGTCTGATGTGCATACCCCCTGCATATGTCTCAAGATGATCATGCATGTATTCCATGACCTCTTTCTGCCCTCATGGGTCTCTTTCGCACCCATCCGTCTAACTTTACCCTACCCTTTCGGCCATTCCTTCCCTATTTCCCTTTATCCCTTCTTTTGACATTTTGCATGTGAACGTATCCTATGTTCACCGGAATCCAAATCCAACCTTATAACCCTGTTCGTCTCTTTGAATTGTCCATTTTTCCATTTTACCAACCCCTGTTTCGACCGATGGTTCTTGAGTTATTAATTTTTGAAGCATTTCTCCTAAATTAGACGGTTTTCCATGTGAACATACCTCTATTGCTTCCAAACAAAAATCTGACATGACAACCTTATCCTCCGTCTTCCTCCTGACATTTTTTATTTTTCTCCTTGTCCTTCCGATGCACGGTTCATCCAATATTAATTTTTGCACGTTTTCGGGCCCTTTTCGTGCATATTTTTAACATTTTTCCATGTGAACCTGCCCTACTCTTTTTGGAATTCCATCCTAACTGGATTGCCTTGTCTACCACCTTTCCTGCATAATTTCTCTTTTTTCTCTGCCTTGTTTCGCCATCTGGATTTTTTGTTATTAATTTTCATTGGTGTTTTTTAGTGCCATTTTCTTGTTTCTTCCATGCGAACACCGTCTAACCCTATTCGAACTGCGATTTGATGTGATAGCCCTAACGATTCTATTTTTCCGGACATTTTTCCTTTTTCCTTCCTCTATTTCGATGCACGAATCATTCCATATTAATTTTTGAATCCCTTTTCGAGTACGATTTTTGGGTTTTTCCCATGTGAACGTGTCCTCTCTCGATCAAAATCGTGTGTTGACATGATAGGTTTATCAGGCACATTATTTGGCACATTTTTCCTTCTTTTTGCCCTACGTTCTGAGGGGCGAATTTTTCCATATTAATCCTCGTATGTATTTTTGGAGCCATTTTTCGTGTTTTTTCCATGTGACCACCTTGATTTTGCCCCGAAACATGTGTCACATTTTTCTATCATATTTCCCTCATCTCCCAACACATTTTTCCTTTTTACGATCTTTCGATCTGATGTATGGTTTGGGTTTTATTAATTTTTCTTCCTCTTGACGTGTGGCCGCGTCTCTCGTGTCGTGCGTGAATGCGCATGTTTTTTATTTTTAGTGCCTCGGGCCGCCCCCCTGGCCTCGGTGCCTCACGTATCACCACCCCCACCCCGGCTGATCCTACCAATGCAAATTTTTTTCTTCTTTCACACCCCGCGTATGCGCACGGGACACATGTGTGTTTCTTTGGTTTTTACTATCTTTCCAAATAAATCCTAACACAACCCCACACCCACAATCAAAAAAAAAAAACAAACAAACAAACAAAAAATAAACATTTAAAAAAACAACAAACAACCAAATAAACCAAAACAAAACGACACAAATAAAGAATAAAAAACAAAATACAAAAAAGTTAAAAAATAATAGAACCACAAAAAAACACTTACAAAAAATACTTTTTTTAAAAAAACAAAACAAAACACAAACAAATAACACAAAAAAAAACCGAAAAAAACAAAAAAACAAAAAACACACAAAAAAAACAAACAAACAAAACAAAACAAAATTACTCACTCAATTTTTTTTCACCACACCACTTTAAAAACAAATAAAAAGCAAAAACAGAAAAAAACAACACTAAAAACACACATATTTAAAATACATTCAACCAAAAAAAAAACAAAACAAAACAAAAACAAAAAAAACAACCAACTTACCTGTTCGTTCCCTCCTCTCCTCCATTGCGTCGGCCCTCTTTTCTCCCTCTCCATCCTTGCAGCCCTCCTCCCTTTCCCTCTCCATCATCACTTCCATCGCCCTTCCTCCCTCCCTCATCTCCTCGCCATCATCTCCTTCGCTCCAACCTCCTCTCCCTCCACACCTTTCTCCCTCGATGTCACCTCCTCATCGCCTCCCTCCAATCTCCTCTCCCTCCACGCCTTCCTCCCCCCTTCGCCATTATCTCCTTCACTCCAACCTTCTCTCCCTCCACGCCTTGATCTCCCCTCCACCATCACCTTCGCCTCCTTCCTCGCCTTCTTCCCCTACCCTCGCCTCCCCCATCGTCTTCTTCCTCCCCTTCTCCACCGCCAGCCTCCTCCTCCTTTGCCGCCAACCTCCACCGCCTTCTCCTCCCCTCCCCTCCCTCCTCTCCTCCTCTGCCTCCTCCTTCCTTCTCCTAACCCTCCCTAAGTTACTTACCTACCCTAAGTTACTTCACTAACCGAAGTTACTTAACTCACCTAGGTTACTTAGTTAACCTACTTTACATAGCTACCCTACCTTACTTCCCTAATCAACTATCTAAGCTACCCTACCTAACTTACCTAATCAACTGACTTAGCTACCCTAACTGACCTAGTTAACTCCCCTCCCCCTTAGTCACCTAACCTACCCTGATCACCCTAACCTTACCCCCCTCTAACCTAACCCTAGTTTCCCTCCTTCTAGCCCCCTTTCCTACCACTACACTACTCTACCCCCACCCTCCACACATAGCACGGGCGTCCAGGTGTGCCTGTGCGTACGGGAGCTGTCCACGGGAGTTCACGTGCGAGGACGCGCATTTGGTCTTCTCCATGCGATGGTGCATGCCGTCCCCGAGTACACACAGTTGTTCACACATAGCCCGGGTATCTCTTTTGATTTTCCACAAACCCAAGAAAAATACCGTTAAAAATACTTAAAAACACTTAATATATTAAAAATTTAAAAATCAATTAAAAAATAAAAAATACTAAAAATTTCCTTACTAAATTGGGTACTTTATTGGTTGATCTTGCTTATTATAATAAAGAGAATTAATTGCAAAAAATTCAATAATATTTAAAATCATTTTAAAATTCACTAAAATTTGAGAAAATTTCATTAAAATTTTCTAAAAATCAGAATCAAATTCGAAAAAATCACAAAAAATTCCATCAATGCATTTGACTACTTTTGAAATATTTTACAAGGTGAAAACACCTTGCCACATGATCACTCTATTATTTTTGGACCTAAATGATAAATTTTTAATCTAAATTCATTAAAAATGTATTTTAAATTCTAAAAATAAGTTGCCAAATTACAAAATAATTTTAAAAAAAGTACAAATCCATTGTTGAAGCCTAATGGTTTTATTTCCAATTAGGTTTGATTGATATTCTAATAAATCAAACATTTAAAATTTTTATAAAAATAAAAAAAAATAAAAAAATTAAAACACACCTAAATTATAATTATAAAAATAAAATAAAATAATAATTTCACCCAAACACTAATCAATATTACCTAAACCAAATGTGATCCCACTAACATTGCCTTAATGTTTATTTTATTTTTGTTTTTTTCAAATACTAAGGTGTTTTATTTTTTCCAATCAATGGTTTTTACTTTTTTGTTGGATTCCTTGCATTTGGGACTACTCAGTGCACCCTCAGTCTCTTGCATACACACCCCTACTAGGTATTTATTTTTCATGCTTTATTTATTTTGGTCATTCCTTAACCACAATTAATTGTTAAAATGAACTTTATTCACCCAATTTTTCACGCGTGCTCGTGCTAAACACACATTTTTCTAATAACTTCAAATCAACCCGTCGTTCACTTTGTACGCGCTATGTGCACTTCAGAGACACTTTAATTTTTAAATATAAACGAATCAGCCGTCACACAAATGCACGCGCTAAAAAAGAAGAGTACTTCAAACACATTAATTTGTTAATCAATGAATATGCATTTAGAGACCTGAGTCTAGGGATTGCAGTCCAGGTTTCGTTAAAAAGCACCGTTTCACATTAATAACTTGTAACTAACAATTTAAAAATGAACAGTCGTTTTCTTATTAAGGTTTATAACCTAATAAAATTTCAACCATTGTTAATAATTTATTAAAATGAACCCTTCACTAAAATCGTTCCCCTCACTGCACTTTTTTCTCTTTTTAATAAATATGCTTCGTGGGATGGGCACTTATAGTCCTTTAAATTGACCTTGTTTATCAAAGTTCTGGTTATGTTCTGATTAGGTTTTTGAGGTATTATGGTTTGATTATGTGATACGATTACGGGTGCGGTCTGTAGTTTTCTATTTTTTGCATGATACGGGGTCTTGGGTGCCTACTTGTTGCATAGCATGAAGCTTTCGGTCGCATATGTGTAAGGGGTCATGCCGAATTTTTTCTAGGATGTGGGTTGTTTGGAGTAGTTCGTTGGTTAGTTACGTCTGTGTGTGCTTATTTTGATCGATTTTCTATTTTATTATTTTGCAAGCATTCTCTGTGATTATCTGTGTTTGTGGTGTGTGTATATTCCATCTGAATGGCGCCTCAAGTTCCTCCTCCTGTTCGATATGTCCCATTGATCAGTAGGGATTATTCTTCCCTACTGACCTTTGAGCCTATCGTGAAAGCAGCCCTTGCATCTTTTGTGGCTACTTCACTCCCTTTGATTCCAGACGATCCAGCCCTATGTGATGAGTTTCTTGTGTCATACAGTAAAAAATCAGACTTGATTCATGGTACTTCCATGGTTTTGACACCTAGAGGGTTAGGAAAGGCTTTGTCTCTTCCTTACAAAGGAGAACCCTTTGTTACAGCCAGACAATTATTCTCAAATGACGAGATTCTCAAGTTGTTACAGAAGCAGACCAAAGAGGTTCTCGATGTCAAGAAGGTAATTAACACTTCAGGAGTGTCTTTCTCAATGATCACCGATTCTCTCTAGAAGCTAGTCTGCCAATTTCTCCAAGACAGGTTTATGCCTACCAAAACACCATCCCAGTATTTATCCAAGGAGCTCTTCATAGCTTCCAGGATGGTGTTAAAAGGGGTTGCCATTGATTGAAGTACCTACCTTCTTACAAAGATGGACCAACATTTTGTCAAAGTGACTAGAGGGAATGTTACTAACGTAACTTATGGTTCATATTTATATGCTTTCTTGACATACTCAAGCCTTAAGAAGGGTGTGCTATCCCCTCCTCCATCTAATCAAGTCCCTCCCCCTCCACCTTCAGAGGATTTAGAACCCATTGACATAAAGGATCTTGATTCCTCTCCTCCACTGGTTATTCAGCGGAAGCACTTGAAGCATGTGGCAGAGAAAGTTCCACCATTTATTCCTTCAGTAACAGTTCCTACTACCTCTGAAAGTGACCTCCCTACCTACCTCACATGCAACAACTTATCAAGGCACATCGAGAGGGTTCTTTGGAAATATCAGTTCCTTCGCTGAATAGCTTAGTGTCAGGGGATGCCATTCCTTTCCTTTGTAACGACATCCAGAGTTCTATTGAACTCTCAATGACATCTTGTATTCAACAGTTATATGTTTCTTTCTATGAAGAATTGATACAATCCAAAGACCAATTGCATAAGGCAATCACAGAGTTAGCCTCTGCTAAAGACACTCTTGTTGATCTGTTTAAGCAGATGGAGCAGTAGATACAAATGATTTAGACCCAGAGAGAAGAAATATCTTCTTTGAAAAATCAGTTAGCAGAGGCTCAGTCAGAGGTCACTAGAGTTTCGAAAGAGAAAGAGAAATTGTCTAAAGAAACTCAAGAGTTCAAGACTCTTTTAGATACAAAACTGTCAACTTTGCAAACTTCTCATAATACATTGGAATCCCAAGCTTCCCAAATTAAGCAATTGCAGGACCAACTGGCATAGTCATGGTCCATTCCTCCAAGCCCTAGTGTTCCTATGATTCCTTCTATATCTCAGCAGCAGGACTCGACAGTTCTTCAGAGACAGGCCACATTATGTCTGTTTTTTCAAGATAAAGTGGATAGATTGCAGTCCAGGATGGATTTATTATGGTCTACATTAGAGCAATTTCAGGAGTATGTTCCTTCAGACCATTCCTTTTTTGTCCACTATCAGTTGTAGAAGTTGTCCTTCTATATTAAGCTCTCAATGATGGATCTCCCTCTTCCAGAGGATGGTTGGAGTGGGGCTTCATCTTCCGATTTGCTAACAGAATTTCTTCATATGGTCTTTGAAGATTCTGTGACGACAGATACCATGTTGCTGTCTTATATGTATCTACGAGGTGATCTGTTAATTTCAGATGATGTAGATTTGGCTTGGTATGTGGGGGATGTGGTCTTACAAGTTGCCTTATATGTCAACCATTTGGAGTTGAGGATAGATTATATGTTCCAGTGCTATTCTTCTAAAGTGGCTACTTGCCCTGACACTTCATGGCATTCAATGATTGATTCTGTAGTCCTGTGGGAGCTCACGCTCAACCGCCAAGACCCACGGGCCGCTTATTGTTTCAAGTGTTCGAAGCGAGCTCTAATAGCTATCTCTCACCTAGCCGACGCGTTGTCGATCCTACGAGTGTATTGAGCTTACCTTGATGCCGATATGAGTTTCCTTCTCTCTTGCACACACTAGTAGCTCCACTATCCTAGATGCTAGCTCAAGCATCCTCAAGCCTCCTCCATCTCCAAGCTCCATCCACCATAGCCGTGCGTGCAAGAGAAGAGAAGAGAAGAGAAGAAGAGGAGAGGAGATGGTGAAGAGTTTCACCCTCTTGATCCCTCACTCCCACACACTCACTCTCTCACACTCTCTCTCTCAAGGGCACACACAAGCAAGGAGAAGAGAAGAAGAGAAGAAGAAGAGAGCTCTTGTTAGCCACACCCCAAAGAATGAGCTTCCATTCACTTTTTGAACTTTATATACAAGCCCTAAAATCCCATGGGCACCCATCCCTTTTTTTACATGACCGGCCGTTGTGACGAGGTCATTTCCCTATTTCCCTCTTCTAGCCTTATGCCTCTAGCCTACACTCGTCTAATACTTTACACGCCACAGGAGGGAGCCTAGCGCTCTTTTACACGAGTTTTTGGAGTTTTTTTAGGCACATTTCATTTAAAATTAGGCTTTTGGCCCCAGCTTAGCTTTAGAGGCCGCCTACGTGTCTTTTCTCTTTTTCCATCATTTTTCCTCTTTTTCATTCATTTTTCCGCCTTCTTGACTTGGGGTTAACATTACCCCCCTCCAAGACGGGTGCCAGTCCCATAGCACTCTTGGCTAGTATTGGGGTTTAATAGGCTGTTGGCGAAGTAGTCGTGTGAGGGTAGGGCCACTTGTAAACTCAGGTGCTCATGGAAGCTTGATAATGAGGTTTGTTGGAGAAGCCAAATGGATAGCAAGTGGATGACGGGGGCCTCCGAAGTCGATGGTTTGTCACCTTTGTGATGCTTGGAAGGAAAAGGTGTGGTGCCCTACCTAAGAGGGTTGTCTACCTTATTGTGTAGTGTATTGTGCTCGTGCTAGTGGAATGGGGAGTTGGGTCTAACCACAAGCTAGCCTGGGTGATGCCCCACACTTGAGGACCCCATTTGTGCAAAGGGAGGTGTGATGCCAGTAGCTTAGGGTGACAGGTCTAACCATAGGCGAGTGTTATCTCCCTAGGTATGTCCTGCCCATGATGGGCCCTAAGTGTGAAATGGGGGAGCAAAAAGGGCTAGGGGGTTAGGAGTGGAGCCAGCCGGCTGAAGCCACCGGGTACGCCTAACCTGAGGATCCCTAGGTGCAGTGATCATGCTTTGTGTGGTGCTAAGTGCTTCTGCAAGTGAGTTGTTTTGTCCATTCCGTGTGTAATGTTCTTCTTGTTTTTCCTTTCATGCTTTTTCTCTTCTCTCTTTTTTTTAAAATATAAATAGTATTGTACTACTGGAACGACAGTTAGTGCCTAATTCTCCTTGTCTAATTTAGGCAGAGAAGGGGGTCGGATGGATTTTCTCCAAAATTGATAGCTTTGCATGTATCCTTTCAGATTCATGTGGAGGTGGAGGGAGATGGTGGAGAGGAAAGAATGATTGCATCTAGTGAACCGGCTGTTGTTCATATCTTCTAGAAAAGCTAGGCAAAAAGAGGGGAGAAGGCTAGCCCTCATCATCAGACGCGCCATGGCACCGTTGTCGATGGCGTTAGGGTCAAAAAAGAGGAAAGCATGCCACATTCTTGTGGGGTCGGGTCCTGCTTGAGTAATAACTTAAGTAACCTAAGATAATTACATGTAGTTACAAAGGCTGGATGACGGCATAAAGAGAAATCTGCGACGAGGAAATGCATCATGGAATCATCCAGGCTTCCCGAGTCGAAGAGGAGGGCATGTTCGAAGGAGGTAGCATTGGAGTTGTAGATGATAGGAAAATCATAACGCCCATGGAGGGTGGCAACAAAATCCACACCTACCCTACGAGGGTACGCCATGAACGTGGGGTTGTTTCCCTCGTAGGGCAAGGTGTTGCAAAAAGCCATCCAGGCGAGCATGATGATATCGCACACCCGCCTCCTCCAGAAGGGTTGGCAGTTATATCCTTGTACAGTATGTGGTACTTCAAACACTTGTTTTGCCAAAACTCGGCTTCTTCATTTCCCCAAAGAGTGGGGGTCCTCTCCCTTTCCTCCAGCCACTTCTGTCCCAGTTGGCTGCCAGCCGCGATCACCTCTTTCATTACCTTGAGCAATAGGACCCTTCGTAGGCTATTGGGCATGAGGAAGCTGAAGGTGAATGGGTCTTTTTCTCTTTCCTGCCGCTCCCAAATTACCAACTATCCAGCGGGGATGTCATCGAGGCACGATGGGAGGGGTGCGGATGGCTGCACGACCAGTTTGGTTCTTAGTTAATTCCTGGTTTCTTCAACTAATTTTCTCCATCTTTCCTTGAGTGCGGCTTTTCTCTCTGCAGATGTATCAGCCTGTTGTTGCTCTTGGACATGCGGCGAGGGGGGTTGTGGGATCACCAATTCTCTAAATCTCCCCATATCGAATTCAAGCTTAGCCTCCTCCCCCTACCGATCTTCTTGTTGTGCTCCTTCTTCAAAACCCATTGCATCAATTTCCTGGGGGGTTAGGCCGGCCAGTAGTAGCATGCATTTCCATTGCTCTTCTAGGCTCAGTCCAACCTCCACAAGTTGGGGTGGCATCTGCAGCCTTGCGTACGTGCAGAGCTCTGCATCATGTGATGCTAAGTTTTTTCTTTACCACCTCCAATGACTCCTTTTCCTCTAGGTAGATGGTGTCCATTAGTATGATAATGAAGGCCTTTTGCTGGGCACTAAAGGCTATCTGGGTGGCTTCTGCTTTACTCTCTGCAAGGATTTTCTCTTTCTCCACCAAAGCGAGGCCGTGCCAGGGTCTTCACCCTTTTTTCGTTCTGCGCTACCCATTCCTTTGCTCTCTTGTTCATTTCTTCCATGCTCTCTCCCTGCTTTTGTACCAATGTTATGAGCTTATGCTCTTGGTCTTTTAGCTCCCTGCTCATATTCTCTTGCTCTTTCTTTCCCAAGTGTAGCTGATCGGTCATAGATTCTATCTCCTTTTGCTATTGCTCCCTCTCCTACTTTCTCTCCTCTTCTTTGGCATTCAATTCCTCCATCATTTGCTTGATGTTGGCAGTTTTTGCCTCCAATTCCCCATGTTGCATCAGGAGGAGCTTATACTCTCTCTGCATCTGTACCAATTATTGATTCTCATCCTCTAGCCGCTACTTGTAGCTCTCTTCCATGTCCTCCTTGGCCTTTAATTCCTGTTTGAGATAAAAGATCTATCATTGTTGCGTAGCTATTGTGCGGGTCTTTTTGAGTTAGAAAGCAGCACCAACTCATTTTCTACCACCAACTCAGCCACAACCATCTATTTTCCTCCTTAGCCTTCTCTAGTTGGGAGAGCAACTCGGCGACATACTCGTCGTAATTGGCTAGTGGTGTCACTATTGTGTGGATTGGAGTGGTCAAGGCCTCCACTTTCTGACGTTTTTAGTCGTGTCTTGACTTAGCATCTGCAGTTGGTCTCTTTTGCCCCATGGCTGTGGTCTCCGTGCTCTTTCCCTAGGTCATTTCTTTATTGATAAAATACTGCATACATGCCACGAAGTTGGAGACCTCTACGCTGGTGGGGATGCTAGGGGTGAGGGTGGTTGGTTTGGTGGGTAGCACCATGAGGGAAGGGATAGGATGGATAAGGGCCTTGCATTTGCCTTCAAGGACAGCGGGTGGCGTGATTTCTCGTACCTGCGTGCTGGAACCAGGCCCTTCTTCCCTCAATGGGCTTCAGGCTCCTAGATCATCGGCCCTGTTCTGCTGCTCAATGGACTGGCGTGTGGCTTTGGCCAAGTTCTCCTCCTCCTTCCTTCTCAGTTCCTCTTCTTCCTCAGCAACTCTTCTTTGCCTTTCTTCTTCAATTTTCCTATATTCTTCCTCCAATTTCTCTTTTTCTACTGTCTTCTTCTTGGGTTTCTTGGCTTGCTTTTTGCCCGATTTTTCTTCTTGTTCCTGCCCTTCCTTATCACTCTCGATCCTATCACTGGACCTCTCTTGGTCCTAGTGAGAGGGTGACCTGTCAGGCGTTTCTCCTTCTCCTTCTTCTGCATCTTGTGTCTCCTTCACTGCCTCCTAGATGAGCATGGTCAAAATGCTTCCATAGGTAATAAACAAGGCCTTCTTTCTTTTTGTGGCCTTGGAAGCTGGGGACTCCTCTCCTACTAGTGTACTTCCTAAAGCTAGTGCTTTAGCCGCTTGGTTAATGGTTTTGCATACATATCCATTCCAGTCTACTTCATGCAAGGTGTGAGTTGCTACATTCTCTAGCACAAGCATGCTGATTCGATGCTTTAAGGCATTGTAGCGCTGGCTGGAGAAGAGTGTGTGCACTAGCTTCGCTTGTAGTCTGGCTTCCGCATCAGGAATGTCCTAGATGCTGATGCCGTCATTAGTTAGCACATCCTCCTTTTTCATTTTCAGCATGGCATACACATCCCTCTTATACTTCTTCTCTATCTTTGGGTCTAGTCCCAACACCTTCTCCACCAAGGCTGGGTTTAAGTGAACCTGCACCTGTTTAGCATCTTCTCCCCTTCCCACTGTGACAGTACCACACTCATTACCAGGGTCGTATGTCCTGAGAAACTCCACACACTTCGTGTGGTCAGGTTCTTGCGCAAATTTCTCAAGGTACTTAGTGAGGTTGCGTTGCTTGATGACTCTCTTGGCCGCTTCCTCCTTGGCCACCACCCCCTCTACATTATGAATGGTTCGGAACTTGAGCTAGTTGTAGGCACGGCTTTCAAGAGTGATGCGGTATTGCGTTCTTTCCTCCTTTGTGAACGGAAGTCGATGGGCGCTGTCTTGCTATGTCATCTTTTGTTCTTGTCATAATCCCAAGTTTCCATTAGTGCTTCCAAATTAATAATTCGCTGGAAAAGTCATAATTAAAAAAGAAAGAATCTATACGTTTATTGAATGAAAGCATTAAAATCCCATCCAATGTTGAATCTTCCCTTCAGACCTTAACTTTTTGCCCTTTATTTCAAAGTTCTCATGCCATTTTTCCTACCTCACTCGTTGTTTACGTGTTTATGTGTTTCACCTCACCCTCCCCTTCCAGCTCGAGAAGAATCCGTCCTAGGATTGAAGGTTAGGGGGTCATGGGGCATTCTGCAATGGGTCCAGGAGTTACCGGCATAGGAACCAAGTGTAGAAATTGGGGTTGTACTCTAACTAAGCTTCACGGTCTAGATCAAAAGGTTGAGTGCCCACATGTGTGATGTAAGTGAGAACATCTGTTAGAAAGTCACTGGAAGCGACACGGCTAGCAATATGTACCTCTTCCTCAGTAGGCGATCGAGGTAAGGGTGTCCTTTGATGTGCTCTTCCAAGGGTCGGCCACGAAGAGTGGTTAACACCCTATATGAGGTTGGCGCGACGTAAGTGGGGTCGTACTCTGTTGTTTTGATTGCACGGTGCTACTCAGCATTTGTCATGACTTGGCACCCTTCAACTTCCCATTGCAACCTAAGAGTGTACCAATGCCTCAATAACAGGGATTTAGTATCAGCAAGATTTGATAATTCTGCAATTTCTTGGTCGGTGATGGGGCAGAAGTGGTTTGCTGATCATATGACGTGATGAGGTGCTATTTGAGGGATTTCTCTTTAGATATCTTGCTTTTGAGCAATTAAGCAGCGGAGTCAACTGCTTTTGCGAAGGAAAGTTCAAATGTCTCCCAAGAACAAGGCATCGTACAAACTTTAGTTGCAAAAGGTTCAGGCAACAGGCCTAAGTCCAAGCGGTTGTAGCTCAGAGCTAGCTCTCTGAAAGTGGCATCTAGCCATCTAATGCAATCAACCACGTCATCCCCCGTATCTTTGGCTAGATCTGAGGCCAGTGTCAAAAATGATTTTTTCTCATAGGAGGGTTTAAGACATGCTAGTGGTTGGGGTTTGATAGTACTAGAGCCTTTGACAATGAATAGTTTTGGTTGCGAGTGTTCTTGAGATTGTGATTGGACCTCCTGGATTAGGGCTGGGGAAGTAGCAGCTATATTTGATAGACTATTGCCTTCAAAATGGATCATTATAGTCAGATTGGCTCTAGTGGGTGATGGCTTATGTGACGATGTCTGTCATTTGGGTCATAGGCTTGTTCGACTCTCTTGGGCATGTGTGTGGATGAGCTTGATGGATGTGGGCGTGGGGAGCACTGCGGTCTCTAGTTTTGAGGTTCTATGGGGCTTGGGGTGATCAAGCTTGGGGGCAGTGTACAAGTGGTGCAGTTGGCCGTGTGGGCTTTACAGATCCATATCCAAGTATTCCCCTCATAATAGCCTTGCATGTGCAGGAGGGCCTTAGGGACCCACCTTTGTTTGATCACATGCCGATTTCTATAAGTGCACCTTGGTTTCCTAGGTTTAGAGCTTCGGGTCTTATGAGGTTATGTGCAGTGACTCCTAGGCAGTGGTTGCGCGACTGTTTAGGCCTCCATTGAAACCTAGATTGTTGGTCTTAGCTTTTGCTGCCCATGAGCAGCAGTTCTTGAGAGGTGGTGGGTGGTGGCCAAGCACTACCCTTCTCCTTAGATTTGGTTGCTAACAGTTCTACCGGTGGCCGTGCGGACTGGGGTGAGGTCGCGTAACCCTTGCTGAAAGCTGTAACAATGCGGATGTTGCCTATAGCGAGGTGAATGTGCTGCAACTGATAATCAATGTTGCAACGAGTTTGCTTTTTGAAGGTTCACCCTAGTAGCATCTCCATGCCTGCGTCCTATTCGGTTCTACCGGCTAAGTTCAGCACTCACTGCACCTCACGCAACTCCGTGCTTTGCCTTTGACTCCTGGCCTTGATGACCAGGAAATCAGTGCAAATAAAGGCATCAAAATGTGCTCAACATGGAAACATCCTTTGTAAATTGACACATTGCAAATGTACCCCTTTGTTAAAATTCCAAATATGAAGCAATGTAAAATGTGTAGTCCAAAAGGCTCACATTAAAAAAATGTTGAAAGGAAAGGAAAGGTCAAACCCTTTTGTCTCATGCTAAAAATTGAAAGGTCCTTAGACCTTAGCCAATGTATGCAAATTTGAATTTTCTAATATCAAGAAAAGAAAAGGAAGAGGTTTGTCGGGTGATTTGGGGAGGTGGGAGGTTGAGGTGGTTACACCCTCTCTCTTCCTTTATCTTCTCTTGTCACACTTCATTTCTCCCTCTCTCATTTTTGGCACAACACTTGCCTTCTTGTTCTTGTTTCCCTCTCTTGTGCTCCTTTGCAAGATCTCATGGAGAGTGAGGAAGAGGAAGAGGGTGAGGATGGAAGAATTGTCCAATTTCTTGTGTGCCTATCTCTTGTGTGTTTGGAGAGCATGGTTCTTGGTGAGGAAGAAGAGGTTTCTTGCAGGTTTTCATGGCCAGCAAATGTATTTGCAGCCTCTGCTTGGCCGGTTCATGGTTCGATTTGTGCTGTGGCAGGGTGCTCTTCATTTGGTGCACTGGTCAGGAATCAAGAGGTGGTTATGAGGCTTGCAAGAGAAAGAGTTTGTAGCTACAGTTTGGCCATGGGAAGCTATCTTTCTTGGCTACATTTTGGGGAAAGAAGGTCCATTGTGGAAGGTTTCATGTTGGATTTTCAAGATTGGAGAAGATGGGAACCAAGGTTTGATTCCATTGTAAGCATATGGAGAACAAGAAGAGGGTGAAGTTCTTGGAATGTTGAGCCTCTGTCCGATCTGACGTACATACCTTATTCTTTTTCATCACATAGCCCTCACGCCCACTATTCTCCCCTTCTAGTACCTTCTTTCTCTATCTTGGCCATTCCCTTACCTTCAGCTCTGCCTTTGAGACATTGGGCCGACCAGGATGAAGAACATTAATCATAAATTGCTTGCGGGAGAGAAGGCGATTCATCATGAACATGGTGCAAGACTTGAGGTCTGCCATTACGCGATGACGCCTGGTGGGGGAGATAGGGCAGCTCACACTAGGCAGAAGGGAAGAAACCTCATCATCCTCAAGGGCTAGTGCTATACGAAAATCTCCTCTACTACTCCCTTCTATGCCTCCATGTTCCTATTAGCTATCTTTTGACCTGTGCCCCAGATGTGCCGCCATGCTGCTTTCTTGGCGGACTGAGCTTCATGCCTCCTTCATCAACTCGTTGATAGCCCCAAGCAGCCGCTACGGCAGCTTCAACGATCTTTGCTATGGTCAAAATGGCTCCACACTGCCGCTAATTCTACAAGCCCTCCAAGGAGCTGTCCGTGTTGCCGCCCGACACTATGCACGTGGTAGTCCTCTGAGTGGTCAGAGAAAGGAAAGAGGAGGGGATTGATACATATGAAATCGCAGCTGCAGTCGTCGGCTGTATATAGCAGCACTTCCAATCTGAAGAGGACGACATTTTTCAGCAATAGAAAATTGCACAGCGTCAACGATAGGCAATATCATCAACGTGGCACAATCAGTCATTCGACCTTATCTTCTTTTGAAATTTTCAATTTTGATTATCTTAAATTTTCAAACCTTCAAAATGACAATCTTAAATTCATTTTATGTGGTATCCCTTTTAATGATTACTCATATGCATATCTTCTTCAATCCTCAAGTCATGCTTCCTTTCATCAAGGCTATCCTTCAAAACACCCAAGAACTTTATGTTTTTTTTTTCTTCTTACTTGTTTAATAAAGCTTACCTTTCCTTTTTCTTTCAAAACAAAATGGTGGGAGAACTCCGATGTTTTATCCTTCGTAAGGGTATACTTAACGTTTATATCTCCTGCCTCAACTAAAATTGACTTCTTAAATCACCTCTGACAGTGAAATAAAAGCATGGATGTGTTGTTCTCCCTGTTACATGGCAGTCACAGAGACAGTAGTAGAGACAGAGCCAGAGGCAGAAGCAGAAGCAAACATAGAGGTAGAAGATCTGTTCTTCTCCTACAGAGCCTCTACAGAAGCAGAGACAGAGCCTCTAGAGGAAGAGGATGGACATGATGAGGAAGAAAATGAAGCAGGTTATGAAAGTGTAGTTGAAGAAGATCCTCTGATAGTGGATAATCTTGTCGATGTCCCTATAGAGACCTTAGAGTCTGAAGATCTCAGGGTGTTGGAGGGAATGACCATGTTTCCATTTGGGTTGACCAATGGACCAAAAAGTATGTAGAATCTGCATAAGAAATGGATTAAAGGCATAAAAATTAAGTTCACTAGTGGCTCCTGTCACCTTGACCATTTAGTCCTCCAGAGAAAAGATGATGATGATGCCCCCTGCCAATAGAAGCCAAATCCCTCAAAGCCACGGCCTCTAGAAGGTCCGTGCTATGTGACATTCATGGACGTATCCTATGAAGATGAATCCCAAACTCCAAAAGAAATCACCACTCACATAGAAGCAAACAAAGCTCTGATACCCTTCCAGCAATCAAAACAAACAAATGAATCATCTAATCAAAAGGAGGACACTAGTTCTAGTGGAACATCAGACGATGACACTACTTCCTTGAAAGAGTCAAATCTCTATCCAGAAGCAACCCGTGGGACATTCATCCGCAAAGTGGAAGGTGAAAGGCAAGTGAGGTTTCTGGATACTGACGGTATTGAACGTCACAAAAAAGTGGGTCTCAATCTTCCAGAAGAGGAACTAGTGATCCTACGAAATCTACTAAATGAGAACTTAGACATGTTCGCTTGGTCATATAAAGATCTAAAGGGGATTGATCCCACAGTATGCCAACATCACATTGACCTAGAGCCTGATGCCAAACCTGTAAGGCAAAGACAAAGGCATATGAATCCTTATTATTCTGCTCTGGTGAAGGTTGAATTATTGAAACTTCTTGAAGCCAAGTTCATTTATCACGTGGCTAACAGTGAATGGGTTTCGCCCATTGTGGTTGTACCCAAGAAGAATGGGAAACTTCAAATATGTGTGGACTTTCGAAAGCTCAATCCGAAGATGAAGAAGGATCATTTCCCTATTCCTTTTACAGACCAACTGTTGGACACAATGGCAAGTCATGAGCTGTATTCCCTCTTGGATGCATTCAGTAGATATAACCAAGTCCATATCGCACAAGAGGACCAATCCAAAACAACCTTCACCACAGAATGAGGGACCTATGCCTATAGAGTGATGCCATTTGGGCTTTGTAATGCTCCTACCACCTTCCAATGAGTAATGATGTTCACCTTCCAGAATCATTTGCATGATTTCATTGAGGTGTATCTTGATGACTTTTGTGTCTATAGTTTGATCCATGAGCACTGGGGACACCTAGAGCAATGTTTTGATAGATGCCGAGAGTATGGGATTTCTCTCAACCCCGACAAATGTGTCTTTGGCGTCTCATCAGGAGTTCTTCTGGGCCATATAGTCTCTACACAAGGGATTGCAATAGACCCGGTGAAGATTGAGAAGATTGCCGCCTTGACAGCACCAACAAACCTCAAGCAATTGAGGGGATTTCTTGGCCATGTGGGCTACTACACAAGATTTATTGCACTTTTTGCAACCAAGGCAGCCCCTCTGCACAAGCTCCTAAGGAAAGATGTGGATTTTCTTTGGACTGATGACTATGAAAAAGCCTTTAATACCCTGAAACAATGCCTTATCCAAGCACCTATCTTGCAACCTCCTGACTAGACGAAGGAGTTTCATGTGCACATAAATGCATTAGTTGAAGGGCTAGGTGATGTTCTATGTCAAAAGGGCCCCTCTAAATTAGATCAACCAATATATTATGCAAGCTGGAAGGTCACTGATAGGGAACGGAACTACACAGGACAGAGCTTGAGAGCTTGGCAATGGTGTTTGCACTAGAGAAGTTTAGACACTATCTACTGTCAACACATTTCAAGTTCTACGTGGATCATGAAGCCATGTCCTTCCTGATGAACAAAGCAAATGTTAAAGAATGACTGATGAGATGGTTGCTCCTATTCTAGGAGTTCAATTTTGAAGTGGTCACTAAGCCTGGCCGTTCCCATGTCCTAACCGATCATCTATCACGGATCCCTCAAACTGCAGAAGAGGACCAAGATGATCCAGACATTCTTGATGCTTCCTTGTTTCTAGTTGAAATAGTTACTCCCTGGTATGCAGACATAGCCAACCTCCTAGCAACTCAACAGTATCCTCCTGGCATCTCAAGCTGTGAGAAGAAGAAGCTTCTGTTAGAATCAGCCCCCTACACTTTGCTAGGCGGTACACTATACAAGAGATGTAAAGATGGGGTGCTGCGAAGATGTGTTGCAAGGGATGAAATCGGCATAGTATTGAAAGCATGGTATGATGAACGATGTGGTGGACACTTCACAGGAGAAGCGACTGCTAGAAAGGCTTTGTTAGAGGGATACTAGTGGCCGACCCTCCACAAGGATGCATATAACTACTGTAAGAGATGTGATGCTTGTCAGCGAATGGGGAAACCCACCAAAACAAGTACCATGCCACTGCAACCCATTCTTCCCCTAAAGCCGTTCGAGAAGTGGGGTATTGATTTTATGGGTCCCATTGATCCACCCACCAGATGGAAGCAGAACAGATACATCTTAATATGTATGGATTATGTCACAACATAGTGTGAAGATAAAGCTCTGAACCGGGACAATGGTAACAGCGTAGCCTTGTTCATACGAGAATATTATCACCCGTTTTGGCAGTCCCCTTGAGCTGGAAAGTGACAGAGGTACTCATTTCCTTAACAAAATCATGGAGGAGCTGACAGAGTTGTATAAGATCTGCCATCACAAGTCCACTCCTTACTACCCTAGAGCCAATGGCCAAGTTGAAGTCACCAATCACATCCTCTGCTCGATCCTGACAAGAGCGATTGCCACACATCGTTGCGACTGGGACGATCAACTTACATAGGCCCTATGGGCATACAGAACCTCCCATAAGGCCGCTACAGGACAAACCCCTTTCTAGCTAGTGTATGATACAGAAGCCATCTTCCCTGTTGAATTGGAATTGCCCTCTTTGCGAGTGGCAATTAAAAAACGCTTGGGAGATGATGAGTCACTGCAACGCCGCCTCTCTCCTGCACTTGGAATACTTGGATGAGATATGGAAACCACTCAAGCGCGACGCAAGGCCTATCATGACAGTTTTATCAAGCACAAGGAGTTCAAAGAAGGTGATCTTGTCCTAGCCTATGATTCGAGATTTGGCAAGTTTCCTGGCAAGCTTTAACAACGGTGGATGGGCCCATACAAGGTACTTGTTGTCAATCCTAATGGATCTGTTCAAGTGCAGACCGTTGATGCCTCTAATGATCCTTTCCTGATCAATGGCTATAGTCTAAAGAAGTACTTCCCTCCCTGGGGATCTTGACAACCACAATCGACCTACCCTATCCCTTTTGGGCATCGCACTGGCATTCTCTTCGTGCTTCTGATAGCCCTTATGATTCTCTTCATGAGGCGGTCTCATTCTACTAACCCCTCACAGATACCTCTCAACCCTACCTTGTTCTCTTCTCGTCTAATCCAACAACGGTGGCGAGGGTGGTTCTGACACATGGTATCTCTACCATTCTCTTTATTAATGCAAAAAAAACCAAAAAAAAAAAAAACAAACAAACAAATGTGTTATGGGAGAAAAGAAAGAAATTCCCTGTTATAACAGGCCTTGTTCCAAGAAAATGTGGAAACACCCTTGGGCAGGAAGCTGACTGTGGAAAAGGTGGTAACACCCCGTAGTTCAGGATAGCTGATTCATCAGTAGCGCACCTTTTCAGCAACAAGTAATTTGAAGCCACCTCCCTTGGCGCGCTGTCTTTGCAATATCAATCCATCTGCCCTTCTCAACAGATGACCTTTCTTACAAATCATTGAAGTATCAGACTTGTTGGTTGCCTCCCTAGGTACATCTCGTCTTCAACATCCTGATGACAATAACAATCGGCATGATCTTCATCACCAACCCCTTGAGTGATGTGAGCTTTCATCCTAACAGGATGGGGATGTACATATGGGATGCCCTCTATATCTATCAGTGAGTGAGACAGAGGGTAGGGTGAGTGACCAGTTTTTCCCTTCAAATCAAGTGAGAGGTGAGATGTGTGAATGGAGTGTTGCACGCACGGATTGGGCCTCTCAATGCACGTTGCACGATCTGTTCCTGTGCACTGCACCATAAGGCTCCCGGCCTTCCTTCTTGCATTCTATGCTGACACAGGGCAGGATGCACTATTGCACCATCAAAAGTGCATAAGGCATACAAGCTCTGCACAAGTGACAGTAAGGATTACATTAATGGGTTTCAAGAATGGGCTACCCTCTGTATCTTTCAACAGAGGGTGGACTGAGTGTGACGGATGGTTCTTCAATCAATTATTGAGAGGTGTGGATTGAGGGATGTTACTACAATTGGCGTCAGGACATTTATATTTCCTTATGCATGCACGGGATAGGTCTCTGCCATCAGCACATGACACATCACTCTGTTCTGTACACTGCACTACAAGGCTCCCTGGCCTTTCTCCTTGCACCTATGCCAGACGGGTTGGATGCACTAATGCACCATCAATTGTGCACCTTGGCATACTCCCTTTGCACCACCCCCTTTTCGATTCCTAAACCGGGTGTGAGATCTGGACTTCCATCAATATTACCTCGAGTGATGTAAGTTATGGGGTGAGTGACTGTTCTCTTATCCCATCTGAGTGCTAGTGAGTTGAGTACCAAGATACTCTCTGATCTGTCAAACCATGCTCTAGGTGCTTGCTTGAGCCTATAGAGCGCCTTCTTCAACCTGCACACATACGTGGGATGCTCTAAATATTCATACCCTATTGGCTGATCCATATACACTTCTTCCTACAAATCACCATGCAAGAAGGCATTCTTCACATCCATTTGCTGGAACCTCCAACCTTTGGCTCTGCCAAAGCAATCACACATGTGATAGTTGCCATCCTTTTATGTTTCTGATGTTGATCACTCACTTTATGTGAGAAAGGGATATGTAGGTTTGGTCATCATAGTCATCTATGTGGACCTCCCCTGAAGGATTTCATCAACCAGCTACCTCCTTGGGTGCTGCTGCATGGTCCCTGCCATGCTGGCTAAACACTGGAGCGAGCCGTAATACCTCCTGCAACCGACTCCAACCCTTCTATAGCAGTGACGGTTCCTTCGACCATACGTGAAATGGGCCAAGTCTTTCTAACCTTCTCCTTATGCTTGCAAGTGTACGTCATGTTTTAAGTGTGGGGACACCAACATTTAGTCAACTGACGAGCTCTAGGTTATGTTGTTATATCTAACCCTGCCCGGTAAGGTCTTAAGTGTGGGGACGCGTCCCTACACATCTGTTCTGCATATCATCATGGAAATACATCTATCCACCTCCAAATATGGAAATTCATTTTTTATGCTCTGATGGGATCCCTCTTCCACTCATCCGTTCTATTTCACCCTATCCCCAAGGCTGTTCCTTGTCTGTTTGCCTTTATCCTTTATTTTGTCATTTTTCCATGTGAACGCACCCTACATTCACTATGACTCACATTCAACCTTAAAGCATTGTTTGTCCCTTCAAATTGGCCATTTTTCCTTTTTATATACCCTTGTTCTGACTTACGGTTCATCCGATATCCCATTTTTAACAGTTTTATGTTTTTCCATGTGAACGCATCCTACGTTCACTGGACCTGATATCTAACATCATAACTCAATTCGTTCCTTCAACTGCCACACTTTTCCTTATTACATCCCCTTGTTCCGGCTTACCGTTTTTGAGTTGTTAATTTTTGAAGCAATTCCCGCTCATTTGATATATTTCCATGTGAACGCGTCCTTCTCGCTTTAAAACAATAATCTAACGTACCAGCCATGTCCTACGCCTTCCCATGGCACATTTCCTTTTTACATCCTGTCCTTTCCCTATAACAGGTTGTCCGTTAATAATTTTTGCGAGTTTTCGTATCTTTTTCGTGCGTTGTTTTGCCCTTTTTCCATGTGATACTGCCCTACTCTTTTCGAAATTCCATTCTAACTGGATCACCTTGTCCGGCCACCCTTCCTGCACAATTTTTTTTTCTTTGCCACGTTTTGCCATCTGGATTTTTTATTATTAATTTTCATTTGTGTTTTTTAGCATCATTTTCTTGTTTCTTCCATGCGAACACCTTCTAACCCCATCCAAATTGACATTTGATGTGATAACCCTCACGATTATATTTTTTCGCACATTTTTCCTTTTTACTATCCTCTATTCCGGTGCCCGGATCATTCCATATTAATTTTCAAATCCCTTTTCGGGTACGATTTTTGGGTTTTTTCCATGTGAACGCATCCTTTCTTGATCAAAACACTGTGTTGACATGATAGGTTTGTCAAGCATATTATTTGGCACATTTTGCCTTCTTTCCGCCCTGCGTTTCAACGAGCGAAATTTTCCATATTCATCCTCGTATGTATTTTCGGAGTCATTTTTTGTGTTTTTTCCATATGAACACCATGATTTTGCCCCGGGACCCATGTTGTAGTTTTATGCCATCTTCTCCTCATCTCCCGGCACATTTTTTCCTTTTACGATCTTTCGATCTGATGTACGGTTTGAATTTTATAAATTTTTCTTCCTCTTGATGTGTGGCCGCATGTCCCGTTGTCAGAGAGAGAACTAGGGAGAGAGAAAGAGGAGAGAGAAGACTGCAAAAGAGAGAGGAAGATTGCAAGAAGAGAGAGAACAAGAGTGACAAGGAGAGAGAAAGACTAGATTTAGAGAGAGAAAGACAAGAAAGAAGGGGAAGCCATAGAAGTTGTGAGCAAGAAGGGAGAGAAAGTCTGTAATTGTATTATTGTGTTCAAAAAGATGTGTAAAATTACATGTCCTCTCCTTTTATACCAATGTCAGTGTGACATGGCATAATATCAATATTATTTACACTAATTCCTTGTTCTCAGCTTCTTACAATCCATCCCCACTCAAAAATGAAGTTTTTGTCCTCAAAAACAAATATCAGACTTATTGGTATAGCCAAGTAGTGGGCTGCAGAGTACTACTATGTACAGCATTACAAGTGGTAAAAGAAAAGTTTACCTAATATTCAATAGTAGTACTAATCTATGCAGAGGGTCAAAATCAGCTTGTAGCCACCCGAATCAAAAGGGAAAGTGGCATCGCTGCCATACATTGGATCAACTTTCATAAGGTCATAGTCAAGTACAACTGGAAGCTTGATCATCATGATGGTATTCACTAACTCCTCCATAAGCCTCTCAGGCATTACCATGTTCTGTATGACTGAAGCATATGAGACTTAAGTCACCATTGCACGGACTGCATCAACCCCTAAGTACTGTATATTCATGGACCCTACATTCTTAGTGATGTCCAAGCATTTAAACTATAGGTCTGTGGACTGACGGGGCTCCCGCATGGCGTCATGATCATCCAAATCCACAAGCTGCCCATGATTTGCTTTCTTGAACTGAAGTTCTTGTTGTGGACCCATACCAAGATGGTCTTCAACAAGATCTTCTCCATCCTTTGCATCATAATATTCAAATACCAAGAGTATTTTGACAGTCTTTGCTTTGCACGTGGCTTGGTGATTACAAGATAGTGGCTTAGCACATCGATAGCATAAGCCCGCAGCATGCAATTCCCATATCGTATCACTAGTAAGGTGTCTAACGCATTTAGCCTTAGATAGCAATTTACACACCTGCTCATCACCATTGGTCAGCTCTATAATAGTTCTGACATGCTGCTCATAGTCATCTTGCTGCTCATGTACAACAGATGGCTGTCCATACTCATGACCATAATACTCATGCTGTCCATACTGCATATGGTGATAATAGCCTTGCTGCGCATTAGAGGGACGGTTTGGTTGAGCATATGCATTTGCTTCCACTGATGTTTGCTGCTCACGTACATAAGCATGATGCCTTTGATCATTGATCCCACAGCATTGGTCATACTGTCCATGATCTCTATGAGAATACATGTCAGAAAAATGTTCATGCTGCTGTCCAAATACATCTATTTGATGTTGCCTACTACCAAAACTTGTGGTCATATTTTTGCCCATAAACATGCTGTCCAAGATTGCATGATGACTATCCAACATGATTACAATGATGTCCTTGCATCCTAGGCTGTCCATAAATATGATGATTGGCAAGTCCATGAGCATAGGTATTGGCATGATGTCGGTCATAATCACTTGCTTGTTGCTGATCAAAGCTAGAAGGGTACTAATAAGCATAACCATTTCTGTCACATCCATAAGAACTAGGCTACTCAACTAAGAGAGCCTCACAAGTATAATCATAACTATGTTGCTGTAGAGGTGGATGCTCATAAGCATAAGCATTTGATTCAAGTGTATCATCAGCATATACATGTTGGCCATAAGCAAAAGCATTTGATTCACGTCTTGCTGTTTTTTCCATTACCGCCTTTATAAGAGCAATACACTGATCAGTTAAAACTCCAAGTTTGTCAATTTTAGCCTGTGTTTGAAGCCGACCTTGTTCACTAGAGCTGGAGCTACTGTTCTCAGTTGCCATTGTAGTCAAGTTGTTGTGTTGGTGAATTTTATTTTGTAATGTGGCTGATCAGATCAAGCCAAAGTCATGGAGTCAGAAGACCTGCTGTAGGGGAATTATCACAATTGTTACTGTCTCTAATACTTCTCAGCTGGATGAGACCTTGAGCCTCGCTATTGTTGATGGCAAGTGTTCAAAACTAGATGTCAAGCAACAGGACGAACTGCAATTTTGTCAGAGAGACAGCAAGAGAGAGACCAGTAGATATTCTCCCTTCAAGAGAGAGACCAGCACCTATTCTGTACCTTATTTCACCTGGGCCTATGTTGCCAATGGGTCTCTCCCAGACACTCCGCCTATGTTTGTTCCTCCAGATCTTAAACACAGGTATTATAATGGCTTCTGCAACTTCAAAGATTTATCGAACACTTCCTGTCCACGAAGAGATCCTGCGGGGCTTCTTAATGCAGATTTTGATTGGTTTCCATGCCTTCAACTATGCCATACACTTCCTTTCTGAAATCTGAAGCACGAGGAGACACTTGAGTTGAAGTTACAATTTGCAGACAAGAATCTGATTCGTAGAGTTGATGATCCTGATGTTTTTCAAGGCATCAACGTGAAACTTCTGGCAATGGAACAACTGCTGATGTAGCACCCTGAGCGGAAGGGAAAGTTGGTCATGGTACTGATTGCAAATCCAACAATGCAGATTCTTGTGTTGTGACTACAGTGAGAGATGGATTCAATTTGATCCCTTATGAATACACAGCCAACATGCTCATCAAAAACTTGGGCAATCTCCAGAATCTGAACTCTGCACTCATAAGAAATAAGTGTCCCACCCCTAAAATCTGGTAATGCGGTCCTGATACAGTCCTTGATGAACTCAATATGTTTCTTAATCAAATTAGTAGTTCCCCACTATCGATATTGTGCTTTCTCCAACTGGTTCTTATCATGGGAGAGATGGCAGATCTATGATGACAAGGAGAAATTTAGTGGATGATGATGAAAATGGAGCTGAAGGTATGCTCCTAGGTGCAAGTGAATATTACAATGAAGCTGCTCTAAATGCACGATGATCCAGATGAGCACAAAAGGCAACTTGAATCTTTGTCGTTGCTTCCGCCCTGTAAACCTTCCGTGAAGTCACTCTGAAGATCATCGAATTGGATACCTTCTGAGATCAAGCCTAATTGCTGCAAAGTGTGGAAGCCCCTTCCTGTCACCCTCTCCCAAACATTCTAGCAAATAAGCAAGGAAAATTGCTAGTGGCTGTAGCTTCTAATGTAGGCATATCTGGGACTGTGAGGCCTCATCTGGACGCCTTTCATCAAACATTTCAAAAAAGAAACAAGGACACAGTGCAATGGTTGTTCATGAAGCAAGTGGGAACTCTGGAATTGCAGGAAACTCAACTGGATGGAATTCAATTAGTAGTGTTGTTGTGGGCAGAGAGAGAAGCATTGAAGTCCTAATAGTGATTCAAAAAATATCACCTGCAGAAGCTCTTAGTGGCTACACCATTTCTCTTCCATTGTTAAATGGAAAGTAACTAACTTTCTTTTGCAAGCAAGAGTGCCTTCAGGCAACCTGTCAGATAAATACATATGCATCCTCAAGGCATCCAAGTTTTGCATACAAATCCGTAAGGACAATCCCTGCAATTTATCTATCCAATTTCTAGAATGGATTGGGGCATGAACACTGACTTTTAGAAAGTGTTCCGGACGCTTCTGGGCCTCTGAATTGCCCCCAGAGAAGATGATCCATCGGTTGTTTGTGTTTAGTGACATGGAGTTTGATCAAGCCTCAGCCAACCCATGGGAGACATACTATATGAAGATCACACAAATGTATGCAGAAGCTGGGTATGGTACTCCACCTGAAATAGTGTTCTGGAACTTGACAAGCAGCAGCACTCGGTTCCCTGCAAATCACTGACATCATCTCAGGAGTTTGGTTTAGGGAAATAGCAATCATGCCTGGCCGAAAATCAAAATTCTTCTTAATAATTTCCAAAATCTTAGCATCAGGGATCTTTCCAGTTTTGTATGTATCCACAATACAAATAGTGGCTCGGGCACACCAATGGCATATGAAACCTGCACAATGCACCGGCAGGCAAGTCCAGATGCAACAACACTTTTAGCAACTTGCCTCAAAATGTATGCCCCACTGCGATCTACTTTCATGGGATCTTTGCCAGAGAAAGCCCCACCTCCATGGGCTCCCCAACCACCATAAGTATCAATGATAATCTTCCTTCCAAGACATTGTCGCTACAACTGGGGCATACAAAGCTTTTCTTTGATCTAGTCTCTAATTTAGTGCAAATTGGCTCCTAAGCTTTGCTCTTGGTTATGGCAAGCTTATATTGATCACATTGGAGGACATTGCCATATTCTGCTTTGGAGTTCTCACGAAGAAGGGTTGTCACAGAAGCTCCCATTGCTTTTCGCTATACAGGGCAAAGAAAGAACCATCAATGATAAACTGATAGGTGAGAAGGCAACTCCATTGAAGAAAATTGCTATTGGAGCTTGCTCAATCTCAAAATTCCCTAAGATCTTGTGGACATTGGAGCAGATAGCTTAGTGTATACTGTCTCCACTTCTTCAAGCAGGGATGATCATGCAGGTCTGCCTCGAACGAGGTGAGCAGGCTTTGCAGTTGCTTGCTGAGAAGCTGTTCAACCTTCCATCAACTGTTGAAAAGATCATTCGGCTTGTCAATCTGCCATCGCCCCCCACTGGGGAGGTTCTATGCAGAATAAAAGATCTGGATAATGGCCGAAAATTTGTGGTAAATGAGGTTGGGGAAGATGGACTGTGGAACAAACTGAAGGATATTGACACTGGCAGAGAGTTAACCTTGGAGGAATTTGAGAATTCCCTTGGCCTTTCACCTATAGTGCAAGAGCTCATGAGGAGGGAAAGGGAGGCTGTGCATAATAATGTGCCAGATACACACATAGACACCCTATCTTCTTCTCAGAAGAAGAAAAAAAAATGGTTAAAAGTGATAAGAGGAGTGGTACGAGGGTCCCATGATAAAGGGAGCCGAAGCTATCATGAGAGTGGCAGTGATGACAAGGAGGCTTCAACAGAAAAGTCTGAAAGGAAGTCTAGTTCAGCCCCACTGATGAAGTACCCATCATCGATAGGATTGAACTGAATGCATGTCACATAATCTTTGTGTGTGAAGACCCTTAAGCATTCTCTACTTGAAACATTCCAGAGCTGCACTGTTTTATCCATGGAAGATGATAGTAGTGATTGAGAAGGTGACCAAGAGAGATCCAGTATATCTTCTGTGTGTCCCTGGAATGTACATTTAGAAACTCTTGAAAGAATAAACAACCTAGGTAGCCGAAATCTGCTGCTAGAAGTATTTTTTCCTCCCACTGTTGCTTTTGCTACTTCGCTTTGCTTCCATTTGAGGAAGATTCTCCATGTGTCTTCAACAGCTTATCCACAAATACCCTTCTGAAAGTGGAGGAAGAGCTGTCCAAGATTTTCTTCCATTTTGCCTCCAGCTTTTAGAAGAAATCTTCAATGATGCCTGTCTTTAGGGTTTGAAGAAGAACAAAATACTTGTGAGGAGAGGTTGCTAAAAACACCATAGATGCTGGTAAGAAATCTTGAAGAAGAAGAAGAAGAAACGTTTACTCCCTAAAGCCTCTTCAAAGCCTTCAATAATGGTGCTCTACTTGTTAAGAATGAAGAGTAAAGAAAGCTTCCAGCATGAAATGCCTGTAAAAACCTCATGGCTAAAAGCTAGGAGAAGATCTCTGCTGCAACTCCATAAAAGCTTGGAGAAAGAGGAAAGGAAGACCTCTTTTGAAAGGTAACCACAGTTGAACACCAAACTAAGCCCGGTTAACCATCCTTTACCCTAGTTACCTCCATTTTTGCATGAAGTTTGATGACGTCCTGCCATTTAAGCCATTATCTGCCATATCTGACCTTGGATATCTCCAAATGTAGTCTCTTACTAACTGTAGATGATCTGCAGCACTCCACTAGTCACTGTCTTGTACCATTTTTGTCTGAAATTGATTTTGAAATAGGAAAATGGGACTGAAAATGGAAGAAAAGAATTGATCAAAGACTCAAGCTCTAATACCACTTGTTAGAGAGAACTAGGGAGAGAGAAAGAGGAGAGAGAAGACTGCAGAAGAGAGAGAAAGACTGCAGGAAGAGAGAGAAGAAGAGTGACGAGGAGAGAGAAAGACAAGAAAGAAGGGGAAGCCATAGAAGCTGTGAGCAAGAAGGGAGAGAAAGTCTGTAATTGTATTATTGTGTTCAAAAAGATGTGTAAAATTACATGTCCTCTCCTTTTATACCAATGTCAGTGTGACATGGCATAATATCAATATTATTTACACTAATTCCTTATTCTCAGCTTCTTACACCCGTGTCGCGCGTGAACACGCATGTTTTTGGTTTTTAGCGCCTCGGGCTGCCCCCGTGGCCTCTGTGCCTCGCTTGTCATCGTCCCTGCCCCGTCTGATCCCGCCGATGCAAAAAAGTTTTTTCTTCTCTCCCGCCCAGCGCATGCGCGTAGGATACGAGTGTGTTCCCTTTTTATTGTCTTTCAAAACTAAAACTAAAACAACCCCACACAAACAACCCAAAAAAAAAAACAAACAAACAAACAAACAAACAAAATTTAAAAAAATAAAAAATAATAAAAAATAATAAAAAATAAAAAATAAAAAATAAAACAATTAAAAAACAAAAAAAACAAAAAATATAATAATAAAAAACAAAAAAAACCACCACATGCTTACCTGTTCGACCGTATCGCCATCTCCTTTCCCCTTCTCCTCCCCCCATCGCCATCGCTCCCTCCCTCCTTCCTCTTCCATCATCGCTCCCTCCTCTTCCTCCTTGCACCCTTCTTCTCTCCCCACCAACTCCCGTCGCTTGCACTCTCCTCCCTCTTACATAGGTCGCCACCCAGCTACTTGAGGCAATTGCATCGGCCACTCGTGAGCCACCTGTCGTCCACCCACCCAACGCCGCCAGATGATTGCTGAGCCCACCACACGGTCGCCACATCGCATTGTTAGAGCCGCATCCACTGTGGAGTCCCCCACACCACTCGAGTTGCTCATGCCAACCAAGCGTCGACAAGAGCTGCCCACCGCCTGCGACAGCCACCCACCGCCTACGAGGATCACTTCGTTGATGCCCCCTATGAGACGACCTCGTTATCGGCCACCCATAGCATTGCCACTGCTCGCCGCGTCCCCTCGTTCGACGCTCGCTTGCCATATTGGTGTCACCCACTGCGTCGCTCGACAGAAGGGTACCCCCGACTCCCATGCGACCCCCTCTCCTCGCCATGGTTGGCCTCCCTATCCCCGCCCACCCACAGCCCCCTCCATCATCGGCCCCCTGAGAGGCCCTTCACCCACATGACCTGCCCATCCCCTTGGCTTCCTTTCTCCGTCGCCATCATCAGCCCCCTCCCTTCCTCCGCCGCCATCGCCGCTTCCTCCTCTCCTCCCCTCCTACTCCGCCACCATCGCCGCCCCCTCCTCTCCTCCTCCTCCTCCTCCTCTCGCGGCCTCCTCCTTCCTTCTCCTATCCCTCCCTTAGTTAACTTACCTAACCTAGACCTAACTAACTTAGTTAACTTACCTAACCTAGACCTAACTGACCTAGTTAACTAACCTGACTTAGTTACCTAACTAACCTCATTTAGCTAACTAACCTGACCCAGTTAACTCCCCTACCCCTAATTCAACTAACCCACCCTGATCACACTAACCTCTCCCCCCCTATAATCTAACCCTAGTTTTCCCCCTTCTAGCCCCCTTTCCTACCCCTACACCACTCTATCCCCACCCTCCACACTCAGGCCACTTGCTGCCCAGTGGTTCCGTGTCTACGTGTGTTCGCGCGGGTGCCACGGCTTATTCGCATAATCGGGAGTGTGTGCCAGCGAGTGTTCACGCACGAGGACACGCGTTTGGTCTTCTCCGTGGGGTGGTGCGTGCCGTCCTCGAGCACACACAGCTGTTCACACGCAGCCCGGGTATCTCTTTTGATTTACCACAAACTCGAGAAAAATACCTAAAAATACTTTTAAACATTTAAAAATAAATTAAAAAATAAAAAATACTAAAATTTTCTTTACTCAATTGGGTAATTTTTTGGCTGATCTTGATGAGTATAATATAAATAATTAATTGCAAAAAAATTAATAATATTTAAAATCCTTTTAAAATTCACTAAAAATTGAGAAAAAATCATTAAAAATCCCTAAAAATCAAAATTAAATTCAAAAAAATCACCAAAAAATCCATCAATGCATTTGACTACTTTTGAAATATTTTATAAGCTGAAAACGCCTTCGAACATGATCATCCTATTATTTTTGGACCTAAATGATAAACTTTTAATCTAAATTCATAAAAACTTTATTTTAAATTTCAAAAATAAGCTACCAAATTACAAAATAATTAAAAAAATTACAAATCCATTATTAAAGCCTAATGGTTTTATTTTCAATTAGGTTTGATTGATACTCTAATAAATCAAATATTTTAAAATAAAAAATATACCCACAAAAAAAACACAAAATACAAAATCAAAACACACCTAAATTACAATTTAAAAAATACTAATAACAATCTCACCCAAACACTAATGAACATTAGTACAATGACACTCATGCTTTTGATTTCATTGACCAGTGTACTTGAGACAAAGTCACTCACGGTATGCAATATACTTCTAGTGTATGATGGTCTATGTGTTAATTGTACACATAACCTTACAAAAATATACAAAGATGAATAAAAAACTCACTTGATTTTAGTGAATGCTTAGCAAGAAAATGATTAGATGATTCATGATTAGTGTTTAGAAAACACTATTGTCAAGCTTAGTGAAGTACTTGAATGGAACTCGGTTGGAAGTCGGCTTCCCAATTCTTAGTGATGTCCATTGAGCATGCCCAAGAGCTTTAGAATCTGGAATAGGCTTTAGAGACTCTGCTTCAATGATTAGAATCACTGTTAATGAAGCTCTGAGTGAAAAAATGACAAAATGTCAAGCTTGGAGCTTGTTGGCTATGGCTGCCTCAAAAAACACAGTTAGGGTTTGGCAGAGATCTCTCTCTGTGAGAGAAATTTCCAAGAACCCTTTTAGTTGAGGATAGCCCACTAAGGGGGCTATCAAAGCCCCAAGATAGCTGCAGGGATCGCGTCGCCTGCTGCGTGTATAGCAGCCCGAATTCCGCGCTGTCAGAAACTGCGCCTGTTTCTGGGAATCATGCAATGCTGCCCACACCGTCGACTAATCCTGAGGTCTATCATGCCAAGCTGATTCACCCTGGGATAGGCAAGAAGTCTCTAGAAGAAATCAGATGGAGATATGGCCTCCTTTGTCCTCCCCAAGTCCTCCAATGGAGGTAGGTTGCAAGCAGTTATGGAGGAAAGAAGGATAAGATGTAGGAGGTAGAGACTCATGTGCACTTAGTGATAGCTGAGGCTGAGGGAAGCTGAGGAGATCAGAGATGGCTCTGATACCATGTTGAAAACCAGAGTTGCAGCATTGGAATGTGTGCACGAGGGAGAAGATAGCTCAAAGTACAAGAATGAAATGTTGCTTACTAAGTTGCTTAGAGTACAACTTGGGTACACTCTCCCTCACTTGATAGTGACCCATAAGCTGTTTATATAGCCTTTGCCAAGCTAGGGTTAGGGTTTCCCCTGCCCCTAGGGCTATTCACACTCATCTACCCTTATACTCCCTTGCTTATAATGGGTTCCTATGCCTGCCTTCTAATAGGAAGTGCTTGAAGCGTGTAGCAGAGAAAATTCCACCAGTCATTCCTTCAGTAACAGTTCCTACTACCTCTGGAAGTGACCTCCTTGCCTACCTCACATGCAACAACTTATTCAAGGCACATCGAGAGGGTTCTTTGGAAATATCAATTCCTTCGCTGAACAATTTAGTGTCAGGGGATGCCATTCCTTTTCTTTGTAACGACATCCAGAGTTCTATTGAATTCTCAGTGACAGCTTGTATTCAATAGTTATATGCTTCTTTCTATGAAGAATTGATGCAATCCAAAGACCAGATGCATAAGGCAACCACAGAGTTAGCCTCTGCTAAAGACACTCTTGCTAATCTGTTTAAGCAGATGGAGCAGCAGACCCAAATGATTGAGACCCAAAGAGAAGAAATGTCTTCTTTGAAATTTCAGTTAGTAGAGGCTCAGTCAGAGATCACTAGAGTTTTGAAAGAGAAAGAGAAAATGTCTAAAGAAGCTCAAGAGTTTAAGGCTCTTTTAGATATGAAACTGTCAGCTTTTGCAGACTGCTCACAATACATTGGAATCCCAAGCTTCCCAGATTAAAAGTAGTTGCATGACCAAGTGGCACAGTCACGGTCCATTCCTCCAAGCCCCAGTGTTCCTATGATTCCTTCTATATCTCAACAAGACTTGGCAATTCTCCAAAGACATGCCACATTATGTCCATTGTTTCAAGATAAAGTGTAAAGATTATAGTCCAGGATGGGTTTATTATGGTCTACATTTGAGCACTTTCAGGAGCATGTTCCTCCCGACCATTCCTTTTTTGTCCACTATCAGCTCTGCAGAAGTTGGCCTCCTATATTGAGCTCTCAACGATGGATCTCAGAGTATGGTTGGAAAGAGGCTTGGTCTTCTGATTTGCTAACAGAAGTTATCCGTATGGTCTTTGAAGATTCCATAACGATGGATACCATGTTGTTGTCTTATATGTATCTACGAGGTGATCTATTAATTTCAGATGATGTAGATCTGGCTTGGTATGTGGGGGGATGTGGTCTTACAAGCTGCCTTATATGTCAATCATTTGGAGTTGCGGATAGATGACATGTTCCAGTGCTATTCTTCTAAATTGGCTACTTGTCCTGACACTTTATGGCATTCAATGATTGATTCTGTAGTCCTGAACCAATGCCAGAATACAGCTTCTACTTATGTGCAGAGCACTAACCAACTAAGGGTAGATCTCCTAGCTTATCTTTACAAGAACCATCCATTTGATTCATCCTTCTTTAATGCCTGCCATCGATGATCTGTTTTAGGTTCCTCTGTTTCTAGCTTATTGTACTATCAACAAATGGCCCATCACTATGATGCTTATGTTTCCCTTTATCAATCCAACTCAGCAACTATCTTATCTCTCCTTTTCCAACCTTAGGGTTTTCATCAAATTCCAATCTTTACCTATTGTTCTTTCATTGAAGATCAAGTCTTTTCCCCTTCTCCGCCATGTCCTTCTCTATCTATCCATATACCTTCTACTTTTCCTACTTATCAATTAACACCTTTCCTAACTGATTTGCTTAAATTTTCAGTTACTCCTTCTTTAGCTTATTCCTCATTTTATGATTTTGCCTACCCATCTCTCCATCCTCTTTTACTTATTCCACTTCCATCTCCTGCCACTTCTATTTCTCAACCCCCTCAATTGGTTAGTGGGTACAAAGGATTTGATCAGCAGATTCTGAGAAGAAGAGAATGGAGCTCAATTGATTCTCTCACGGGACCACAGATTAATTGGCCATTAATTCTAGGGTAGTGGACAATTGCTAATCAAGCATACCAAAATTACCTCCATTTTTCTCAACGATTGATTCACAATCTCTAGATCCTTCAATGAGATTGACAGCCCATTTTGCTTGGTACCTAGCATATATCCATAGGCATTCCCATAACGATCAAAAGACCATTCCAAAGCTTTGTATGAATGTCAATGTGAACATTGATTCCCAACAGTTGGATGTCCTATATTTTCATGTCCTTTGTCTACCTAGCAGATACCTTGTTTTGCTAGAACGCATGTACTGCCTTCAATTCTTTCAGAATCCTCCATAATCTTTTGTAGACGAGTCTTTATCCCTGGATCGCTTTCGAAATCATCAAGCCTTTAAGAGGGGTCATCTTCATTGATACCTCTAGATGTATCTTTTGTGCTTCTTAATGAGACATCTTTTGGATGTGCCATTCAGATGGTTGTGTTTGTGTTTGTGTTGTATTAATTTGTATGTGATGAGTTCGTACTAGTTGAATAATTTGTTCGAGATCTCTCTTTTCAACTATTGATGGTGATGGTGGATGGCAAGCCTACGATGGGAAGCTGAAGAAACTCTTATATCCTTTACAAATTTGTTATGACTTTTTATTATTTATCAGATGTGTTAATGAATAATGAAGTTTTCCTTTAGTAGTATTCTTTTCTAGAGATATATGTGATAAGTTGGGGTCGTGGTGGGGTGATTATTGAAGATACTAAAGAAGATCAAATTGAGCTCTTTAGTGAACTTATATTCTTCTTTTCCTTAGGTCACGAGGACACTTCCTTTCTAAGTGTGGGGATATGTTGAGAGTGGAAAAAGATTGAATTTTTGACTGATTTTTATTATTTTTGAGGTCTGAATGATTGATTTTTGATGGATTTAGAGTGATGTATGGTTGTTAATGGAAGTGTTTGAGAATATTTTGGATGATATTGATTATGTTTTGGAAGTTCACGATGATTTTTAGTAGAAATACGGAGCTTTGTGATGTTCTGATAGGTTCTGTTAAGGTTCTGATGATCGGTTCTGATACCTTCTATATAGCTTCTGTTTTGTTCTGATTTTCTTCTGTATGAATCACAGATTGATGATTGAGGAAGGTTGAAATATTTTGAATGCATATTGAATAGTTTTTTATAGTTTGGAATGGTTTTATTATGAGTTATGAGGATTTGTTGTTCTCTAATGACCTTCTGTAACCCTCTGTAAACCTTCGGTAGAGCCTTTGTCACTGTTCTATCTCTGCTTTGTTCCTGTTCTGTTATGTTTTGTAGATCTTCTATAAGTGTTCTGTAGAATGTATATGTGACTTTGGAAAAGTTTCCTAACTTTTGGAAAGGATGAATCTAAGTTCAAAAGAGCTAAAACAAATGGAAGAAGCAGCTGCTGAAGACTGAAGAGAAGACTGGAGTGACAAAGATAGTAGTGAGCTATGAAGAGACACTGTAGTGGCTCTGGTGCCTCTTCGCATCAGACATACCACTTGGGAGGTGTATCCATGACCTAAGAAGGATTATTGAGAGTCATTATTGAGTATTGTAGTGAGGAGATGATGTATTATTTAGAGAGAGAGAGAGAGAGAGAGAGAGAGAGAGAGAGAGAGAGAGAGAGAGCCAGAGATAGCCAATTCTATCCAAACAATGTATCTGTATATGAGAGATTGAGGGAGAAAACTATGAAGACATTGAAGATGAATACTATGTGATTGATTTCCATTCAAAAATGGTTTAGTCTTTTATGTTCCTTGTTCTATTGAAGGATTCTATGAAGATGTTGAAGATTATGGTTGATTCTATCAAATCTGTGGAAGATATCTACTATGATGCTATGTGAAGATTTGATGTTTTCTTTGTTTTGGTCATCAAAAGAATGAAATAAAAGCTTGTTGATGTTACAATATAGATTTTCTTGCAGTAGAATCCCCTTTTCCTTGGTGTCTCTCTTGGGACTCAAAGAATGATGAGATGGATCATTCTATTCCACGAGTTTGACTTTGAGGTAATCACGAAACGTGGTTGCTCCCATGTTCTGGCTAATCATCTGTCACATATCCCGCAGAATGCAAACAAGGAGCAAGATGATCCAGACCTCCCTGATACTTTCTTGTTTCTAGTTGAAACTATTATCCCATGGTATGCAAACATTGCCAACCTACTGGCAACCCAACAGTATCCTCCTGGGATCTCTAGTTGGGAAAGGAAGAAGCTTCTGTTAGAATCTACCCGCTACACTCTATTAGGCGGCACACTATACAAGAAAGGCAAAGATGAAGTGGTCAGAAGATGTGTTGCAAGAGACGAGATTGGGATTGTTCTAAAGGCTTGCCATGATGAGCCATGTGGAGGCCAATTTTGCAAGAGAAGCAACAGTCAGAAAGGCTCTGTTAGCAAGATACTAGTGGCTGACTCTCCATAAGGATGCTTATGACTACTATAAGCAATGTGATGCATGTCAACGGATGGGGAAACCCACCAAGACCAGTGCCATGCCACTGCAACCTATTCTTCCCTTAAAGCCGTTCGAGAAGTAGGACATCAACTGTTGAGATATTTGCAATCACACCTATTGTAGCCTCTTTGTATGAGGCAGTTCTCGGCTTAGGACATGCAAGCAGACCGAATCCCATATACACAAAGAGGAAAACTGTAGCCATCCAACAACTATAAAGCATTGTACTTGACTACAACTTTTCATATAGAATGAATACAATGTCATGTTGCTTTGTACTTTTAGTTAAGTGTCTTGTCTTTGTCAGTCCACTACACAAGATTGTGTTTATGAGTCCAAGCTTCCATCTTGGAACCTAATTCACATGTGTAATAGTTGTGGTCTTTAGTCAATGTCATCATGAGTTTAATCTATGCTTACAAGCCGCCATAGCCATGCTCTAGATCCACGTATTTTCACATGGTATCAGAGCTCAATTGAGCATGGCCCAACTCTCCTTTCACTCCTCTCAGCTCCTTTCCATCTCTGCTCAGCTCAGTTTGAGTACTGGACCCTATCTCCAACTTCATTTGCATTCCTACTTTCAATGAAGCTTCCATGGCAACCATAGCCAGCAGCACCCTGTCAGCTTGAAGCTTTCATATCTCTCTCCACAAGCCAAATCTCTCTGAACTTCCTTCTGGAAAAGTGTTTCTCTACTTCCAGAGCTCCTCCCTAGCACCTCAATCATTGAGATTGGGCAACTATAGCTTCAGCATTGCCTCTTTTCAGAGTCACTACCATAACTATGTATGTGGACAGTACCTACCTACCTCTGTTGGAGCAGACATATCTCATCAACCAAGCCATATCTCTTCAAGCTTTCTTCTCGAGAGTTGTTCTTCAGGTCAAGGCGCAACTTCTTGGCACAAAAATCAAGGAGATTGATGCACACAATGCCCAAAATTTGCATTTTCCCAAATCTGGGCATAGTTTTGACAGCGACCACTTTGAAGGCTTAGATCTCTCAACTCGGGCAAAATGAGTACAAACCCTCTTGGGGGGGGTTAGATCCATTAGTGAGGGTCCTCCATCTTAAAGGGTTTGAGCAGATTCGACCTGTGGAGCTCATGGGAGCTCATTTACCAATCGTTGGTCCCTATTTTGACAGGATAGCCATAGCCACTTAACTTCAAGCTCATTTTTCCTTCATTTTCTCTCTCTTGTCACTTAAACCAAACCAAGGCCACTCTAATCTGAAGTTTTCAGCAAGTATTCAACCATCAAATCAGCAAGGAGGGGAAGCTATGAAGAGTTTTTGAAGATCGTCAAGTCAACTCAAGCAACAAACATCAAATTTCAATCTAGTATCTTTTGATTCTTCACAGCCATTGCTTGTGTCTTTTGACACATACAAAGATCAACTCATTGCTGGTTATTCTCAGTCATTTGAAGTTGATTTCCATCATGGGAATGACCAAAATCAAGTCTTTTATGAATATGCTTCTCATGAAGAGTAACATTACTCTTGTTGCTCAATTCAACTACATGGAAGACTTGTTTATTCCGCTTGCAGGGATGGATGGATTTACTTGTTTTGAAGAGCAATCGATGAATTTACTTGAAGATTTTGAAGACATTTCTGTTGCATCAAAGACAATGATACCTTTGCTTGAGGGGGACATGGACATAAAGATTGATGCAACTATTGCAAGCAAAGTCAATGAAGAAGCAGATCAAGAGGACTAAAAGATCAAAGAGAAAAAGAATATAAAGCCTCTACACACTTTGTACTTTCTGGTTGTGATTGAGGAGGGGTGTTGAGATCTTTGCAATCACACCTATTGCAACCTCTTTGTATGAGGCAGTTCTGGGCTAAGGACATGCAAGCAGACTGAATCCCATATGCACAGAGAGGAAAACTATAGCCATCCAACAACTATAAAGCATTGTACTTGACTACCACTTTTCATATAGAATGAATACAATGTCATGATGCTTTGTACTTTCAGTTGAGTGTCTTATCTTTGTCAGTCCACTACACAAGATTGTGTTTATGAGTCCAAGATTGCATCTTGGAACCTAATTCACTTGTGTAATAGTTGTGGTATTCAGTCTCAATGTCATCATGAGTTTAGTCTATGCTTACAAGCCGCCATAGCCATGCTCTAGATCTGCGTATTTTCACATCAACTTCATAGGTCCAATCGATCCCCCCACTAGATAGAAGCAGAACAAGTACATCCTAGTACGTACGCATTATGTCACCTAGTGGTGTGAAGCTAAAGCTCTAAAGCGGGATGATGGGAATAGCGTGGCCTTGTTCCTGTACGAGAATATCATCACCCATTTTGGCAATCCCCTAGAGCTAGTAAGTGACAGAGACACTCATTTCATTAATAAGGTCATGGAAGAACTCACAGAGTTGTATAAGATTCACCATCGCAAGTCCACCCCTTATTACCATAGAGCCAACAGCCAAGTTAAAGTCACCAATCGCATCCTCTACTCAATCCTACAAGGACTATTGCCGCACATTGGTGTGATTCAGATGATCGACTTGTAGAGGCCCTCTAGGCGTACAAAACCTCCCATAAGGCAACTACAGGGGACAGAGACCCTTCCAGCTAGTGTATGGTACATAAGCCATTTTTCCTATTGAATTGGAGTTGCCCTCCCTGCGAGTGGCTATCAAGGAGCATTTGGGAGATGACGAGTCCCTGCAACGCCGTCTCTTGCACTTGGAATGTCTAGAGGAGACTCGCAGGAGGGCTCTACAATGCATGGAAGCCACGCAAGCCCGACAAAAGGCCTATCATAACAACTTCATCAAGCACAAGGAGTTCAAGGAAGGTGATCTTGTCCTGGCCTATGATTCGTGATTCGACAAGTATCGTGGCAAGCTTCAACAATGATGGATGGGCCCCTATAAGATACTTGTTGTCAACCCCAATGGCTCTGTCCAAGTGCAGGATGTTGATGCCTCCAATACAATGATTTTTTCTTTAAAAAAATTAAAATAAAAGAGAATGGTAGAGATACCATGTGTCAGGACTATCCTCACCACCCTTCCTCTTTTGGGCGTTGCATTGTCTTTCTCCTCATGCTCTTGATAGCCCTTAAGATCTTCTTCACGAGACGGCCTCATTCTGCTAGCCCCTCACAGATACCTCTCGGCCCTACCTTGTTCTCTTCTCATCTGATCAAGCAATGGTGGTGAGGATAGTCCTGACACATGGTATCTCTACCATTCTCTTTATTTTAATTTTTTTAAAGAAAAAATCATATATCGATCATGGGAGAAAAGAACTTCGGTCCCTGTCATGCCGACCTATTCTTCGAGAAAAGGTGGAAACACCCTCGGGACTAGGAAAGAAAGAAAAAAAAACTGTTATGGGAGAAAAGGAAACAATTCCCTGTCATAGTAGGCCTCATTCCGAGAAAAGGTGGAAACACCCTTGGACGGGAAGTTGGCTGTGGAAAAGGTAGTAACACACCGCAGTCCAGGATAGCTGAATCATCAGGAGACACTTTTCCATAAGAAATTCCAAAGCCACCTCTCTTGGTGTGATGTCTTTGTCCTCCTCGCAAAACATGCGATTCCCTAACACAAACGACATGATCTCCAAAAAATCTACAGTACCAGATATATGGGCTACCTCCCTTGGTACACCTTGTCATCAACTCCCTGATGCTAGCAACAAACGAAGCAATCTTCATCAACAAACAATTGAGTGATGTGAGCTTTCATCCTAACACGATGGGCTGTGAGTATGGACTGCCCTCTGTATTTATCAGCAGAGTGTGAGACAAAGGGTGGGGTGAGTGACTAGTCATTTCCCTTCAATTCAAATGAGAGGTGAGCTGTGTGGAATGGAGGGTTGCACGCACGGGCTAGGCCTCTCAATGCACAATGCACGATATGTTCCTATGCACTGCACTATAAGGCTCCCTGACCTTCCTTCTTGGACTATATGCCAACACATGGCGGGATACACTGCCGCACCATCACATGTGCACAAGGCATACAACCTTTGCACAAGTGATTCTGAGGATAACATTAATGGGTGTAAGGATCGGGTTTCCTCTTGTATTCTCAAAAAGAGTGTCAATCAGAGGGGGGTCGAGTATGACTGGCGTGTCCTCAAAACAATCATCGAGAGGTGAGATTGAGGGACGTTACAACACTTGATGCAAGGTATGTTTTCCTTTTTCTATGCACCCACGGGATAGATTTCTTGCATGCACCTATGCTAGACGGGGTTGGACACACTTATGCACCATCAATTGTGCACCATGGCATACTCCTTCTATCCCATTTCCCTTGTCAATTTCTAAACTAGGTGTACGTTATGGGGTTCTCTACAAGATTCATCAAGTGATGTACGTTATGGGGCGAGTGATTGTTCTTTCCTCCCCATTTGAGTGATTGTGTACTAAGTGCAATATCCTTCGTCATCACCTGAATTCATGCAATTTCATCAACAAAGCTGCCTCCTTGGGTGCTACAACGTGGTTCCTACCGCACTGGACGTATGCTGTGAAGACATCTTGGTACCTCCTGCAAAGCCAACTACGACACAGGACACGACATCAACAGTCAATCGCAATACTCAACAAACTAGGCCAAGTTTTTCTAACCCTACACCTTTTGTTTGCAAGTGATGGTCATGTTTTAAGTGTGGGGATGTTAGTGTACAATACAGTGACACGTCTTGTGTTCATGTGGAGTCATTTCACCATACCCAATAAGGTTTTAAGTGTGGGGATGCGTCCCTGAGAGCGTCTGCCGAGCATACATCTTGCATATGTCATTCACCAAATTTGTGTATATCCCATGTCTTCACTTTACCTTAATGGGTCCCTTGCCCACCCACCAGCCCTGGTCTCCCTTACCTACGAGGCCGTTCCTATTGTTATTTTTCTTTACATGATGTTTTGGTCATTTTCCATGTGAATACACCCTAAGTTTACAAAAAACAAAAATCCAACCTTACCACCATGTGCATCCCTTTAAATTGTACCTTTTTCCTTTTTATCACCCCCTGTTTTGGGCAATGGATTGAAAGTTATTACTTTTTGAAGCAATTCCCACACATTGGATGTTTTCCCATGTGAAAGCTTATTTATTGTTTCAGAACATTGATCTGATGTAATATCCTTGTCCTACACTTCCATATGATATTTTTCCTTTTTACACCCTGTCATTCCGATGTACGGTTTGTCCGTTATTACTTTTTGTCGATTTTCGTGTCTTTTTCATGCGTACTTTCGTTCTTTTTCCATGTGAACCTACCCTATTTTCCTCAAAATTCAATTTTGAGTGGATAGCCTTGACTGGCCCCCCTTCTTTCCCATTTCTCCTTTTTCAAGTGCCTTGTTTTGACCTACGGATTTTTTGTTATTAATTTTTATAGGTGTTTTCGAGCTTTGTTTTATTGTTTTTCCCATGTGACTAGCCCCATCGGAACTGAGTTCTAATGTGCCACCCCTAAATATCATCTATGTCTTGATATTTCTCCTTTTGACTACCCTCCATTCTAGTGGACTCATTAACTATTAATTTCTGAATCCCTTTTTGGGTATGATTGTTGGGTTTTTCCCATGTAAACGCATCTTATCTTGATCAAAATTGTGTTCTGATGTGATAGGATTGTCGGGCACATTCTTTGACACATTTCTCATTTTTCCCACACTTCATTCCAACATACAAATTCTCCGATACTAATTCTTGCATGTATTTTTGGGCTTGATTTTCACCTTCTTCCCATGTGAACGCCATGCATTCTCCCCGGACCCCCTGTTGCATTTTTCCATTGTCTTCTCCCTGCCTTCCGACATATTTTTCCTTTTTACAACATTTCATTCTGATGTGCGGTTTGGATTCATGTTTTACGTGTGTATGCACCTCTTGTGTTATGCGTGAACATCCGCATTTTTTAATTTACACATCTTCTGATGCGTCTGTCGCACAGTTCACCCCCATGATAGTGTCCCAACCATCTACGAGTCCCACCACTGCAAATTTTTTTTACCCCCGCCTCACGCTTGTGCACGGGAAGAGGGGGCTACCTTTATTTTTTTTAACACAAATCAAATACTAATTTTTTTAAATTTTATTTTATTGTTTAATTAAAATAATAATAATACCATCCTCCCTCCCCAACGATTCCCTCCTACCCCCTCCTCTCTCCTTCTCTTCATTCATTCATTCTTTCTCTCTCCTCCCCCTCCCTCTCTCTCCCCGACACCCCCTTCTCTACTCCTTTCCTCTCCTTCTCTCTATCTTTTTGTCTTCTTCTTCTTCCCCACTCCTACTGCTCTCTCTTTTTTCTTCTTCTTCTTCTCTTTCTCCCTTTTCTTCTCCTTCTTCTTCTTCTTCTTCTTTTTCTCCACTCCCTCTCCCCACCCCTGCCTCCGCCTCCCCTCCCTCTCCCTCGGCTGCCCGTTGTGGCACTTGTGCCCTCACCGTTGGCCCCTCGCCACCACCCACAGGTCTGAGCCCACCACCACCACCTATCTCACCCCACCCCTCAATCCCACCCGCCACCTCTCCTACCCCGTCCCCCACCACCACCACTTCTATTACCCCCCAATCACCCCACCCCCCCAATCCCACCCTTCCCCACCATCCCCTACTTAGCCCCGCTTACCCCTATCCTACCCTCCTCCCCTTTAGCCCCCCTTCACCCCCCACCTTTCCCACCACCCCCCCTTCACCCCCACCCTACCCTCCTCCCCCTTAGCCCCCTGCACACCCACCCCCTGCCGACTCCCTATCTCAGCCCCTTATTCCCATAGTCATGAGAATTAAATCTGACCTGCAAGCCTTGATCAACCATTTGACCAATAGAAACCAGGTTCTTGGTGATATTACCCTGTGTGACATTGATGAGCAGATGACTGAGGCAGCTATTTTGATGGATAACCAGAAAGCCAAAATTTAGGAGCTGGAAGCTAAAGTAGCTACATTAGAAGCTGAGAATCTATCCTTAACGACTGACAAAAATGCAACTCTTGAGGAGATGTTAGAGACAGCTCGTAAATTGGGAACTTGTGAATGTCAATTGTAGCATTCCCAAGAAACTGTTGAGTCCCAAAAGAAGCTTATTGAGGAGCTTAATCAGAAAGTTTCCACTCTTTCTATTCCTCCTCTAGCCCCTGTAGTTTCTTTAGTTGTATCTTCTAGGGAGGAGCTTGACCAATTGTAGCATAAAGCTAAGGTGTGTGGTGGATTTGCTACTAAGGTAGAATACCTCCAACAGTGCATGAATTGTGTGCAGGAAAACTTTATTCGCTATACTGACTTGGTGTCACCACATCCTTCCTTTTGGGTTAAATATCATCAGCACAGATTTTCCTTATACATATCCTTAAGCAATGTGGATTTGGAACATCCAAAGGATAGGTGGTCAAATCTCTGGACTGTAGATTTGTTGAGAGCTGTTTTTGATAGATTTGTGGATGAGCTGGTTTCCCATGAAGTTCATTATTATCTTTTATGTATCTTACAGGCCATTTGCAGATCCTTGATGAGAAAGATCTAAATGTTTATGTGGGGGATGTGATCTTGCAAGATGTTATGTATGTGCACTCAGTGGAGCTTTTGCTAGCAGAGAGTTTGAAGACTTATCATGAGCATACATCTTGGTGTAAAGGACATGCCTAGCATCCACCTTTGGAGATTGCTACTTTAGAACCTTGCTGTTTACAAAGTGTCTTTTATAAATCTGATATCCAACCTTTACAAACTCAGTTATTGAGCTATCTTTCTGATCATCCATTATTTACTAATTCCTTTTTCTAGGATCTTCATTCTCATTGTTCTTTCTATCCATTGGATCCTGCAGATATTTTGTCTTATTCCCTCATATCTTATTGTTTTCCTTTATATGTTTCTCTTATTTCATCTAAACTAATACCATTCCTCTTTTATCTTTTACCCCTTCTGGTGGATCGCCTCACATTCTTATGTTTACCATTTGTCCTTTTATTGTTTCTCATCCCACGATATCACCTAGCTCTTTTGAACCTCTTCCTACCATTCCTATTCCTTCTATTTTTTCAGCAGATTCCCTTCAAACCTTTTTGATGGATTCTCCATCTTTTCCACTTTCCTTATCACTTCATTCACCCTCATTCTATGACTTATCTTATCCTCTATTATAATATTCTCCTCTTATTCCATTGCCCTCCCTATTTGACTACATTAACCTTCCTCCCCAGACAGTGCAAACCTTTTGTAGATCTTTTGTAAGTGTTCTGTGGAATGTATGTATGATTTTAAGAAAGTTTTCTAGCCTTTTGAAAGAGGTGAATGTAATTTCAAAATAGCTTGAAGAAGTCAAAGAAGTAGCTGCTAAAGACTCAAGAGAAGACTAGAGTGAAGTGACAGTGGTGAGCTATGAAGAGTCACTATAGTGGCTCTAGTGACCTTTCATATCAGACACACCCTTTGGAAGGGGTATCCACGAACAAAGAATGATTATTATGAGTGATTATAGAGTATTGTAGTGAGGGTATGATGTACTATTGATTGAGAGAGAAAGAGAGAGTCAGAGATAGCCAATTCTATGCAATATAGTGTATCTACATATGAGAGATTGTGAGAGAAAACTATGAAGACAATGAAGTTGAATACTATGTGATATTTTTCCATTCAAAGTGATGTTTCTTTTGTGTTCTCTTTGTTGGTTAAATAATTATATGAAGAATATGAAGATAATGATGAAGTTTGTTGAAGTTAGCCATGGGAGAATTGTTTATATGATGTTGCGTGAAGATATCTTGCTAGTGGTGTTCTTTTGCTTATTGTGGTTGTCTAAAGAATGAAACAAAAGCTTGTTGATGTAGGTTCCTTGGTGTCTCTCTTGGGGATTCACTCAATGTGTCAAAAATCTCATGCATATGCCTTAAATACTCTTCTTTGGACTTGCTATATATGAGAATGTTGTCAAAGAAGACAAGGACTGATTTGAATAAAAATGGCTACAAAAGCTTACTCATACGTGCTTAAAAAGTAGTTGAAGCATTTGTGGTCCAAAAGGCATTACCAAGAATTGATATAATCCTCTTTTAGTCCTAAATGTAATCTTGTATTCGTCCCCTTCTTTCATACAGATTTGATGATACCCCATTACTTGGTGAAACCCCTTACATTCTTAAGTTCATCCAAGAGATCATTGATACATGGGACCTTGGGCTACTTTTTTTAATGATGGAATTGTTTAACTCCTTATAATCAAAGCATATATGGAATGTCCCATCCTTCTTCTTCACTAGTACCATTGGACAGGCAAAAGGTGACTGACCTGGTTGAATTAGTCCCATCTGCAACAATTCCTTGAATTGCCACTCCACCTCCTCACTCTCAAACTTAGATAGTCTTATATTTAAGTACAAACTTCACCTCTCTCTCTCTCTCTCTCTCTCTCTCTCTCTCTCTCTCTCTCTCTCTCTCTCTCTCTCTCTCTCTCTCTCTCTCTCTCTCTCTCTCTCTCTCTCTCTCTCTCTCTCTCTCTCTCTCTCTCTCTCTCTCTCTCTCTCTCTCTCTCTCTCTCTCTCTCTCATACAATTTACATGACTAGAGAGCTAAAAGTTATAAGTATAATAATCTACATTGCCATTTCTTCTCTCCACACACACGGACAAAAATCTATCTCAAACTTGTTAAACTCATAAGGAAGCTCAAGATCTAGATATTAAGAACACATGAAAACATGTTAAAAAGAAACAAAAGCTACATTGAAGCCATGTTTTTTTAAATGCAATGTGTGTGTGTGTGTGTGTGTGTGTGTGTGTGTGTGTGTGTGTGTGTGTGTGTGTGTGTGTGTGTGTGTGTGTGTGTGTGTGTGTGTGTGTGTGTGTGTGTGTGTGTGTGTGTGTGTGTGTGTGTGTGTGTGTGTGTGTGTGTGTGTGTGTGTGTGTGTGTGTGTGTGTGTGTGTGTGTGTGTGTGTGTGTGTGTGTGTGTGTGTGTGTGTGTGTGTGTGTGTGTGTGTGTGTGTGTGTGTGTGTGTGTGTGTGTGTGTGTGTGTGTGTGTGTGTGTGTGTGTGTGTGTGGAAGACAAGCAAGAATAAAACTCAAAAAAGCATGAAAATGGAGGGAAGCCACTCTTATCTCGATGATTTGTTGCATTCGTGTTTGCTCTCGATACATTATTTATCCATTTCCAAGGTAACAATTTTTACAATACATGGAGAAAGTAATCCAATGTGACATATGGAAGTTGAAATGTCTTTTTTTCAAAGAATACATTCAAATGTCTTAAAACATTGACTAATGCAATACAATAATACTAGCAAAATGTGGGTTGCAAATATATGCTTTTAATGAAAATCGTTGAGGGGGGGGAATTGCTTAATGGCCTTGAGGGTTGCTAATGACTTTGTTGAGAACAAAAAGAGAGCTGATGTGTGAGTCCTAATGGTGTGCCTTCATGGGGCCAAGGAATGGGCCAATGCCAAATCTAGACATCCGATGGGCCAAGCCCTCATCAACAATGAGCCACCACCCTCATCATCACTATCAACTCCACTTCCTCCATGTTAGTATCCCTACCATCTAAGACCACTTGTTTGATGTTAGTCTCGCATGTTGCCTTGATTTCCACCTACCACCCAACACCACTGACTCTCTAACGCACGTGTGCATGCCCTTTGTATGCCGAGAAGAAAGGCACCCTCACACTCAAACAACTATGTGTGCCAGTTTACTGCATCTGCCTGCTTGAGTTCGACTACCTTGGAGAGAGAGAGAGAGAGAGAGAGAGAGAGAGAGAGAGAGAGAGAGAGAGAGAGAGAGAGAGAGAGAGAGAATGAATCACACAAGAATAAAAGAGGCAATTGGCCATAGAGAATAAAGAAACCCTCACAGTCAAACAAATGATGTTTGAGAGAGAGAGAGGGAGGGAGGGAGGAGGAGCAAACATTTTTATATATTCATTATTATATTTCTTTTCCTTTTAAACTAGATTGACACATGCATCAACATGCTTCTATGATTGAATATAGTTTTACACCTTAATATCTAAGAAAAATGATAGCTTGACATGTTGTTATACAATTTGACACGTTGTGCTAATGAAGAGTATCTTGCAAAACATAAAATGGAAAACTAGAAATTTGCTTGATCAAAGTCTGAGATTTGGTATTTCTCACATTTCACTTTTTTTAGTTTCTTAAAAAAGCATCTGAATCCTATTTAGATGTCATAGAAAAAGCAATCAAAAGTTGAGGGGTCATAAGATGTTGTGTGACAATTTCATCTAGAGATCATGTGATGATGAAAAACTATTAATCAATAATCTACACACTAATCAACACACTAACTTGGATATGACAATGAAAAATTACTAATCAACAATCAACACACTAATCAATGCACTAACCTAGAAGCAATTGCAACAGCAATAGTGACTGATTCTCATCTCTCTCTCTTGTCAAACAAATCGCAACCTCTCCTCGTAATCTCTCTCTTGTTGTTTGGTCTTGTCTCATATTCCTTTTATCTAAAAGAATTGAATCCAACAAATTGAAAAACTTGAGGTACAATTGAAGAATGAATATTTAGCATTGGTTTTGCTTTCTATTTTTTATTCTTTAATTTTCTAATTTTCTTTTGCATTTAGAAATCAAGATCAACTACAAAAAAGATAAATCAAATGTGTTTATTAGTTGCACTTGTAAAGAAATGTATAATAAGAGCTCTATTGTTAGGGCACTTTCTTACTATTAAGCAAGAATGTAAAGAGAGAGAGAGAGAGAGAGAGAGAGAGAGAGAGAGAGAGAGAGAGAGAGAGAGAGAGAGAGAGAGAGAGAGAGAGAGAGAGAGCTCGGTGGGCACATGGAGGTCTTCTAGTAGGGTTTGGGTAGAGATTCTCTAAGTTGGCAACAGGCCCCTCAACTTTTCCAATCAAAACATATATCGAAAGCCTTAGCCTGATTAACAACACGTCAGTGTATCGACATTTGAGTCAAGTAGCTCTCCAGTAGCCAATTTTGTGCAAGTACCTCTCTTGCTCTCCACCTTTTTATTGTTGGAGAAACAAAGATTCAACATGTGCCCATACCCAAGGGAAAACTCAAGCAAAAAGTATGCAGAGACGATCCTAGATGTGCCCTTGTTTTTTATAGCCTTCATTAGGCAAAGATGAGATCAGCTCTCTAACAAAACCCTCTCATGTGCCTAGAGAGAGAGAGAGAGAGAGAGAGAGAGAGAGAGAGAGAGAGAGAGAGAGAGAGAGAGAGAAAGAGAGAGCGGGAGGGAGGGAGTGTGTGTGTGTGTGTGTGTGTGTGTGTGTGTGTGTGTGTGTGTGTGTGTGTGTGTGTGTGTGTGTGTGTGTGTGTGTGTGTGTGTGTGTGTGTGTGTGTGTGTGTGTGTGTGTGTGTGTGTGTGTGTGTGTGTGTGTGTGTGTGTGTGTGTGTGTGTGTGTGTGTGTGTGTGTGTGTGTGTGTGTGTGTGTGTGTGTGTGTGTGTGTGTGTGTGTGTGTGTGTGTGTGTGTGTGTGTGTGTGTGTGTGTGTGTGTGTGTGTGTGTGTGTGTGTGTGTGCCATAATGAAGATTTCCCCTCAACCTTCAAGTAAGAAATATCTCTTTCTTTCTTGCATACCAAACCTCTCCTCTTTTGCCACATAGACTTAGTAGCATTCTCATTGATCTGGGGTTCCCAAGCCAACATTGTAAATAAAAATATAGAATAGAAATAGATATTCAAATTTAGTTTTTTTTTTTAAGTAAGGGATGCTATGATACCATTGAAAATGCCATGCCATTTCATAATATGTGTTCTTGACAATGAGTTATAAAGTGTCCATGATATCTCTTGCACCATTGGAACACAACCATGTTTGTGGCTATAAAATGGTTCATTATAAAGCAACTGACCATGTCAAAGTTCACAATAAGTGGATTGTAATTGCAGCCAAGCTAAAATCTATGTTTTATATCACCCCACCCAAAAAGGCTTTTATATTAGCAATATTGGGTCTCCCCCACATGCAAACTTTAAATGGAACCATGTATCAATCATGAACTACATGTAGGATTATCTCTCACACATTATCTTCACACGAGAAACTAGATGTAGTATTGTCCCAATTATGAAGTGGGAAGCATGGTTGGGGAGCGCACAATATGAGGTCGATTTAAAATCCTCTAGTTGTGATGGTGTGCCTACATGTAGGTCTCATTGCTTACAAAGTACCTCCCTACATTGAGGGCTTTAGTTGTATGAGTTACAGTGATATGCAAACAACATCCACTACTTAAATTTGTCACTCTCTCTCATGTTCCCTAGCTCCCTTCTACCTTAAAGTTGTATGAGTTAGAGGAATGTGCAAATAACATCCAAGGCTTAAAGTCACCAATCCCTCTAATGTTCCGTAGCTCCCTTTTGCCTTAAAGTCTAAGTTGAAGGCATGGTCCCTTACTTCCTATGATGACTTTGACATGAACATAAAGGAGTTATTCATGTAAACATGATTTTTGAAGCTAGTTTTCAAGTTTTCATTTACAACTATATACCATTATAGGACAAGATGATTGGGTATTAGTTTTTGGTGGGGATATGAGTTTCCAGTTTGAAACACCCTCCATTTGGTCATCTCTAATAATGAAGACCATCACTTGTGTGTGTGTGTGTGTGTGTGTGTGTGTGTGTGTGTGTGTGTGTGTGTGTGTGTGTGTGTGTGTGTGTGTGTGTGTGTGTGTGTGTGTGTGTGTGTGTGTGTGTGTGTGTGTGTGTGTGTGTGTGTGTGTGGCAATGAAGTTGTTGGGGATAAAGGTCTATGTCTAGCCACCCATGTATTAGTTATACTAACAATACCCACATTGTGTATTAGTTACCTACACACCCATACACTGCAAGTGGCGAGTGCCCCTCACTATCACTTTATTCTTTATTCTTTCAGTGACATTTGAATAAAGGGAAGGCCAATCATGTTGGAGTTTCCACATCTTGTGTCTCCCTCTCTCTTCTTGCTCCTTTTACCATAGCTCTTGCTTTCGCTTTGTGCTTCCACTTCAAGGCTCACTCCCTTCAACTGGTATCAAAGCCATCTTCCCCGAGAGCTTGAGCTCAACCAGGCATTGATTCAGCTTGTGGAGCATACCTTTAGCTCACAGTTTCAATGGTAGCTATGGATTCTTCACCTAGAGGTATGCATTGAACTCTATCTTCTTCCTGGCTTCTTTCTCCCTCTTGAGGCCTGATCTAGGGCCTTGCTAGAGGATATTGAGCATTGCCACAAGGCTTGCTAAGGCTAGCACCTGAGGCAACCCCTTCAGTATAGCAGCCCACATGCCTATTTGGGTAGCCTTTCTCCTTGTAAGATTTAAAACCCCTTCCATCTCTCATATGACCTTTGGTATCTAGGGCAATCATCTCGAGTACTCATTGCCATTTACATTAGCCTTGGCATTGGCTTTAGCCTTTGGGATTGAGATTAGTAGCTTGTTTTCAGTTCATTGACTATGTATTCAACATACAATCAATAATAACAAGGCAACCTCCTATCATTGATACCATTTACATTGGCCTTGACATTGGCTTTAGCCCTTAGCATTGAGATTTGGTAACTTGTTTTCAATTCATTGACTATGTATTCAGCATACAATTTGTAATAACAGGGCAGTCCCCTGTCATTGATGCCATTTACATTGGGCTTGACATTGGCTTTAGCCCTTAGCATTGAGATTGGGCAGCTTGTTTTCAGCTCACTGACTATGTATTTAGCACATAATATGTAATAATAGGGCAACCCTGTGTCATTGATGCCTCTTGCTCAATGGCGATGCATAAATGATACATATCTATGCTTGGTTGATACCCATACATTCAAGGATGCTTACACATTGCTTGAATATCATTTTGGAGCTTATTCAAGCACTTTTCTTGCTCAATTTGGCTACTGTAATAACTAGGATTGAAGCTCATTTGGTAATGGAATACATACTGAAAGGTGAGAAGGATCAAAGCTTGCACATGAGAGATATAGCAGGAGAGCAAGAGCAAGAGAGAGAGAGAGACTCACAATGTGGAAACTCCAACAGTCACAATGTGTGACCCGCCTTCCCTTTATTCATCTATTGCTAAAAGAATAAAGAATAAAGTGATGGTGGCGGGTGCCCACCGCCTACAATTTGCAGGCACGAGTGCTGTCAATGTAGTAATACACGTGCGGCTAGGTGGAGGCACCTTTACCCCCAACAACCTCCCACTTAAAGGCAAATCTACCCCAAAGAGGAGTGAAAAAGGAAAAGAAAATAAAATACAATATGTACACATGTAGAACAATATCAGGAAAGACATCATCTCATCCCACGCCCATCAATCTCCTTAGGAAGGCAAAGCGCTTTGTTGAGAGGCTTTTGGTGAGCAAATCTACAAGATTCTGGTCAGTCGAGATCTTGACAAGGTCAACAGACTTGTCCTCAACTACCCCATGTATGAAGTGATACCTCACCTCAATGTGTTTTGTCTTCACATGGAGGACCAAATTCTTGGCTAACTGAATAGCACTCAAAGAATCCAAATGCAGTGTAGGGATAGCATCAATACCCATGTCATGAACCAAATTGCCTAACCATATGGCCTCCTTACAAGCCTCAGTGGTTGCAACATACTCGGCCTCAATGGTGGAAAGAGTCGTACACTTCTGCACCCTGGACATCCAAGAGACAAGCACCTCTAGCATAGATGAACGCATAGCTAGAAGTGGACTTCCCACTATCTGCAAGTCCTGCATAATCAGAGTCAGTGTACCGCATGACTCCTGTATCCTAGCTGCCATAGCATATGCACATATATGTAGTGCTCTTCAGGTACCTCGTGATACCCTTCATGGCATCCCAATGCTTTTTGCTAGGTGTAGCTATATAGCATGCCATAACACCAATTGCAAAGGCAATATCTGGGGATGAGTAGCTATCATGGCATATATAAGACTACCCACTGCGGATGCATAGGGAATCTTGGCCATCTCGGCCCTCTACTCATTTGTCCTACAGAAAATTGGCATGTGATACCTTCACATAAGAAGGCAATGGACAACCAATAGGTTTCATGTCTTGCATGCAAGTGCGCTCGAGGACTTTATGAATGTACTCCCTCTATGACAAGTAGAGGAGTCCTTGATGCATGTCGTGTCTAATGCTCATACCAAGTATATAAGAGGCATGTCCCAAATCCTTCATCTCAAAGCTCTTCTTGAGCTGAGCCTTAAGAGCATCTAGATCATCATGATATTTCCCTGCTAATAGCATGTCATCCACATAGAGTACCAAAATAAGCAAAGATCCATCACAGGATTTCTTCATGTACAAGCACGGATCCATAGCACTATGGTTGTAGCCCTATGACTGCATAAAAGCATCGAACTCGTGGTACCATTCCCTAGTTGCCTGCTTCAAGCCATAAAGACTTTCTTCAACCTACACACTAACTCATGGTACCATTCCCTAGTTGCCTGCTTCAAGCCATAAAGACTTTTCTTCAACCTACACACTAGGTGCTCCCTGCCAAGGCTCTGCAAAGCCCTTAGGCTGCTCCATGTAAATCTCATCATGCGAATCCCCATGTAAAAATGCAGTCTTGACATCCATCTGATACAAGTCCACGTCAAGATGCGAGACTAAGGTCAAAACCAAGCGGAGGGTGGTCATCTTAACCACAAGAGAAAAGACTTCATCAAATCAACTCCATGCTCCTATTTAAAGCCCTTAGCAACAAGTCTTGCCTTATAAGCTGGCTTGGGATGTCCAAGGGTACTCTTCAACTTGTACACCCATTTTCATGGTAGAGCCTTCTTGCCACTAGGCAAGGAAACCAAATCCCAAGTCTTATTGTTATGCAAGGAGTCTATCTCAGACTGCATAGCCCTCTCCTAGTAGTGACTGTCACCCATGCGCATAGCCTCATCATAAGTGAAAGGCTCTCTTGCATCTGTAACCAAGACATAATGCATCAAGGGCTGAAATCTATCAGGGGGTGTCTATCTCTAGTAGAACACTACACTACAGGCTCTACTACCTACCCAACATTCTGTCCAACACCCTAGCCATGAGTACATGTTACTGCTTGCAGGCTGTCCAGCTGACTGTACAGGAGCTCTTGGCTCCTCCTGAAATATAGCCCTACATATCTCCACTATCTTCTCAGGTTGCCTATGCATCTTGTCTTCATGGAAGACTACATCACGGCTACGGATGAATTTTCGTGCAACCATCTCTCCTGCATCTCCCATTTCCAAGGGTTCGGTGCATATGATGGGCAATGAAACCTTCTTTAGTCGTCTTGTTCTAAAGAATAACTTTGGATTGTGTCCAAGTTAGCTTGCATTGGTGTGATCAAGTGATCAAACATAGAAAGAGCTTTATCTTTGAAAAAACTCTTTTGCGGTTCAGGATTTGGGTTTAAAAGGATGTTGGTTTACACGTGCAGCTACCCTAATGCGTAGTTAATTTCACACATGCGACAGAAAGACCATTTTTGCATGGGAATTTGTGCTACGTCTCACTTTCTTTTTTGGCATGATTGCACTTTATGACTCCTTTTTTAAGCATAAAAGATAATTCTTAGCATTTTCTTTTTCATTTTAAGTGTAGCTCCTCCAAATTAGTGCATTATACATATTGGACAAACATGTGATGAAGTATATTTTTGTGTTTCATGAGTCTTCAATGTCAAATAAAAAATGAATAATGAATTACAAAAATTAGAAATTGATTTTTCCTAGTTTTATGTAATTTTGAAATTTTGTTATCTCATATCATGGAACTAGGAATTATGAAACGTATTTCATATTATGAAACTAGTTTTATACAATTGCCCCTAACTAGGTTTGTGGTCTTTCCTTTAGAGTTCATGATTTTGAATAGTGTGGGAAAAAACAAGGATATTCCCACATTGGAAAATGTCAAATACTTCATTAAAATTATCAAGAGCTCACCTTGAGGGACAACATAAGAGGCAACATGACATTCAAGGTAGTGTGTCTATTAAATGATGGGATTTTGATGTTCTAGATGCATTGTTTTGGACAAATTTTTTGGATGTTTTAAATGTGAATTCGTTAGGTTTTCTTTTAAAGTGACATGTGAAATGTGATTTTATCAACTATGAAGTGGTTTGGATCATCGTTTTCGTGTTTCATGAGTCGTGAATGTATAACAAAAATGTTAAATTTGTCAAAATTCAAAAGTAGTGCCTTGTAGGCTTTGACTTAAAATTTTTAGCAATCTTTCTTTAGTCTTCTGGATATGAGCAGATGTGGATTTATATATTATGCCCCTAATTTATTTTTTTTATTTTTTGAATTTTTTTTTGTGAGTGATCAAGATGACTAAATGGAAGTTTTCTTTGGAGGGAATGGAGGAGGACGATCTAGAGGATACTTGTGATGAAAAGTCCTTTGATTTTCTTCATGCAACTGGAAATTCATCTAGATTTATTACATCAGAGGTATACTCAATGTTCCCTTTGATTTGCAAGAGATCTTGAAGGATATTGAAGATAAACTAAAGGATTTTAGGGAGTTTTATGATAGACATGTGGAAGGCCTAGAGATTGGGGGATTTGTCCATTATAGCGATGTAATGGAAGCTACCAATGCTGCTAGAACAACTTTACAAAGAAGATTTAGGCTTATTGATGAGGAATTCAAGAAGTGGAAAGCAAATTGCCATTTTCATCAGAATCAACATCAATGTCTTCTTGTACAAAAGGATGTTGGATTTCTTGTATATCTTCAATATATATATAGTTGTTCTTCAAATACAATACAAGAGAAGAAGATAGAGGATATTGCATGCAAAGACAAAGAAGTTGAAGAGAAGGGAGAAATGTTTCAAGAGGATATTGAGAACCAGTTAGTGTAGGGATTTGATGTTACTTTGTTTAAAAGTGAGAACATTACAAAAGTGGAAAAAAAGGAGATAGAGTTGAGTGTAGAGATTAAAACAAGTCCTCTTGCATGTATCCCAACATTTCCCAGTTATCTCATCAAAAAAGAGATATGTATTCCTAAATGATATTCAACACCTTTTTGATCTTAGAGAAGATTACTACTTAGTAATCCTTGTAGCATGGGATCACAATGATAAGAATTTTATAGGTTATGAAGAGGAATTGCTAGCAACTCTTGATGTTGAGTGAGAGAATTTTCAAGATAGCTCTATAGCCTTTCATTCTTGTATTAATCAGATTATGGAATATGAAAAGGGGGGGAAACCTTGTAATGAGCGGGGATCACGGGAACATGGCGTGGGAACACACCAGTCACACTGACGGTATATAAGGTGTAAGAGGGTATTCTAAGGCATCATAGAATTATCAAGAATCTCTCTTTTTCACCTTCACAAGCTTTCATGGCTTCTTCTTCTTCTTCTTCTTCTTCTTCTTCTTCTTCTTCTTCCTCCCTTTCCTCTCTTCTCCCACTCTTTCTCTCACCTCTTCTTCTTCTCCCGTAGTCCTTCTCTCCCTTCTCTTCCTTAGTTAGGCTAGTTAGGTCTCTTTCATTACAAGTGGTATCAGAGCTTTGTCCTTGATCCTTTTCTTTTCCCATAGATTTAGGGTTCTCACAGTTTCTCACAGTTAGAAAACCTCAATTACATCTCTCTCATAGATACACAGGGAGTACTCAGGCAAGTTGTCAGCCCTCTTGAAGACTATGGCAGCCTTTCTTGGAGCTTTCCCAAGAACCATGGACACATCTGGAGGCGGGAAGATAAATTTGGCAAGTCGTCACTAATGTCCATGTAAGTTTCTTGAGGATTTTGGGCAAAAGGAGTGTAGCAAAGTTAGAGAAGTCCAAAATCACAGTTACTTTTTCAAGAGAACCTTCTCTCTCCTTCTTCCTTCAAGCTGCCATGGAACCTTCAGCCCCAAGAACTATAGAAAACTTGTTTCCCCCTCTTCCTCAACCTGAATGACTTGTCCTAGAGCGTTCCTCCCATCTTGCTCAGCATCTAGAGCAACCATGAGCCCTACATGACTTGCGCCTGGAGCCTCCTATGGATAGCCAAAAAAACGCGGCACATTTTGCTCTGAGTGGCCTGCTCACTCCTCCTGCTCCAGCTCAACTCTAGCCTTCCCTGATTCATTCTCCAGCCTTTGGCACACTTCTGGGCAAGCTTTAGCACGAGTATTGAGGTCCCCCACTAGTCCTTGACAATACCTCAAACCCTACTGTGGGCAACAGCCATGGCAGCCATGAAACCTTCAGCCCAGCTCATGGCACACTGAAGCCCCTTCAATTTTCTTACCCCGGGAGCCTTGGGAGTAGCCACAAGCTTCAACAAGTGAAGATATACGACATTGAAGGCTCCCCATACAACCACGGGTTGCAAGAACAAGGGCAACCACAAATTTCTTGGAGAAGGGCAGCCATTAACTCTTCCCCAAGCTTGAATTAGGTATGACAATCAATTCTTGCTCTCTCTTCTACATTCAATTGTTGAGCTCAACCACTTGATGAGAGAGATGGAAGAATTGCATGCCTTCTTAGAGTTTGAGAGTGAAAATTGGATTCCCATCCTCAGTCCACACCCTTGAAATGCATGCATGGCTGGATGATATTTAAATTTCTTTCCCCATTTATCAAGATTTTACTCTAATCCTTAACCATACTCTTATTTTGATTCTCATAAGAAAGAAATTGTAAGAAGGGTAATTCGTGCAATCAGTGAGTCACTGATTTGCAGAGGTAACCCCTTTTTCCATCCCATTTTCCTTATTGATCATGCATATCATGAAAGGCCCAATCCTCAATTTATAAATGCATATCATGTTGGTTGCTTAATAATAAATGTCTTCCATGTATATTTCGGGTGAGGAAAAGCCCGATGCCAGGCGAGGTAGTAAGACAAAAGAGGGGTGACCCCCCCTTGCCATCAAAGTCCCTGAAGGGGTGCACAACCCAGTGCGGGGGGAACTTTGCCCACCTCCCGGTGATCCAGAGCCCAAAGGTTCTTGCAGGTGTAGATACACTTGAATGAATAGCCCAAGCCATGACCATTTACATCTATAGCCCTCTATACGTATTGATAATGTCATGTATCACTCGGGAATGTATGGTGGATGCATGCAAGAAGGGCAGGGTATGCAATCATGAAAATGGTCTCAATGAGAGAACTATGGATACAAATGATGTATGGATCTATGTGGCATTGAGAACCACCATTGAGGCCCTATATTTATTGAAATAATCACCTCATCATTGGGATAAGGTATGCTCATTGAAGGAGTCCTTACAGGGTATTACAGATAGCCAGTCCCACACAGTCAACCTGCAAAAGTCAATTATAGCAAAGTCTTCTTGTGTGAGTTAGTGCAGGCCCCATATCTCGATTCAAAGAGGGCATCCCCCCTTCGATCTGAACCAAAAATCTCCCCATTCTGCCCTACGGTTTGGGAGATACACTCAATTTTGTGTTCAAAGGTACTGTGGGACAGGCGGTAGTCCTACAGAGTCAGCCCACAAAAGTCAATTACAGCAAAGCCTTGATCATTTATTGTCAGAGCTATTTTTACATAGCCTCATAGAGGGGATTGAGAGCTTTAATTTGAATCAAAAATTTTGGCAATGGGAGCTTCCTAGCTCAAGATATTTCCATTTCTATAACAAGGGATCTAGTGGACTGCACTTGGGATGGCAGGCCACAAGGGTAAAGCAAAGGCCCAAGAGGACTTCCAGTGTGAAATAAGGGACTCCCATGCCTCAATGAATGATCCTATCTCAGCCCAAGAGGATCGTGAAGACATGTTTGAAGAGGGTGCCCCCGAGATGGACCGCTTCTCTATGCTCAACCATACTCTATGCCAACATGAGACCCGTCATGCCGAATGACATCGAGAGTTGGAACAACGCCATAGGGAGATGGAAACCCGCCAAGATCATCATCATTTCGAGATGATAGCCAAGATGGACTTACTCATCGAGCGCATGGGCGCCCTCATCCCCACCATTGCACCCCCCTCGGATCGGCCCAAGGAGTATGTCCCTCCCCGTGAGGCCAACTGCCCTCTCCCCTTGGAGACCGAGCGTAGCCCACAAGGTTTTGGTGGTACCCATGGCGTTCCCCATAGCACTTATGAGATGGGTGAGCCCTCCACTTGACATGATAAACCCATCCTTCCCTCCCCCATTACAAACCCTTCAAGCCCATCCTTGGGACCACAACTCCCCCGTAATGGAAGCTATATGCACACTCATGGGAATGGCTAGCAAGGGCCTACTACAAATTTTGGGCAGCATGGAATGCAAGGTGTACATGGACAGCATGCACATGGCAATGGGCAGCATGCACATGGTAGTTTTGGGAAACGTGGTCATTTTGGATAGCAAGGTCCTAATGTGCAGTTTGGTCCTCATATAATGCATGGGCAGCATGGCCCCCATGGAAAGTTTGGACAGCCAAGGTTGGGACAACAAGGCATGTATGGGCAACATGTAGCACATGGCATACATGGACAGCAAGGCCCAAACGAGCTGTGTGACAAGATTGTGTTTACTAAGTTTAATGCGTAGTCCTCATCCCCGGCTAAATTAGAGGAATGGACCTCTAAATTGGAAGTCTATTTTTCTCATTTACCCCTGTGTTGATGAGGCAAAGATTATTTTTTCTTCCCTTCATCTGGAAGGTTTTTCCCACACATGGTGGAGATTTATTCAAAGAGAAAATCAGCAGTTTCATGATTGGGAAGATTTCAAGATGCATATGATCCAAGTTTTTGTCTCCCTAGTAGAGAAAGAACCTTTGTCTAGACAATGGTATTAGTTTAATCAGCAAAATCTCACCGTGAGGGAGTATACCAACCAGTTTATTAATCTATCCATGTATGTTGAGGCCGTCAATGATGAGGCCAAATTGCATAAATACATTTATGGGCTAGATGCGCACCTTTCGGCTGATGTAATGGCTCAAAAGCCAGCCACCTTGTTTGCAGCCATAGAATTGGCTAAACGATATGGTCACAAATACCATCGCAATGAGGGCATGCAGCCCATTGCAAGACAGCAAAGATACCCTATTAGGCAACCCCCATATACCGATAATTATTACAGCAACAATGCAGGGAATGGCAGCCCCAAAATCCCCACTTACCCCACTTTTAATGCTAAAAGGAAATATGGCAGTTTTGGGACAGCACCCCCTTCCAAAAGTGACCCAAAGTATGCTGAAAATAAGACACGGAATGGCTTCAGTCCTAACGGTCAAAAATTCATTCCTCCCAAGGTTGTCAAGGATTGCAAGGCTAAAGGCTTGTGCTTTAAATGTGGGGATAAGTACACGACTAATCATGCATCCAAATGCCCCTTTAAGAACATCATTGTCAAGTTTAATAGCATGTATGTGCTAGAATATAGTGACAAGTTGGAAAAGCAATCACATGACAACTCTCCCATGATGACACTTACTGAAAATGCTGAATATGAAGAGAATCTTGACACCGATCAGTTTTATGACTCAACGGACAGGTTCCCTTTTGACCCCGACGGTTGCCCCATGGATGGCATGTTTGAAAATGACCCTTTGCACCCCATGTTGAGATATCGAGCTCCACTCGTGATATGCCAAGGTGACCGTTGTGCATTTATGTCACCGACTTGTCAGTTGCAGATGCAGTTGATACACCGCCCATGAATAATAGCTACATGATAGCTATCCTTATCTACTCTAGTTCGTGGCTCAGTTAGTATGCCACCTTAGCTAGTTGAGTTTGGCTTGAGACCCATATATAGGGTTCTTCTATTTCTTTGTACTTGAGTTCTTTTGGCTTACACAACTAAGAAGAGGAAAACTGTTTTCAGCCTCCACCTTTGTGTGTATTCCCCCATTGTGCAAGCAAGAAAGCTACAAGTGAGACTCCTTCCTTCTCTCCCACAATCTTGACATGGTATCAGAGCCTTGTTCGTGGTAAGGAGCTCAAGAAAGCAAGCCAAGCTCACGATGTTCTGGTAAGAGGAGCAGTGTTGCTTTCATTTTCTGTTTTGGGAGAAATCTCTGCAGGTGGCACAGCCGAAAATTACAAGAGTGCATTGTCTCAGGTTGAGACGCCCTTCGCGGTGGAGCTCGATATCTCAACACCCTGTCTTTTTTATTTGAGGCCATTTCGGGGCCTGTTTTGGAGGTGGAAGTTTTCTGCACGCACTCAGGAAAAGGCCCAGTGTTATGCTGTGCAGCCACTGTTCTACAGGTCGGCGAAAAGTTACTGTAGAAATTGCATTGTATGCTTGTGCGCAGAGACATTGGGAGTTACAGAATCATCCCTGTTGCCTGTTGACGCAAAATCTTCACTAGGAAGTGACTGTGTGGTCAAATACCACTTTCGTCAGTTTTGCAGATTTGCCTTTGTGAGGCTGAAGCTGTGTTCTTTACAGTGACAGAATTTTTTGCAGTGTTCTGTAACGGCCTATGATTCTCTCTCACAGATTGTCACTGAAAAGCTTGACAAGAACAACTTCCAAGCATGGAAGTTTAGAATGACGAATTTCCTTATGGAAAAAGGATATTGGGAATTTGTTGCAGGAAATGAAGAAGAACCAGTTCTTCCTGATGTTCCCAATCAACACCAAATGCAGGCATTTAAAGCATGGCATGAGAGAGCCAGGAAAGTTATGTACTGGCTGTCTATCAGCATTTCAGACTCTATGATTGTGCATATTCAAGATGCAAGTACGCCAAAGGAGGCATGGGATACTTTGTCAAAAATGTATAGCACAAATACGCAAGCCAGGAAAATGCAGCTCAAGCAAGAGTTGCACAATGTGCAAAGAGAAAGTATGAGCATCAATGACTACCACATGAAGGTGAAGAAGATTGCAGATGCACTTGCTTCCATTGGGTCGCCAGTGGAAGATGATAATTTAGTCTCAGTGACCTTGAATGGTCTAGGAAAGGATTATGCACAGTTCCGAACATCCATTTCTGTCCGTGAAAGATTTCCTGATTTTGAGGAGTTGATTGCTCTTCTAATTTCTGAGGAGCAGAGAAATGGTGGTGCATCTTCTTCAGGAGGAACTTCAAAAGAAGCTATCTTCTACTCAAATGCTGGAAGAGGTAGAGGCAGAGGTAGAGAAGGCCAATTTGGAGGCCGTGGTAGAAATCAGAATATGCAGCAAACTCAAGAAAACCAGTCCTATGGAGGAGGACGTGGTAACTCTAGAGGCAGGGGGAACCAAAGAGGTCGTGGTGGATGGCAAAGAGGCCAAATGCAAACAGTAATGTTGAATGCTACTACTATGGTAAAATGGGTCGTATGGCTAAAGACTGCTATAAAAAGTAGAATGACATCATGAATGGAAAACTGTAACAAGGGAATTATGCATCTTCTAGTAGACACGGTGATGACAGAAATGAGCATTTGTTTATGGTGCAGCACATGAACAATTCTGTGACAAGTGCAGAAGAAAGCAATGATGTATGGTATGTTAACTCAGGTGCATCAAACCACATGACAGGTCATGCAGAATGGATGGAGGATGCAAGGAAAATGGAAAAACCAGGATTTGTGGAGACTGGTGATAATACTGCACATCCTATTGTGCAGATTGGAAAAATTCCTTTGTTTATGCAGGATGGGAAAAAGAAATACATGTCCGATGTATTTCATGTCCCGAATATCACCAAGAATCTGGTTTCTGTTGGTCAAATGGTTGAGCAGGGCTTGCAGGTTAGATTTAATCCTCATGGATGCTTTGTTGAGGATATGAAAAATAAAGGTCGCTTGATAGCAAAAGGAAAGAAGAAGGGCAGAATGTTTACGTTGGATGCAGACATGTCTGAATTGAGTGCAGCAATGTTTGCACATGGGACCAGTGTAGATGCAGATATTGATATCTGGCATAAACGCATTGGTCATGTTAATGTATAGCGACTTAAATCAATGCAGGCCCAAAATATTATTGCAGGATTGCCTAAATTCAAGGTTGCAGAAATGCATAAGGTATGTGAAGCCTACCAATTTGGAAAACAGGCAAGGAAACCATTTCCTAGACATGTTCAAGAGAGTGAGAAGCCATTGGAATTAATCCACTCTGATGTGTGGACTACTAAAGCTGCATCTCTTGGAGACTGTCATTATTTTGTCACTTTTATTGATGACTATAGCAAAAAAGTTTGGGTGTATTTTATGAAAAAGAAAAGTGAAGTTTTTGGGCATTTCAAAACTCTTAAAGCTATGGTTGAAAAAGAAACAGGCCTGCAAATAAAATGCCTAAGGTCAGATGGAGGGAGAGAGTACCTCTCAAATGAGTTTGCAAGGTTCTTGCAGGAGCATGGCATAAAGCAGCAATATTCATGTAGTCATACCCCACAACAAAATGAAATTTCAGAAAGAAAAAACAGGCATATTGGAGAGGTATCCCGTGCCATGCTCAATGAAAAAGACCTACCAGATTTTTATTGGGCTGAGGCAGTTGCTACAGCAGTCTACATAATGAACAGGACTCCCACTGCAACAATACATGGGATGACTCCAGAGGAGAGGTATAGTAGTTGGAAACCAGATATTTCTCATTTGAAAATTTTTGGTTGCATTGCCTATGTACATGTGCCAGATGAGTTGAGATCCAAGTTGGATCCAAAAGCTGAGAAGTGCATCTTTATTGGTTACTCTCTGCAGCAAAAAGAGTATAGATGTTATAACCCTTCTACTCATAAGTTTACAGTGAGCAGAGATGTTGTTTTTGATGAGATGAGTAGCTGGTATAAACCAGTAAATCTGATTGATGATGTAGATGCACAAAATGGTAATGCTGCACAGAATTCACAGCAGCAGTCACAGAATATTAGTCGACCTGGAGCGTCCTCTAGCAGTGGTTCACATTCTTTGCCATGGACAGGCAGATTGAGATCAGGAGAATCTTCTCAAAGCAATGCAAATAGTGGTATGCAAGTATCACGAAAAGGAAAAGAGAAGGTTGATCAGTCAATGTTTGATGTGAATGCAGGTCACTCTTACGTGGATGGTGAATCCAGTGGCTCAAAACAGAGCATTGATAATGAGTTGGGTATTCCTTCTATTGTTACACCTGGAGTAAGGAAGACTAGGGATGTTTTGAGAGCACCTGGGAGTGAACCTACTTTGCATAGGTCTACTAGAGCTAGGTATCCTGTGGATAGGCTGAAATATGATGGATTTATAGCCATTCACTATGCCTATACAGGAACCAGAACCCACTTCTTTTGAGCAAGCCATGGGAAAAGAAAAATGGAAGAAAGCCATGGATGAAGAAATGGATGCCTTGGAAGCAAATGCTACATGGGAATTGGTACCTTTGCCTAAAGGTAAGAATGCAATTGGCTGTAAGTGGGTTTATAAGGTGAAGCACAATGCAGATGGTTTTGTGAACAAATACAAGGCAAGATTAGTAGTCAAGGGGTATGCACAAACATATGGCATTGACTATGAAGAAACATTCAGTCCGGTTGCAAGGATGGCAACCGTAAGAGCAGTCATTGCTATGGTTGCATCAAAGGAATGGCCTTTACATCAGATGGATGTAAAGAATGCCTTCTTGCATGGTGATTTGCAAGAAGAGGTCTATATGGAGCAGCCACCAGGTTATGTGCATGTTGTTCATCCTGAGTTTGTTTGCAGGTTGAAGAAAGCCTTGTATGGCTTGAAGCAAGCACCTAGAGCATGGTCTGACAAGATAGGACAGTATCTTGTCACTATTGGCTTTGAGATTTCCAAGGCAGATTTCTCACTTTATGTGAGAAAAACAGAGAAAGATATTATGCTACTTGTCATTTATGTTGATGATTTGATTATGACAGGTGACAGTGATGAAGATATCATTCATGTGAAAATGCTATTGAAGCAGAAGTTTGAGATAAAGGATTTGGAAGAGCTGCATTATTTCTTGGGCATTGAGGTGATTAGATCACCAAGTGGGATACAGCTCTTGCAAAGGCAGTATGGATTGGACATGCTGTCCAAATATGGGATGACAGGCTGTAAGCCTATTTCAGTTCCTTTGGAGCAGAATGTGAAGCTGAGGGCAGATGCAGGTGAGCTTCTGGAAGACCCTACTATGTACAGACGCATAGTAGGAAGCTTGATTTATATGACTATTACCAGGCCAGATTTGAGCTATGCTGTTGGATTGGTAAGTCAGATTATGAAGGCTCCAAGGAAACCGCATTCACATACTCAGGTATGTGAAGTCCACATTGCAGTATGGACTATTTTATGAGACTGGGGTTCAGATACAGCTATATGGATACACTGATGCTGATTGGGCTGGTAGTATTTTTGATAGACGATCTACCAGTGGATATGTGTTCTCTTTTGGGAGTGCTGCAGTCACTTGGAGCAGCAAGAAACAGCCTACAGTTGCCTTGTCAAGCACAGAGGCTGAGTACAGGGGTGCAGCAATGGCTGCATGTGAGGTAGCTTGGTTGCATAAGCTACTTTATGATATGCATCACCCTACAGATGGGCTAGTTGTCATTTATTGTGACAACATGAGTAGTATACACTTGGCAAATAACCCAGTCTATCATGCTAGAACAAAGCACATTGAGGTGCATTATCACTATGTGTGGGAGAGGGTTTTACTAGGTCTTATTGATCTAGTTTATGTCAGCACAGAGGATCAGGTAGCTGACATATTTACCAAGGCATTGGGCATAGAGAAGCTACGCAAGTTCAGAGACCTTCTTGGTGTGTAGGAATTGGGATTGAGCTTGAGGGGGAGTGTTGAGATATCGAGCTCCACTCATGATATGCCAGGGTGACCATTGTGCATTTATGTCACTGACTTGTCAATTGCAGATGTGGTTGGTACACCGCCCATGAATAATAGCTACATGATAGCTATCCTTATCTACTCTAGTTCGTGGCTCAGTTAGTATGCCACCTTAGTTAGTTGAGTTTGGCTTGAGACCCATATATAGGATTCTTCTATTTCTTTGTAGAGTTCTTTTGGCTTACACAACTAAGAATAGGAAAACTGTTTTTAGCCTCCACCTTTGTGTGTATTCCCCCATTGTGCAAGCAAGAAAGCTACAAGTGAGACTCCTTCCTTCTCTCCCACAATCTTGACACCCCACACTTACCACTATATCAGATTGCTCAATCTCCATGGATGCATGGACCGGCTCTAGGAGCTTGAACACCCTATGGGTACATGGTAACATTGATGGCAATAATGTATACATTCTTATAGATAGTGGTAGCACAAAGTTTTGTGAATAAACCAACTCTTGGCCATTTGACATGTGTTCCTATTGAATTACAGCAACCTCTTAGGGTTCAAGTAGCCAATGGAAGTGAGGAAATAAGCTCCCATGTATGCACACAAGTGTCTCTTATGCTAGCCAAAAATTATACAGCAAAGGTGGACTTAATTACCCTTGATATGGGCCCTATGGATGTTGTTTTAGATTGTAATTGGCTACAGCAGCTGGAAAAAATCTCTATGGACTTCTCTCAGTTGTATATAGAGTTTGTAATGCATGGGCAGCTTGTACAAAGAATTTGCAGATTTTCAGCTTATAATAGCAAGACAACTCAAAAAGGAATTCAAGAAACACTCACAGATCTTTGTCTTGCATTTGCATAAGGATAATGATGACCAACACACCTTGGGAAAGCAAAATGTAGCATTAAAAGCACTTTTGGCTGAATATGAGGACCTATTTCACCCCCCCACCACTCTCCCACCTCAGAGATCGGTGGATCACCTGATTGACTTGGAGCCCCATGCCAAGCCTGTCAATAAACCCCCGTATTGACTCTCTAAATGTGAGAGAGAGGAAGTAGCTAAGCAAGTCAAGAAGCTCACTGAAATGGGATTCATAGAGCCTAGCTCTTCCCCTTATGCCTCCCCAGTTCTATTGGTTAAGAAAAAGGACGGATCCTTCCGGTTGTGCATTGACTACCGTGATCTCAATAAGATCACCATAAAAAATAGATACCCCATCCCTCGAATTGATGACTTGCTTAATGAGCTCAAGGGAGCATGCTACTTCACCAAGATTGATCTGCAATCTAGCAACCACCAAATCAGAATGACAGTAGATGATGAAGTTAAAACAGCCTTCTAGACTGACCGTGGCTTGTATCATTTCCTTGTCATGCCATTTGGGCTCACTAATGCCCCTGGCACATTCCAGAGCCTGATGAACAAAATATTGTAGCCATGGCTTTTCCAGTTTGTGTTGGTATTCTTTGATGATATACTCATTTACAGCAAGTCACTGCATGAGCATTTGAAGCATGTCAGACAAATTTTTGATATACTAAGAGAGCACTGGTTATTTTCCAAGGAAAGCAAGTGTATCTTCATGCAATTAGAGGTTGAGTACTTGGGACACATTGTTAGTGAAAAAGGTATCCAAGCTGACCCTAAGAAAGTGCAGTGTGTCCGAGATTGGCCCACACCCACTACCACTACCTCCTTGCATGGTTTTCTTGGGCTCTCCTCTTTTTATCGGAGATTTATTCGCCATTATGCCACAATTGCAGCACCATTAACTGACATGCTGAAAAAAGAGGCTTTCTTATGGGATGATTTGGCTTATCGCAGTTTTCAGCACAGCTGAAAGACTTGCTCACTTCAACCCCCATCCTCGTATGCCCTAACTTTTGAAAGGATTTTACCATCCAGTGTGATGCTAGTGGATGGGGTATTAGTGCAGTCTTGCTGCAAGAACACGGTGTAATAGCATTTGAGAGCCAAAAATCGAATGATAAAGAGAGAGAGTTGCATGTATATGATCATGAAATGTTGCCAATCATTCATGCTATTAAAAAGTGGCACTACTACTTGTATAGCAGTAAATCTAAAGTGAAAAGTGTCCACCATGTGCTCAAATACTTCTTGACTCAACCCAACCTCACTCCCAAACAACGTAGATGGGTAGCTACCTTACAAAACTATGACTTTGAGATTACCACACCTATGGCAAGGACAATGTAGTGGCTGATGCACTCTCTCGCATGTGGGCATGCAAGGTTTCATCTATCACTGAACTCCATCATGATTGGATTTTAGAGCTCCAAGAGGCCTACTTGCTTGATGCTGAATTTAGCCCTCTTTTTCAGAAATTACAGCAAGGTGTTATGGATGACAACTCTCAATATCAGCTCCAAATGGCCTCATTTGGATCCATGGCCGTATCGTAATTCCCCATGCCTCTCCTTTTACCCAAAGGATCCTTGAAGAGGTGCATTCTTCACCGATTGCTGGCCACTTAGGGGTCTTCAAAACATATGACCACATTTCAAAAAGCTTCCATTGGAAAGGCCTATGGCGAGATGTTAAAGAGTTTGTGTCTAGATGTGTGCCTTGTCAACAAAATAAAGATAGCACTCTTAAACCGGGTGGATTGTTGCAACCCTTGCCTATCCCCCGAAGGAAAATGAACCCACATTACCACAGATTTCATCACCAGTTTACCTACAACCAAGAAGGGTTGGAATAGTATCTATGTGGTAGTTGACCGGCCCACTAAAGCAGCCCATTTCATCCCTACAAAATCTCAGTTTATAGCATCTCAAGTTGCCACTCAGTTTATGGAGCATGTATTTAAGTTGCATGGCTTACCCCACGTCATAGTACATGATCGGGACACCAAATTTATGAGTCAGTTTTGGCAGACAATTTTTGGCTCCATGGGGACCAAATTGGCTCCGTCTATAGCCTATCACCCCCAAACAGATGGGCAAATTGAGCGAGTCAACAAGTGGCTTAAGACTTATTTGTGACATTTTTCTCATGATGTGCAGAATTCTTGGGATGTATGGTTGCATTTGGCTTAATTTTCTTACAACAACACCACTCATTCGAGCATTGGAGTCTCCCCCTTCAAAGCATTGTATGGTTATCGAGTACCCCTCCCCACCATGATCTTCAATGAAAAGCTCAACCCCCTTGAAAAAGAAGAGTTGGACCACATGCAAGCTTTACTTCAACAATGCAAGGCAAATGTCAAAAGGGCTCAAGAGCACATGAAGCTCCATGCTGATGCAAAAACAAGACCCCTTGACTTTCAAGAGGGTGAATTGGTACTCCTCAAGGTCCCCAAGTCCCATTATGCTACAATAAAGGACGGTTCTTACAACAAGTTGGCACACCGTTACTATGGGCCCTACACAATCATTAAGAAGGTCGGGGAATTGGCCTACCATCTCTAACTCCCTCCCACTACTAAGATCCATAATGTCTTCCATGTGAGCCAATTGAAACCTTTCATTGGCACTCCCAAAGATCATGTAGAGGAGCTACCCCCCATAGATGAGGAGGGCCTTATAAAGTATATTCCTGAAGCGGTCATTGGGCAACGTGAAAAGCAACTCCGCGCCCATTCTATCCATGAATACTTGATCAAATGGTAAGGCCTACCAACAGAGGAAGCTTCTTGGCGCCCAGCATCTATCTTGGATGAGTTTCCACACCTCAAGGAGGCGGTATTGGCTGGAACTTAACCACACTTGACACATGTTTTGGGCTGCAATCTGCGTCTAGATAGCCAACACTATTTTGCATCAATATTGGTCCCAACCCATTTTCAGTTCCATTTTCCATACATGGACTGAAAGTACACCTTGAGGGCTCCATGCCGACACCTCACTTGCCTTGATCAGGGTTCCCTATAGGAAGTTATGGCTATATTTCTTCAACCATATTATCTTGGATAGCACACTAGTTACTTCTGGACAGCCATCTATTTTGCAAAAATTTTGGTCCTGACCTATTTGCAGCCCCCCTTCACCCACATGGGCTGAAAGTACACCTTGTGGGCTCCATAATGACACCTCACTTGTTCCATTTAGAGTTTCTTACACAAAGTTATGGCTGATTTCCTACAGCAGACCCCTACAGGATAGCATCCCTTGTTTTTTAGGACAAAAACTTTATGAGATGGGATGGTTTATAATGAGCGGGGATCACGAGAACATGGCATGGGAACACACCAATCACACTGACGGTATATAAGGTGTAAGAGGGTATTCTGAGGCATCACAAAATTATCAAGAATCTCTCTTTTTCACCTTCACAAGCTTTCATGGCTTCTTCTTCTTCTTCCTCCCTTTTCTCTCTTTCTCTCTCTTCTCCCTGTCTTTCTCTCTCCTCTTCTTCTTCTCCTACAGTCCTTCTCTCCCTTCTCTTCCTTAGTTAGGCTAGTTAGGTCTCTTTCATTACAAACATACAGAGGAAGAGTTCTTACAAATTCAAAAGAGACTTGGTATTGATAACATGGGGTATGAAGAGAAACTTATGTCTCCATTAGAGGAGAAACAAAAAAGTTCAATAAATCTATACGATGATAGTCTTCTTGATTGAAGAAGATGAAAACCCTAAGGTATGAAAGACAATTCTAAGATATCTATTGTGATTTATATTAGAGTATGTTATGCATTATAGACAAATATTATTGGATATTTATCTACTGACATCTTATATTATTGTTGTTTATTGTGCAAATAGAAATTGAAGTTACAAACAACTTTCTTGGAAGAGTGAAGGGCTCAAGGCAATTGAAGCTTGGCAAAAGTCAAGGCCTTGGTCGTTATATTGGAAACTTAAATAATCAAACACTTGCAATTTATCATCGCATGTATAAAGCTCTCCAAGCTTACCAATAATGTCTTTGAAAGCTATCTCCAAGGTGATAGAATCCCAATCTTTCAATAGAGGTTCAGACAAGATAATTTTGATGGAGAAGGAAGAAGCTGTAAGAGTTTTTGGCTTCATGCCTGGATATAATGGATCTAGGACAGGATACTTTCGAGTTCTTGGCTCTTATTTTCTCTCCCATGTAGGAAATGCAAAGAATTTGAAGCTCCTTCCAAGCTATAGGAAACAAGAGTTCCTGAAATGTAGAGGTCTCATTGAGTGGGATGAAACAAAAGATTCCTTTAGAGGACCTAGTGAATAATTCCCTAAAACTAAAGACTCTTTTGCAACAAAGTCAAACTAAAATATGTCAAGGGTTTCTTGAAACCCATCTTTTTCCATCTCTTTATCTAGTTTGTAACCATTTTGAATATCATTGCTTTGCACAAGACTTTAAATATCCCTCTTTTCTTATTTGGGTAACAGTGGATATAGTCCTTGCCATTACATGATGCGGTTGTATCTTTGAGCTTGAATTTGTGCCGAATTTGTCTGTAGAACCATTGAAAGACCTCTAATAAACTATTTGCTTTGTATCTTCCACCTCCATGTCTTGTGTGTCTAAAGTATTTTGTTCTTGCTTGATAATGTGATTTTTCCATACCTTGGGTTGACTAGATAGATAAAGATCCATATTACTTGATGAAGTAATGAGATTGGTCATTTAAGATATATAGCATAGTCAACAAATAAAGAAAGTCAATTAAAAAACCTTATATGAGTCAAACAATAAAGAGACATACATATACAAACTTCTTACCATATAGTGAGTAAAGTGTTAATTACCCCAAGCTTTTGTCATTGCCTTTTTAAAAAGGTTCAATTGGTTTTTGAATCCTTTGAGATCATCATCATTCCACTCAATTTTATCACAATAAAAGAATACTTTATCTAGTGTTTCCCAAACATTGGTGTTTCTATTCCGAGCTTATCCATTATTAGCATGATCCTTAACTACATTATGTAGGCACTTCCACTAATTGTATCTAATAGTTGAGCTACCATTCCTAGAGTTTATCTTACCAAGTCTCCCATGAAAGTTTAGGAACCTTCTAGCCTTCACTCCACCAATAGATGGATTTTTGGGGACATAATTGCCATCCTTAGACTTTTGAAGATTTGGTTCAATAGTAAGATTACCACCGTGCAAACCAATCACAAATAAGACTTTTTCAATCTTTGTTATAGCATCCATTCTACCTGATAATGGCTTCAGGTTCCATACAAATCCTATATAAACATGAACAAGCTTTTCAATCATTGTGCAAAACGCATGAAGTGTACAGATGTCGGCATTCACTAAAGGAATATCTAGGATTGGCTTCAACTGTGGATCCTTATTATGCCTAGATGGAGCTCTATTCCAATTGCTTGAGTTTAGCTCTATGGCTGGGAACATGCAATATAGGCAAGGAGATCTGGAGTTGGCTCCCTTTGATACATTGTACATACATTTAAGTGTCTTTAAGTCACTAGCTAACTCTTATAGTTTCCAAATCCTTCAACAAATAGCTCTTCTCTTGCTTGTTATCTCTTAATAATATCAAGTATAGGTGTTTGATGAAAAACCTAATACAATATATCAAAATCCTCTGTATCTACTTCGAATGCTCCTAGCCACCAGATGTTGTGTTCCAATTGAGTTTGTGCATTTCAGAATCTCACTTTCATCAAGTTTAACTACAAATCTAGCCACTCCTTTTGCCTCTTCTAGTGACAAGTTATAGAATCTAATCATTAAACATTGTAGGGTGGACAAGTTAAGGAAAATATTGTTAAATTTATTGAATACAACTTCCTTTTTCTTGCCCTTGAAGCTAGCCTTGATATGGAAAGGCTTACCCAGAATCTCCATCACTTTGTTATTCACTCTTTGTTTAATAGTTCTAACCATAGATGGCCTTGAAAGTATGCAATTGTGTACTTGTCCTTGCTTCATATTTGACTATAAAAGCTAAAAATTTTGTATATAAGCATATCGACTATTTCCAATATTATCTAGTGTCTTCTGTACTAACTAAGTATCCAAAGAATGATCCTTTATAATAAATGACTCCAAGCGTTGTTTCTTTGCCTTTTTAAATTTCTTCTTCTCCAAAATATATTTTGAAACTACTAAAGGAAGAAAATGATAATAAAATTGAGATGCTTTTAAAGAATTTCTTTCACTTGCATTCGAGTGATGAAGAGACCTAAACAAAATCAACAACACAAATCAATACAATTAATTATTTTTTAAAAGCCATATTTAATACTTTTAAAGTGAAAAAAATGTACCTTGTTGCTTGGATTCTTTTACTACAACCACCTCCTCCTTGTTTGAGACTCTCAATATTTTTAAGAGCCTTTTGTCGATTTGAAAGGCCTAAAATAGTTTGCTTTTGTTAATAAGATTTGATGCATTTCTCCAATGAATAAATCCTCTGTTGGTAGCCCTTTAGCTTCTACAACAACTCATTGTTATGTTTTGATAAAAGATGGTTCTCCAATCTAAGGACATCCTTTTCTACAACCAAGTTAAGTATATAAACTAGAAACCCATTATAAACATCACCAATGAACCTCAACAATGAAGAGCTATTATAGAAAGGCAAAGTGTTATTTTTGTTAGGATCTTTGGAATATAGCTTGCCATCTAACTAAAGATCAAGATTCTTCTTTCCTTGAAGGTCATGCTTCTATTTCCTAAGAATATCCCCCTTCCTCTTATCATTCATGCTCAAGGTTTAAAACTTAATCCATGCGTTTTAACATTCGACTATATTCATCCAACAAAGAACTTGTATGAATGGTTCCAAATTCCTATCCTATATGGCATGCCAAGTCCAATGTACATCAAGTAAGATCCCACTTCATTCAAACCGTATACATCTTCAAAATTCTTGCTCTTAAAGTTTCATATCCTATCTTCCAAATCATATGGCATCCACCCCCTCTAAACTTGCACATCCTAAACCACTCAAACCCACCTAGGTTGAAAGGCTAAATTGTAATCTCCTATACATCCAAGCATAGAAACCATCTTTCTTCTCCTAAATCAAAAATTTAGTAAGGGAACTATCGTAGGTCATGAGTTGCATAACATCCTCTTGGATCATAAACCTAAATTATTGTCTCACAAAGTATCATGCACTTAAACATACTATCACCTCTAGAATCAAAAACCCAATGCTCTATCATCCACATAATTATACAACTAGACCAATCACTACCTCTTGGATCATACAACATCAAAAGTTCATGTAGCCTACATGGCATACTTACATGAAATAGCATATATCCATATGCCAAATAGTATAATCAACCCATAATACCATTGAAGTATACCATAGCTTGCAACTCCCACTAGAACATAAGGTTGCATCTACTACACTTCTGTTTTTAGTATGCTCAAATGGTTTTGGTCCACAAAACAAGCTCACATTTTCCACATCAACATGCACATAAAAGCATACTTACCTTGCAACATAAGTAGAAATACAAGTGAAGTAGTTTCACACCCTCTAGCTTTGGAACACTCGTTATGCATCCATAGATAAGCCAACTACATACCATATATCCCTCTATTTAGTACAAGGGAAAGACCTTGAAAAATATATTTTCCTTGTACAAAATTTCCTAGAGCTACACCCAATAGCTACATAGGCATAAGCTCAATATTATCCTCTTACTATATTATAAGGCCTAATAATCCTTATCATTTGTGCCCACAAACCCCTCTATAGTTGCATCCAAAGGACAAATAAGTTCTATGTCTTTCTTCCCACGAGAACTCTCTAAATAACCTATTTCATCTTGCAAAGTTACCTCCTCACATATATCATGCATATTTTCCTTATGTTGTGCAAAAAGTTTATTGATCTTCTCACCTTCACTATAGCATTGTTTGGAACAAACATAGGTAGTGACACCATCTCAATCCCTACCATGTGCTCTCCCATACATGAGGTTAGATAATGTCTTCAACCGACACATCTGCATCATTAATCAAAGCATATGTATCATCAACACCCTTGGCCATTACATATATAGGAACACACAATATATCCATATTATTAGCATCCTAAATCCATGTAATATAAGCATGGATTTTGCCAATGCCACATTTCTAGGAGGACTAGTCCTCAAATATGGAAGTTTAATGGTGACAATTTCCACCCATGGTATGCTTTAAGGGAATACAAGATTAAGAATAAAGGTTACTAGCCTTTCGTCAAAGGCACTAGGGTTGTTAACACTTCTAATAATGAGGATATTGAAGATAATGCATGTGGGATGACTTGAAGGAATTGTATTTTCTATTGAGGGTGGCAGTTGAATGAAGCAAGAGAGCTTGAATTGATGAAGATGGGAAGAATTGTTGTTGTTGAGGGAAAATGAAGTTGTTGAAGAAGATAATGGGAAAACTCGATAGATAGGATCATGGAGCCACAACTGCGATAAGTTCTTGAAGCACATGGTTCTCCCGTGGATCAAGCACATGTGGCAATTGACTGAATTGGGTTGTTCTTAGTGTGTAAAGTTCCTTTTTTGTCTTGATGTGGGATTGATTTGTTGACACTAGAGAAATGAGATGATAATGGGAAAAGGGAAAATGTGTAAGTAACTTAGTGAGACATGTCTAACCAATGCAAGTTGAGACTCCCTATATATGTCATAATGTTTATGTGCTTTGAGAAAATATGTGGGAAAATAGAAAAGGGCTATGGTGTTCAAGATGGAGTCGACTAACCATGGTCACCAAACTCATCCAACTTGAGAACCCTTAGGTGTAGTGTAGTGTGTGAGTAGTTTTTTTTTTCATTTTCATTTTCTTTGCTTCTTTTCTTTTTCTTTCCATTTTTTCTCTATTTTTTATTTTGAAATTTTCCTTTTTTTTTCTCTTTTTCTTGAATTTTCAAAAGAGAATAATCAATGGATCTATGAAATATCTGAAGGCTAACTACTACAAATAGAAATATTGGTTTCAAAGAGAAGCTGTGCATTGAAGTATGCACGTTCAAGATTGAATATTGAGCCTCAACATTAAATAACAATGTCTCGTTATTGTTGAAGAAGAACCAAAGTGTTGATGAAGAGTTGGGTACTTATCAATGAAGCAATTTGCAACTCCTCTTGTGGAAGTAAATGACCATGGAATGTTGAAGTCAAGTTATGTCTTCATCAAATAAATTTAGGCCTTATTGATGATGGTTCTCAAAAGTCCTTATCTCTTGAGCTTCAAGATGATCTCATTGTCTTTAATGTTGTTATAACTTAGGATATTCGAGGAAAGTTTTTATGGTTGATGATATTGTCTTCCAATCTTGAATTTTCATTGCATTGATTTGTTGTTTATTGTTATTCTACATTCAATTTGTGAAACTTTGAGAGAACCGTACACTAAAAAGGATAGAAAGAAGTGATAATAAATTTGTTATTTTGTAGCATTCTACCTGGAATAAAATTTTAGAGCTCATTCCTCTAATCTATCCCTCAAACAAGATATAATATTGTTTTAAAATTTGGAGAGGATTTGGCTCTTGCATGCAAAATTTTGAGCTAAAGAATAAAATATGTAGAAGGCTAACTAGAATTAGTTATATACAAGAATCAATGTTTTATTGTTTTGGGAATCCACAAGTTGTAGAAATTTAGGTTGTACTCTAATTCATCAAAAATGATCCAAATCAATTGGTTTGATAGCTAGATCACAAAGATAAGTAATCAAATCACTAAGCAAGGAAGGTCATGCAAAGTGATTAGCTATGTGTAATTCCTATTTAGTCAAAATCTTATCAATCAAAGGGTGATATTGCACAGCTATAATGGCATGTTTAGATTTCAAGCAAGGATGATAGACCCCAATGAAGTGGGTCTATATTAAGTCTAGTCAAATTGAAGTGTACGAACTATGTCACTACTCATCCATTGTAATAAGATGCCTACCATTGCAAGCAATCTCAAGTTGATGAGAAAACTACTTCTATGAGGATGGGCTTCTGTTGCTCCAATTGATCAAGTACTGACTAGCCTTTGAGTTTGGTCATAGAAGCAAAAGAAGGAATAAGTCAACATTACTGAAATTACTTCTAAGGGAGGGTCTTAGCATACTAAACCAAAAGGCTCTTACAAAAAGAGGTGTTCATTCTCTTCCCAAGTGGATGCTAGTTGAAAGTGACCTAAATTGCCTCATTATCAGCAAGGCTTGAATCAATCATTGTAAACAACTTGGCATAAGCAGTGAATATGGAATCAAATTGAAGTAGCCATTCTACTTTAGAGGAATTATCCTTCTTTGCCAAATCAATAGACATGCTACTTAAAGATCAATAGACTAGCAAATATTTGATACAAGTAGGAGGATCAGGTTTTGTGGCACTGATCTATAGGTGAATCTAAGCAATTGTCTCTAAAGTGTTTTGGGATTCATCCTGCATAGGTTGGTCTAACCAAGAGGTTGATTTAGTAGGGACATCAATAGCTTTGAGCTTAGGATCAAGGATCTCAAGCACATTGTTTCTTGCTATTGTGTCTTTGTTAGTTGAAGTTTTGCGTATATCACTCTACTTCACATCATTTGATGAACATTCATTTAGCATGGTAACAAAAGAAAAGGAAATATGAGGTTCTATGTCAGCCAACCTTGGAATAAGTCATTCATATAAATTAGGATTTTATTGAAGAAAAGCATAAGTACTAGGAATTTTCATGTCTTAGGTGAGATAAAATATATATATAATGACAATGAGCATCATGCTACCTTTGAAATAAATTTTTCATGCAAGGGGCCTTTTTGGGAAAGTTTAGAAATGTTGACATTGCAGACATTATTGAGCACTCTCTCAAGAATATAGGTGCTATATATGTTGGCTCATGCATTAAAGTTTAGAGAGCCTTTCTTTGCTCAACAATAGTCATGAGGCAGCTACCATATCTTGTAGCTAGTATTGTCAATCACAAGTGACTTTTACACTTGGATCCTTGAACTCATTGAAAGTAGTCTCAGTCTTGGAATTTCCAAATTTATTTTTTATGATACTTTAAGAGGGAGGTCTTCAATCTTTTGTTACTTTCTTGTTTATCCATTTGGGATTCTTTTTCTTTGTTTAAGTAGCTACACGATGCTACTACTGTTGGAACTTCTATTCAAGCTTGGGTAACAAAGGCTCTTTGGGTTTGGGAGGCTTTAGTAGTTTAGATGGACCAACATCTTCCTTGGATTGTTGCTTGTCAACATAGATATTTCTACCATGTCCTTCCTTGGACTTTGCCTTTTGGCTTGACTAGCATCACATGGATGCAGCTACTTTGTTTGCTCCTCTTGGGTTGATGGCTTCTCAAACACCACAAGTTTCTCGTGTGGATTAGTAACTATCTCGAGGTATCCCAAACAACAAGCAAGGTGAAACGAGCAAAGAAAAAAACAAGCAACACCATAGTAGCAAAAAAAAAATTTCACAGGACAAAGTACTTCTACTAACAACTTTCAAAGAGACATAAAGATTAGATTAAAAACCCAAAGAATATTGATATGTGTATAAATATTCCAATCACTATTGGAGAGCCTCAGTCGCTTGAAACCAAATCATCCTCATCATTTGGGATATTCCCCCTATCATTTGGATCCTTTCCCTCATGACCACAACTCCTATGTCTTGATATTCCTTGAAATACATTGTATCATAACCAAAGAATCACCATAAGTATTGTCAATATGTCTTTCCAAATGCAAGTAATAATACTCAAAAGGAATACTAAAAGACTCTTATATAGTGCAAAAGATATTACATTCACAATTCAATGTCACTTCGTCATCATATTGTCAGAATTGAGCATGTAAGCCTCTTTCTCTCTCCAAAAACTCTCATTTTCTCCACTAAGGAAAATTCTCGATCTCCCACTTTGAGAGACAAAGTGCATATTAGGGGTGTACATAGTCACGGCCTCATTAGTAAGTGACATCCAAGCCTTAGATGCCATTAAAAGGGAAAAAAAGTGTCTAACATCCCTCAAGAACATAAAAAATCTACCACACAAAAAGAGATCTCAAAATTTATTTACTAAAAAACCCAAATCAAGAAGCTATATTTCAATATCATACTTGTCAAACACAACGAAAAATCTCACGTATACACTAGCCTCTGAGCAACTACTTGAATCATGCCAAACTTTCTTAATTTTTTAGCTAAATACTCCTCTCACTTGCCTTAAGACACACAATGGTTGGAAAAAGAAATTTTCTCTTGTCAGTGCAAATCTCATCAACATATATATGCAAGGAACATTCTACAAGCACGATCATACCCTTTGGTTGCTCCACAATTACTCCATCATAGTCTCCATCTTTAGCCAATTTTTTGCATGAACAAAATAATAATTTTAGCAGATCACTAAATGTAAGACTTTAACTAGCCTCAACAATGTTATACCATACTTAGGAAAGTGATGTCTTGCCTTGGCATCCATATGCTACTATCGTTTCCTTGTTTGTATCCAACAATAATAGCCAAAGAATCTTTGTCTCTGTAGGTACTTGAGGATAGATAACAATCAAATTCATCTTCTCCAATGTCACATAGCTCTCAAATTTCTATTTTAGTGATAGAACTTTTATCCACCAATCATCTCTAAGGCTCATATCAGCAACATTCATGGTCTTCAATGAAAAACCAACAAAATGTTAAAGGCAACAAAAAAAGAATACAAAAACGCCACACATACAAGCCTAAAGCCAATAATATTTCATTAAAGGATGCAAATGGATGTTCTCACCGTTCCAATTATGTCACTATACTTTTGGGCCAGTTCTTCCATCTCTTTTGTTTCCAATTTTTGGAATTCACTAGGTGCCATAGTAGAATGCAAAGGGTCAAGCTTATTTTGAAGATCATAGTTCATTTGAACCTAGAAAGGAATTAAAAAACATGCCATCATTAGAAGTACAAAAAAAAAGCAAAGCATCGTATCAAAGTGGGTAGTAATGAAACTCGCATTGTAAACCAATCTTGGTAAGTACTTCCTTGTCAAACAAAACTATGGCTTCACACCTTTTGTGTGTTTCTTTCTTACTCTACCAATCAATGCTATATCTTCTAGAGATTGCTCCTTAAGGTAATTGTCTATGTTAGCTATGCATATATTGTATGCATTTATGAGCTTTTCCCTTAGAGGTCCCTTAATGAAGTGGTGATTAGCACATGTGTTAGTAAAGACTACAGAGACTGAAACATGACACAATGCTATTAATAAGAGAGAGTTTTACTCAATCAAATATATGTCTTTCAATACAAACAAGACACTTACAAGTTGGTTCACTAGCGAGTTCACTCAAAGCACAAAAGGAGGGCAAGAGATCTTTGAGACATCACGTGCACATAGAAAAGATCTCTCAAATATGGCATTTCTCTACATCAGTGTGATTATTCCCCTTCCATACATGGAATATGTGATCTCCCATCCATTTCATGTGTGAAAGTTTTGAAAGCTCTTCTTCAAACTCCCTAATCACATCTCCCCAATTTGGATCTCTCCATAGTCTCATCAATCTCACCAATGTCTCCTCACTAGCATGGGTGCAAATAGAGACAATAAACACCCCCTTCTTTAGAACATCATCCTTCTTCCCCCAAAGGTGATCTTCAATACCAACACATCACCCCTAAGCTTGCAAATCTTGACATAGGGAAGAAGAAGATAAAAGGATATAGGGGGACACATAACAATTAACAATGCTCACTCTATTCAAAATGTCCTTACCCTTAAACACACTCATGTCCTCTTCACTTTTTGTGTTATCTTTAGTTAATACCTCAAGACGCATCACATACAATACTATTTGCAATTGTAGCTCTAGATCATCAACACTAAGGTTTGGGTCAACCTACCCATCTTCTAGATCTACTTGCTCTTCTATAACATTTCTTCTTCCCACATCTTCAACTATTGTGTCAAGAGTGGACATTCCACCCTTTCTCCTTTTTCTTCCCCCTCCCCTTTGTGGGGCTACACTAGGACTACAAAATCCAATTCCAAATGCATATGTATGACTTTGAAAATGTTATGTAGCATTCATAGTAAAAGAAAAATATTCTTAGTTAACAAATAATACCTCTTTCATGAAGGCATTGCAACCAATGAAGCTCCCTCGACCTATACAAAAAGGACATGCATTAGATAATGTTGAATGTATCATACCATATACATACTACTCAATGTGTGCTTTAATCATGTATCACAACAAACAAAACACAATTCCAATCATACCTCCCAATTCCAACTTTTGAAGAAGAGGATTTAGGATTTTAAGAAGAGCATTCAAGTTTTTTTGTTTGTGTCGACACACTAGGAAGGTTTATTTGTGGTTGATTGGCTAGTGTTGAAGGAGTAGCTTCCCCTTGGCTTCCTATTGACTCATGTTGGGTCTCCTAAAAATCTAAGTACAAAAAAGAAATGGCTTTCATTTGTCTTCTTATTGATATTCTAGCCTGAGGCCACAAGATTACAAACACTTTTCCTCTAAAATAGGTCAAAACTTACAAAGGTTATTCTCACAAGAAGAGCTCACAAAAGCCACTTGAAACTTTCTAGGTCATTTGAAATTAGGTGGCACAATAGCAATCATCAAAAAGTGTTTCCACTACAACCAAGGTTCAACTAATCAATTTATCAATGAGATCATTATCCTTTTCCAAGTCAATCACATGAACATTGTTCATGTATTGCACTGTTGTTTGGAGACACAATTCCCCTTATAGTATATGAGCATGTGTGTAATGGCACTCTTTATGAGCATTTGCACCATGATGTGCATCTAAATGTCCCTCAGTCACATGGTAAACAACCACTTGAGGGTAATTTTATATATTGAGGATAGGAGAGTAGGTTAACAACAACACTAGAATGTGCAAAAGCACTACCATATCTCCATTGATCTCTACCTACCCCAATTTTGCACTGAGACATCAAATCCTCCAACATTCTACTAGATAAAACCATTACTCCAAAAATATGTGATTTTAGAATTTATCGCTCAATCTCAAGCAATCAAACTCTTGTGTCTACCCTCTTTGAAGGTACCTAAGGTCAACACATTCTTCATCAAAAGAACAAAATAACACAAAGGAATGCTCCATTTTGAATGGAAATCATCACATAGTATTCATCTTCAATAGTTTCATAATCTTCATAGTCTCTCTCATAATCTCTCTCACTCATAGATACATTGTTTTGCTTGAAAATTTGTCTATCTCTCATTCTTTATCTCTCTCACACAATAGTACCATGTAATAATCAAGAATAAGCATCTATAACCCCTCTTTAGTCGTGGATACCCCTCCCAAGAGATATGTCTACTATGAAAGGTCACCAAAGCCACTATAGTGTCCTTTTTTCACAGCTCAATAGTATCCTTGTCACTTCAGTCTTCACTTGTCTTTATCAGCTGCTTCTTCCACTTCTTTGAGCTATTTTGAACTTGTATTCATCTCTTCCAAATGTTAGAAAACTTCCCCGAGCTACACATTCATCCCACACAACACCTACAAAGGCATACAAAACATAAACAGAACAGAGGTAGAGGCTTTACAGATGGTCAACAGAGGGTCTACAATACCATATAGAAGGTCATCAGAAAGCATTTACTCAACTAAAACCATTCAAAACTATCGATAATCATTCAATAGGCTTCCAAAAACTCTCAATCATCATTCCATCCTCTCAAATTGAAGAAAAACAAAGCAAAACAAAAGCTCAATAGACTCAATCAAAACCAATCAAACACTATCAAAACATCATACGTCCACTGAAAAACATCATGAGCTTCTCAAACCTAGTCAACCTTATCCAAAACACTCTCAAACACTTCCAAATCAATCAACCAACAAGAACAAGGCCTCATTGATAGTAGCAGGGGATAAACAAATCGATGGCCAATAAACCAAGCCCAAAAGCTTCTTGTAAGTCTCCAAAAAAGAGTAACATAGCAGCTTCGCATCCACTGGAGGGAACTTCAAGGCCACGAAGAGATGAATACCAACCTTTTGAATACATCCAGCATCCAAAATTTAAAAAAAAATTCATGGACTAGTAACGGTACATGCTAAATCACAAGCAGAGGTGTGGAAGAAGATGCCATTTAGATCACACTAGATTACCCACACACACACACACACACACACACCGCACACACACAAAACCAGGAAAAGGAGGAAGTATTCGTGTAAAACTCACACATACTAGCACTAAGATAGATAATAAGGAAACAAAAAAACATCAAAATTTTGAGTCGACTAGACCAAACCTTCCCAAGCATTCGAGGTCCTATGAAAAATTCGACATGATCTACACACATATGTGACTGAAAGCTTCATGCTGCTATGCAGACATAGAGGCACCCAAAAACCATATAATCAAACACTTAAAAGAAAAGAAAATGCTATGCATACCATATCCTAGACACAATACAAAAATCAAGACCAAACCATAAACTTGGACCATCAAAATAAATATAGACGGACAAGATCTTTATCTTTGACCAAGAAACCCCAATCCTCGTAATAAGCATATAGCATATATCTATGGTGCAGTGAAGTGGGTGAGTGAAAACTACACAACTCATTTTTATTAGATGACCAATTAATCACAATTCATTATTAAATTTTTCGTTAATGTATGGTGAGTCGTATTCTACCCCAACCCCTACTTAGACTAACTTGACTGGACTAGACTAGGGATCTCTATAAATGCAATTTATTTTTAAAAACTTAGATGTTTTGTGGTGCAAAGCGCATACATGTATGACTTCGGGGGGTTCATTATCATTTACAAATTAAATGTGTATATATTGCATGTGCACATGCGCGCGCACTATGAATGGATTTTAAATTACCAAATTAAGTGGGTTATGGTGCTATGTGCTTGTGCAATGGCAGGGTTCCTTTTATAAATTAATGATCTATTCTTTTTAATTAAAAGTTTATGAGATGCACTTTGTTTTTTTAGTGGGTTCAATGGTCGATTAATTTTTAATTACAATTATATGTGTGTTACGGTGCATGTGAAGGAGGGAAAGAGAAAAAGAACCTAGTGGTGTGTGGACACCCGCAAGGTCTGATGTACAAAATCCCACTTCCAAACAAGCCAAAGAATAGAAAAATCAATCAAGCATTGTTTCAAGGTGTTGAACGCTTCGTCACAATCAATGGTCCACATAAACTCTGCATCTTTCCTCAGGAGCTTATGCAAGGGTGTTGCCTTTGTCACAAAGTGTGCAATGAATCATCTGTAATAGCCCACATGGCCAAGGAATCCCCTCAATTGTTTGAGGTTGGTTGGCGCTATTAGAGCTATAATATTTTCAATCTTGGTAAGGTCTGTTGCTATCCCTTGTGCAAAGATAATGTGGCCCAAGAGAACTCCTAAAGAGACTCCGAAGATGCATTTGTTGGGGTTGAGAGAGATCCCATACTCTTGACATCTATCAAAGCACTGCTCTAGATGTCCCAAATGCTCACAAATTAGGCTATAAACACAGAATTCATCTAGGTATACCTCAATGAAATCATGCAAATGATTTTGGAATGTGGCCATCATCACTCGTTGAAAGATAGCATGAGCGTTACAAAGCCCAAACGGCATCACTTTGTAAGCATAGGTTCCCCATTCTATTGTAAAGGTTGTTTCGGATTGATCTTCTTCTACGATCTAGACTTGGTTGTATCTAATGAATCCATCCAAGAGGAATAAAGCTCATGGGGCTAGCCGCTGTGTCCAACAGTTAGTTTGTGAAAGGGATAGGAAAATGATCCTTCTTTGTCTTGGAATTTCTATTTCAAAAGTCCACACATATTCGCAACTTTCCATTCTTCTTGGGTACTACCACGATGGGCGAAACCCATTCACTATTGGCCACTGGATAGATAAATTCATCTTCAAGGAGATTTAGCAATTTGGCTTTCACCAGGGCGGAGTAATTTGGATTCATGCACCTCCATCTTTGCCTCATAGGCTTGGCATTAGGCTCTATGTCAATGTGGTGTTGACATACCATGGGATCAAACCCCTTTAGATCTTTATAGGACTATGCAAACACGTCAAAGTTCTCCTTCAATAGGGCATGCAGGATCGATAGCTCTTGATCTAGAAGACTGATTCCTGCCTTCAAGTGATGTTCAGTACCATCAACATCCACGAATGTTAATTACTTTTCATCTTCCACTTCACAGATGAGGTTCCACAGGTTGCTTCTGGGCTGACTCCTTCAAGGGAGTGGTCTTCTCTTCTGATTCTCTTCTGATGTGTGACTAGAACCAACTTCCTCTTTTCACAGGGACTCATCTTGCTCCTTGGGATGTTGAAAGGGTATCATTACTATTTCAAATTTTATGGGACAATTATTTATCCCTTGACTCAAGGACTCATCTTTCAAGGATGCCTCTAGGAACATCACACACTAGGAACCATCTGAGTTCTATTTAAGTTGTAGAACCAGTGGCTGTTGGCAAGGTGAATCTTCATCGTCCTCTCTTGGAAAGGGTGGATTAGGGAAACAATGGCCACTTCTGAAGGAAGGCTTATTCTTCTTAATCCATTTTTTATGGATCTTTTTCATATGATGTGACTCATTATCCAATCCAAGGGGTACCAGAGTAAGTCTATTTAATGGCATGGGATCTTTAGCTTCTGTAGCCTCTAGAATTTCTTCCTCATTTGTATCCTCTTTGGGTAGGATAGATTCTTCCAACTTATAGTCTTCTTCTTTAGTATCATGTTTGTTCTCTCTTCAAAATTTGTCTCCATCTCAGTAGGGTTTCTATAAGAGAAGAACAAATTCTCTATTGTATCCTCTACCTCTGCTTTTGCATCTATCTCTCTCTCTGGCTTTGATCCTACTTCTATCTCTATTACCACAATGTAACAGGGAGAACAGTACAACCATGCCTCTATCTCACTATCAGAGGAAATTTCAGAAGTCAATTTGGGTTCAAGCAGGAGATATTCACCCATTGACAAAGACTTTTCTTCTTTCGCGAGTTGGCTTACAGTGCCCACATTTCTTGGAAAAGATCTGCTTGACAACTTCTTCGTCTCTCCTGATGTACCATCTGTTACTTTGAGTTGGAAGAGTCTGTGATTACTTCAATGGAAGTGGATCCATTACCTTTTTGTGAGCCATACAACTTTAGCACCATTTTGTCTCGTCCTCTGCCTAGGTGAGGGTTCCTTTGAACCAATCTGTTCATGCCCTTTGCTTCAAAAAACCATGGTCTTCCCAATAGCATAGGGTATGAGGTCCCATAGGAATTTGGTTTTACCACCAAATAGGTCAGCCAATAGTCTCTTCATGCGAGGGTTGTCTTCACATATGGGAGAATTCCCAAAGGCTTAATTCTCCTTTGTTCTGCCAATCTGATAAGCTACTATGTAGGTTGCATACCTTGCAAGCCTAAATCCTTTATTGTCACATTTGTCATTATATTCATTGATGGACCTCCAAGAATCAATGTGTTTGCTATAAAGCATCCTTCAATCCACATGCCACAATCTTTAGGGTACTAGGGTCCAAGAAGGCATTAGCCACATTCACTTCTTTCACAGGCTCCGAGGCTTTATTAGACTTAGTTGCTATCGAGGGAATAGTCCTTAGGCCTCTTCTTCTGGTCAGTATACTTTTGAATTTCTTTCGGCAACTAGGAGATAACATCAACAATTGTCAGAATGTTAGGTTTGGTTTGAAGGTGTCTAGGTCTTTGACCAAGTCACACAGCAATTGTTGGAATGTTAGGTTTGGTTTTAAAGTGTCTAGGTTTTTGATCAAATCATATTCTTTGTTGATAGGATTCACAAGCTTCTCCAATCTGCTAGGGAATGGGGAAACCTCCACCTTGTCGATGTGATACAACTTGCTCTTTTTTATCTTGTACTTGTTCTTCACTTTGCTCTTTTAGTCATCTTCTTCTAGGTCCTCCTGGTCTTCTTCTCCAATGACTTTGCTTGCATTAGTTGCATTAGTCTTCATGTCCATGTCCCCCTCAAGCAAAGATATCATTATGTTTGAGATAGTGGAAATGTCTTCAAGATCTTGTATATCTCCAAGGTAGTAGCCTTTCTTCAAATAGTGATAGCACTTGAATGCTCACAACTCCATCATTCCCTACTAGTAAGACAAGCACATCTTCTATGTGCTTGAAATGAGAAATAAGAGTAATATTACTCTTCATTGTAAATAGACAAATAAAAATATTCTTATTTGACATTCCCATGATAGGATATCAACTCCAAATGACTAGCAAAGTGTTGATCTTGAATGTGCTAAAGAGCACAAGTGCGAAGAAGCACTAAAAAGTATCAAGAGATATTATCTTGATGAGCTTGGTGTTGATGTTGATCCTCTTGTTGAGTTGGCTCTGTGCTTGGCTTAAGTAGCTTGATTTCTTTCTTCCCTTTCTAATTTGAATGGGTGCTTTGTTGGAATCTTGAGTATTGCAGGTTATCTTTGAGTGGCAATACAAAGATTGAGCTAAGGGAATGTAGTGGAAAATGAGCTTGAGACTTGTAGCAATGAAGAACTTGGTGTTGATGTCATCTTGAAATCTTCCAAGCCTTCTCAAATTTCCCTCCTTGATGACTTGATGGGCAAGTGTTTGCTCAGATCCAAGTGGTAGAAGCTTTGTTTGAGTGGCAAGAGAAAGAAAATTATGTAAAGATGAAGCTTTTGAGAAGTTGGTTATGGCTTCCTACTTCTAGGGTTTGACAAGTGACTAAGGATTCAGTTGGTGCACCTCATACAAGAGGTATTTCTAGGAGACCTTTTGTGAGAAGTAATCCTACTTTATGGGCTTTCTTTGCCCTATGATCATGGTCAATATCATGGCACACAGAAGGGGAATCGACAATACAACCAAAATTGGCGCATTTCTGACAGCGATCAGGAAAAAACGTAATGCTACACCAGAGAGTGGATAATGTCCAATTGTTTTGTGATACAGAGAAGCACCTAGAGTCAAGAAATGTTTCTCTAGAAGAAATCTTGGAGATATATGGCCTATATGTGGAGATCTAAGTGCTCAACTAAAGGTAGTTATAGTCTAGCTATGGCTGCCACAAGGTCCAGCTAAGATTTGAAGTTGAAAATGGAGACATGAGTTGAATGTGAGCTGGTTACAAATCACCAGAGGTTAAGGGAGACTAGAGAGTCAGAGTATGAGCTGTGCCATGCCCAACTAGGCTCTGATACCGTGTTGAAATACACGGATCTAGAGCATGGCTATGGTGGATGGAACACAAAGTGAAAGTTCATGATGACATAGACTAAAGAGACCAACTGTTACTCAAGTGAATTAGGTTCCAAGATTGAAGCTTGGACTCATAAACACAATCTTGAGTATGACACTAACTATGACTGAAAGGAAAAATTACAATTGTACTCCATCATTGAATGATAAGAAGGTACATCACTTTATAGGCTCATGGTGGTTCCCTTTTTCTCCACTGTGCGTATGGGATTCAGATGCCTACATATCCTTAGCCCATCTTCTCTTACAAAGAGGCAGCATGGATGTGATTGCAAATCTCAACATTCTGTTGGGTATCAATTGTAGCTTTCATAGGAGCCAGACGACTGGGACAATCTTTTGCAGTTGGCCTTCTCCTTTGCATTGACTACATAAGGGTCTCTAGTCCATATACCTTCTAGGGTTTGGGCAGCTTGTTGAGATATGTCCCTTTTCTCCACATCTGTAACACTCCACTTCTTATCTCTAGCCACTGCCAGATTGTTGTCCTCTGTAACTTTGAGAGGGAAACCTCCTTGGGTGAAAATTAGGACCAAACACTTTATGCTTTGGTCCAATATCCTAAGTGGTCATCTTTGATTCCAACAAATTGAATCTTGCTTCTTCATCTTTCTTCCTTCTTTCATGCATCTCCTTCAGAGAGTAGATATCCTCTATATGGTTCTTTCTTAAATAGTACAAACAAAAAGCTCCACGAATGGTTGGTTTTTGGGTACATTTAGTGGATAAATGTCACGCTTAATGGCACTTCCCACACCATGTATTAGATCGCATCACATCTCTTCCACCTCCTACGTGATTGGATATGTGGGTGGTATTCACTTTCAGTGTCTACAATTGTTTTGTAATCACATCCATCAAATCCTTCTTGATTCTTGCAACTGATTTGGACATGTAGTCCTTCAAATTTTCTCCTCCTGGAGTACTTGCAATAGGGCTTTGGGAAGCCTCTGCAATCACTCCATAAATTGGTTGGGTTGATCTAGAGGGTCCTCTGCTTTAATTCTAATTTAGAGCTCATGTTGAGACTAGGGGTTGTTGGTTCTAGTTGGTAGGGTTTCACTATTATTGTTGAGTTGCCATTGGGAGAACTGTTTGAGGCCATTGTTGTTGTGGTTGAACCATCATTTGAGGTATTGCCATCTCTGCAGCGGCGGCCACTGTGGATTTGGTGCACTATACTGCAGCATTGTTTGTACCCAAGGGTAGGGGTAGGAAACTGTTCGTGGAATTGCATTTGGTGGGTATACCATTCTTGGTATGGAAGGAAGTAAAAATCCTCTTCCTAAGGTCATCAACAACCTTGCTTAAACTTCATCATATAGTCTTGCACCTTCCACTATAGCTTGCAGATTGACTGGTCTTATCAATTACATAAACTTACGAACTTCTGGTTGTAGGGCTCTAAGGAAAACTCCCTTTTGGATGCCTTCATCCAATTGATGGTTGGTCCACCTCTTCAGTATGGATTCCATTTTAGAGACATATGCTTCCCCCCGTTCACCAAAGGACTCTTTTAAGTTCATGAACTCCTCAAATGCCATTACATGGGCGTAAAGCAAGAATGCTAGCATTATTATTCCTAGACCTTCCATGACCAACAGATTCATTGTAGGGAGAGAAGGAAGAGAGCTACAACCAAGATCATATTCCAAAGCGCAAGATGCTCATAATGATAACCTTTAAGAACATTGCACCTAGTGTAGAGGATGCAACCACAACTGCACCAATAGAAAAGGATACAACCTCTAAAGAGAAAGGATACTCTAACATTGAATGACAACTAGAAATCATAGGCAAGATCAAGAAGTGGATATGAGAGGCTCAAGAAATTATGCAAAGACCTAAAGATCCTAATAACATTAGCATTATAGGGTTATCTAGCATTGTACAAATATCATGACCAAGATACAAACATAACATGCATCACTATTATGACCAAGATACAAGCATGACATGTACCACTATCATGACCAAGACACGATCCTAACATGCAAGAATTAGCCTCCAATCCAAGGGAGCAGGCATGATTCCAAAGTTCTTCACCAATGGCTCCTATCATCTTGATAAAGCGCTCCATTGAAAGAATGATGATGATCCATTATGCCAAAGAACTCCTACGCATCAGGCAAAAGAACACTAATGGTCCATTCCTATTAAGATCTTTGAGAGCCTCATTTGACGATAAATCATCTGGTTAAGAAGTGATTCTTCTTGAAACACAACCAAAAATGCAATTATTTGATTCCAAACCCTAGTGGCATCAGACGAGCCATAGTCTAATACCACAGTTGAGTTCCAGTAGTGCATCTAAAGAGTAGATAACTCCTTTAAAGGGGACTAATTTGTATCTAGAGGTGATTCAAGGGATGCTCTCATTAGAAAAGTGGAAGGAGAAAAATTTCTCACATTTGTGGTGGCACATGAAATTCAACATCACCTTAAAGAGGGATGTTGCCTACTTAAACAAGAGTTAATGGTCTTACATGACCTCTTATGGGAAGACTTGGATGTGTTTGCCTAGTCCACAAGAGGTCCTCCATGACCTCTTGTGGGAAAACTTCAATGTGTTTGCCTAGTCATACAAGGATTTAAAAGGGATTGTTATTATTGTATACTAGCATCACATTAGCCTTGAACTATTTGGCCTATTTGGCCCTAGTTTAGATGGAGTTGTTGAACCTTTTGGATGTAAATTTCATGTACCCAATGGCTAATAATAAATGGGTCTTGCCCATCGTGGTGGTGCCTAGGAAGAATGAAATGATTTGTATCTATGTGGACTTCTAAAAACTTAACTCAAAAACTAAGAATGATCACTTTTCTATTTCCTTATGGATCAGTTGTTAGATACATCTATAAGCAATGAGGTGTATTTCTTGTTAGATAAATTCAATGAATATAATCAAATCTAAATCACATTAAATAATCAACCAAAACAATTTTTACCACAGAATGGGAAAGTTATGCTTATAGGCTGATGCCTTTTGGACAATGCAATGTGCCATCTACTTTTCAATGTGTCATGATGGCTACCTTCCAAGACAATGAGTCTATCAAAGTCTATCTAGACAAATCTTGTGTCTTTGGTCCTCAATTTAAGCAATGGAAGAATCAAAAGCCGTGTTTTGATCAATGCAAGGAACATGGAATTTCTTTCAATCTCAACAAACACATTTTTGGAGTCTTTTCAAGAGTGCTTCTTAGACACACTATATTTGCACAAGAATAGCCAACCAATCTGGCAAAGATTGAGAATATTGTTGCATTGACTATATCCACCAATTGAAGTAGTTGAGAGGTTTTGCTAGGTTATGTGGGATACTAGAGAATGCTCATTGCTTACTTTGCAATCAAAGTGGCTCCTTTGCACAAGCCATTGAGGAAGGATGCAAAGTTTGTATAAACCTCTAAATGTGAAGGCACTTTCAATACCCTTAAGTAGCATTTGATTAAGTACCCATCCTACAACCTCCAAATAGGATGAAGGAATTTCATGTGCATATTGATGCCTCAATAGAAGGTTAGGAGTGCTTCTATGTCAAGCTATACCCTCCAAGCAAGACCAACCAATCTATTTACAAGCTACAAAATCATTAAGGGGGAAAGGAACTATATAGTGATAGAACTAGGGTCCCTTGCCTTGGTATTTGCATTTGAGAAGTTTTGGCACTACCTTATGTCCATCCACTTTAAGTTCTACATTTACCATGAAACAAGGGGACATGAAAGGATGTATCATACAATGGTTACTCATGTTCTAGGAGTTTGATTTTGAAGTGATGGCAAAGCCAAGCCACTCATACAAGCTTGCTCATCATTAGTCATGAATTTTCAATGTGATGTAGAGGAGCAAGTTGATACAAATCTTCTAAATGTCTCATTATTTCTAGTTGAGATTGTCACCCCATGGTATGTAGACATTGCAAACCTTCTAGCCACCCAACAATATCCTCCTAGACAATGTAGTAGAGAAAAGAAGAAGTTATTGTTAGATTTTTCCCTTGCACTTTGTTAGGCAATGCACTATACAAAAAACTGAAAGATGAAATGCTTCAAAGATGTGTCTCTAGAGATGAGATCAATGAAATTTTGAAGGCTTTCCATTATGAGACTTGTATAGGACACTTGGCAAGAGAAGTGACTGCAAAAAAGGCTCTCCTTAATACAAGGCATTGGTGGTCCATGATTCATAAATATACCTTTGACTATTGTAAGTATAGGACACTTTGTAGGAGAAGTGATAGCAAGAAAGGCTCTGCTTATAAGGCATTGGTGGTCCATGATTCATAAATATACCTATGATTATTGTAAGTATTGTGATGTGTGATAGTGAGTGGGAAGTTTACTAAAGCCAATGCCATGGCATCGTAACCTATCCTTCTCCTTAATCCATTTGAGAAATGGAAAATTAACTTTGTTTTACCCATTGATCCTCCTACCAAACCAAAATATAGCAAGTGCATCCTTGTATACACTAACTATGTAACAAAGTGGCATGAAGCCAAAGCCTTACAACACAATGATGGAAATAGCATGGCCTTATTCTATCAGAAGATCATCACATACTTTGGCAATTTGTTGGAGTTAGTTATTGACAAAGGTACCAACTTCCTCAACAAAATCATAGAAAATCTCATCAAAGTGTACAAATCAAGAATCAAAAGTCAACCCCATACTATCCTAGAGCCAATAGCCAAGTTGAAGTTACTAATTGTATACTTTGTTCTATCCTCATCATAAGAACCATTGAAGCACATTGACACAATTGGGACAATCAGGTTAGAAAGGCCCTTTGCGTATAGAAACATCCTACAAGGCAATCGCCTTTTAGTTGGTCTATGGTACAAAAGATATTTTTCTATTGAACTAGAGCTACCCTCTTTTATGAGTAGCTATCCAAGAACAATTGGGAGATGAAGAATCCCTTTAGCACCACATATTGCACTTGGAATGTTTGGACGAGACTAGAAGGATGGCATTGCAATCTATGAAAGCTACTTAGGCTCATCAAAAACTATAATATGATAGATTCATCAAGCCAAATGTATTTAAGGAACATGAACTAGTCTTGGCACTTGATTCATGTTTTGGAAAGTTTCCTAGCAAGCTCTAGCAATGTTGGCTTGGCCTATACAAAGTACTTGTAGTGAATCCCAACAATTGTTTACAAATTCATGCTTTGGATGCCTCGAATTACCCATTTTTTATTAATGGACTATTATTTGAAGAAGTACTACTCTCTATGGGGTTCTTAACAATCACAACAACCTACACTTTTCCTCTTTTGGCATGATTCATTGATCCCTCTACTATTGGTAGCTCCAATAATAATGTTGATTGAGTGGTATAGTTCTTTAGTATCCTTTGCTCCACATCTATCTCTATCCCATTTCCTCATCCTTTAGTGCTACCAACTTGGTATGGATGAACTTGATAGATAGTGCTACAACCTTCTTTATTAAATTGGAGAGCCTCCCAAAAAAATAAAGGATTTGTTATGGTAGAAAGGGACTATAGTCTCTACCAAAAACAACCCTTCTTGAGAAACGATGGAGACACTCTTGTGAAAAGGGACTAGAAAAAAAAACATAAGAAAGAAAGAAAAGAAAAACTATTATAGGAGAAAAAGAAATAGTTCTTCATTACCTCCATGGGGGCAATGTTCCTTCAATAATAGTAATGGATACAATTCTTGAGCCACCTCCTTTTGTGCGTTGCATTTTGATGATTTTCCTCTATTTTTCCTTGCAACTTTCTATATCCTATTGTATCTCCTTGATTGTAGTTTCAATAGCAAGATCTTTCTCAACAATGCATTGGGCCACATGTAAGATTTCATGATAACTACATGGAGTTATGAGTTACGGGTTGCCCTTTGTATCCATCAATGAGCATGAGACAAAGAGTGAGGCAAGAGACGAATCATGTTTTTCAATTCAATGAGAGGTGAGATGTATGCATGATGAGCATTAACACATGGGATGGGGCCTATCAATACACAAAGCACCTCTTGTTTTGCACACAACACTATAAGGCTACCTAGCATTCTGTTTCTTATATTGTATACTAACACTAGATGGAACACACTATTGCACCATCAATTGTGCGCAATGCATACAAAATTTTGCACAAGTGAATGTAAGAAAAAATTAATGAGTATCAAAAAATGGGTTGCTCTCCAATAAATTCTCAATCATGAATGACACTATGAGGTTTGAGGGTGACTGGTTCTTTTTCATTAGCTGAGAAGTGAGGATTGAGGGATGTTCATCAACAACTAGAGAGAGGCACATTCTTGTTTTCCTATGAACAAATGGAAGGGACTCTTCAATCACATGATGACATATGGAAGGGACTCTTCAATCACAGCTTGACACATTTTGCTCAATGCACTGCATTGTAAGGTGAAGTGGTCTTTTGATTCCTACACCTATGCTAGCATGAGGTTGCATACATTGATACACCATCAATTGTGCTCAATGGCATACTCTCTCTATCCCCAAACTTACCAAACTCTTTTGGGCATGAGCTTGTGTCCTCTCAAAATTCTATTGATGAGTGGCACTCAAGGCAAGGGGGCAAGTGCTTGCTCTTGTATCCAAGGTTGAGCAGTCTCTAATGCAACATCATCAATGTGATAACCTTCAACAAGAGGTATTTTTTTGAGTAATTTTTTTCCCTATTAAGGAGAGGTTAGTGATTATAGGTTCTTAAAATACCCACTTCCATGTATTGAGAGAATAAATTTACACTCCACAATGGGATTGAGAAAGTGACAGGGTTTGGTGAGTGGATTTCGATATTAACTCATCTTAGTGCAATCTTAATTTGCTCCTTATGATGTTCACAATTATGTGGTCCCTTCCACATAACCAAATAATCCATACAATGCAAGTCATGCAACCCATTGAACTTACAGTCTTTGATCACAATTATTAGGCCAAGTTTCCCTAACCTTATCCTCTATGTTTAAGTGTATTTTTATTTGTCAATGTTGCATATGTGGTTTTTGTCTTGTGGGGACATCTTAGTCTAGTCTTGTCGACCTTTCCAGTATCCCTTATCATGTTGTCATTTCATGGATAGTTTGAGTTTTAAGTGTGGGGATGCATCCTCATATTTCATGCATTTAAGATATATTCTTCATGTGAACAACCACTTTTGAGTCTTGAATATGGCCGTATTTTACCACCTTCCTCAAGATACTTTCCTATTTATTTTTACCTTTTACAACATCCCAACATGAAGGTCTCCATCATCCTATATTCAATTTTCTTCTATTTTTGCTTTTGTTCCATGAAAATGGCCTAATTTTATGTTGGGTTTGGGTTTTGAACTCTCATTCTTGTATGTCCCTTTGAACTTGACATCTTTCCTATTTACACCTAAATTTGGATTCTCGATTTTTCATTTACTAATATTTGATGTTTCTTAGTCTCCATTTGATATTCAATTTTTGACTCTCTTTTTTTGCTTCTTAGTCTCCATTTGCCATGGTTCTTCTTCCAATATCGTATGTCTTAATGCAAAGTTTGTTTTTTCCCTTTTTCTACTTCATCATCTAAGCAAGTGTGTATAATCTATGGTTTTACAAATATGCTTGTTATGCCATATTGTGTTGTTCACACAAGGTTCTCTATGTTTTAAATTCTTTTTTCCATTTATCTAGCTTATGTTCCTTTTTCTCTTATATTTTATTTAATCATTCCCTTGTGACAGCTAATGAAAATTCACTAACATGTGTGTGTGTGTGTGTGTGTGTGTGTGTGTGTGTGTGTGTGTGTGTGTGTGTGTGTGTGTGTGTGTGTGTGTGTGTGTGTGTGTGTGTGTGTGTGTGTGTGTGTGTGTGTGTGTGTGTGTGTGTGTGTGTGTGTGTGTGTGTGTGTGTGTGTGTGTGTGTGTGTGTGTGTGTGTGTGTGTGTGTGTGTGTGTGTGTGTGTGTGTGTGTGTGTGTGTGTGTGTGTGTGTGTGTGTGTTACAAACAACAAAAATGACAAATTAATAAGAAATGAGAAAAGGCACACCAATAAAACTCCAAAAAAAACACAATTTAAAAAATAAAAAAAGCCCTAACCATAACTTTCTAATCATGTCCCACCTCTCTCTCTCTCTCTCTCTCTCTCTCTCTCTCTCTCTCTCTCTCTCTCTCTCTCTCTCTCTCTCTCTCTCTCTCTCTCTCTCTCTCTCTCTCTCTCTCTCTCTCTCTCTCTCAATGCCTCCCCTAACCCCCTTATAACTCCTCTCCTTAGCATTTTTCCCTAGAGGGTCCACTTTATAGGACATGTAAGATACCACGTGAGTTTTTTAAAAAAGGGTATTATATTTAGTAAAATTTACATAATTATATTTACAATAAGGGGTTTTTTAATTATAATTTGAAAAAAAATTGTAAGTCTAGTAAAGTAAAAGGGATTGTTTTAAGGCCTTATAACATGCAAAGAAAGGGTATTTCTTAATATCCTTTGAACGCACATTATATAGATGATTTCTTATAGGTGGATCCCTTGGGCATTCTCCTCCCCCCACTATCCCTCTCGCTAGTCTTCCCTTACGCTTCCTCACTTTCCTCTCCTTTCTCCTCCTCCTATGTGCACCCCACTGGTCACCTCTATGCATCTCCTATGCACCATCTCCCCCACCACACAATCAACTAGGGACCTAGAAGGAGAGCAATGCCCATGCTAAGTAGAACTATGTGTGTACCTCACTCAGTTGCAAAAAGAAAAAATCATGTTTGAGCCTAAAGTCATGAGGTAGGGCTATAAATTAAGTCTATATGTTTAAACACCCATGCCACTCGGGCAGATTAACATAAAGGAACTCTAAAATATCTATAAGTGAAGCCCATCACATTATAACTGAAACCCCAAAACTAGTAGTCACTAATAACAAACCAACAATACTAGATCAAGCCATTACGGACTGAGTAGTGTGGAGACCTACACAAACCAACAATGCTAGATCAAGCCATTATAGATTGAGTAGTGTGGAGACCTACACAAACCCTTCTAAGCCAAGGATTGTGATTTGACAAATAACCACTGGCCACTACAATAGGGAACGAGGCCTCCCTAATGGAGAAGGAATGATAACTAAAGGATATGTTTGAGACCAAAGTACCACATTGGGCAATATCACTTTTCAATATTTACAAACTAGTTAAATGGCATAAAGACGAATTCACAATGGTGTTCAAATACTCAATGTTAATAAAGAGGTGTAGAGTCTTTTTTCGAAGTGGTACTTTAACCATATGAATGTGATCACCAATCTCTTAGAAGAGGTGTGTTAATAGTCAAGAAATCTTGCTACATGTAATCCATGGCTTGACAGCCATGTGCAACAAAGAAACTTTGACAAGGGGAACTTAGTTCTCCTATATTTGCTCAAAGGCCACCAGCAAAAGCTAAAGTTTAGAGGCATGAGACCCTATCTAGCATGCTATCAATCAAACTAGGAATGTAGATCTAAAAACCCTAGAAAGGGAGAGGATCAAACACTTCAATGGTAGTCACATCAAGAAATGCTATCTCCCAAGGCATGCAAGCCATGAAATACCCCTAGAATCCATCACATATCCTGCTTAGTGGTACCAATCTTTAAGAGCAAGCCCACAAATGGGAACCCAATGTAAAAGAGAGCCCCCCAAAAGTATCCATGTATATAAGTTTAGAAAAATAATGAAAGGCGTTCCTCTATGTGTGCCAAGGCTTCTTGCTCTCCTTTGCTCATGTTTCCTTCTTACTTGCTAATAGGTAGGTAGGTAGGTAGGTAGGTAGGTAGGTAGGTAGGTAGGTAGGTAGGTAGGTAGGTAGGTAGGTAGGTAGGTAGGTAGGTAGGTAGGTAGGTAGGTAGGTAGGTAGGTAGGTAGGTAGGTAGGTAGGTAGGTAGGTAGGTAGGTAGGTAGGTAGGTAGGTAGGTAGGTAGGTAGGTAGGTAGGTAGGTAGGTAGGTAGGTAGGTAGGTAGGTAGGTAGGTAGGTAGGTAGGTAGGTAGGTAGGTAGGTAGGTAGGTAGGTAGGTAGGTAGGTAGGTAGGTAGGTAGGTAGGTAGGTAGGTAGGTAGGTAGGTAGGTAGGTAGGTAGGTAGGTAGGTAGGTAGGTAGGTAGGTAGGTAGGTAGGTAGGTAGGTAGGTAGGTAGGTAGGTAGGTAGGTAGGTAGGTTGGTTGGTTGGTTGGTTGGTTGGTTGGTTGGTTGGTTGGTTGGTTGGTTGGTTGGTTGGTTGGGTGGGTGGGTGGGTGGGTGGGTGGGTGGGTGGGTGGGTGGGTGGGTGGGTGGTGTGTCGGTCAGTTGGTCTCCATCTTCTTCTTCTTTTTCTTAAACTATGGAGATTAGAGCTTGAAGTGAGCAAAACCTAGATTGAGCTCTTAGAGGAAGTAGGATGCACAACAATCTCAAGCTTTAAATCGGGTTGACTACCACCAAGGGATTAAGGGATGTGTCCACTACAACCTTGAAGAATTTTGGTTTATTTGCTTGTTGCTTGTGAACTTAGTAGCCTAGAGAGGAGATGAAAGCAACTAGGTGAGAGCTAGTCAACCATAGGAGGTTGAACTCTTGGACCAATAGGAGCTCCACTCATGTCCCATTAGTAAGTGTGCAAGTGTTTTGACAAGGACGGTGAGTCTAAGAATGGATGTATACCACCATAGTGTTGGGGGTAAAGGCGCCTCCGCCTAGCCACTCATGTATTACTACGCTGACAATACCCGCACTTGCACACTGCAGGCGAGGGGCGCCCATCATTGTCACTTTATTCTTTATTCTTTTAGTGACATTTGAATAAAGGAAAGGCTGGTTCAGTCACACATTGTGACTATTGGAGTTCCCATATTTGAAGTCTTTCTCTTTTTTGCTCTTGCTCCATCTGCCATAGCTCTCACCTCCATACTCTCTTGCTCGATCCTTCTCACCTTTCAACTATTATCAAAGCTTGGCTCTTCGAGGTCTTGAATGTGGTTGCGCACTCCTTCAGCATTCATTTCAAATACCTATACTCTTGTATTCACTCTTGGTAGCCATAGCCACACCTTTCGAGCTTCTGATTGGTCTCATCTGTAATGAAGCATTCAACCAAAAAAATAAATCTAACAAGAAATCTAACTAAACTGAATTAGACATAAAGTAACAAAGAACTATTGCACCAAGACATCCTACCATGTATTGATGATGAGAATTCCAAAGAATACATGACAGCCATGGCTAATGCTTCATCTAACAAGAAGGAAGCTAACTTCAAGAAAGTGAACAATAAATTTTTTGTGAATGAACCAAAAGATGTCTTCTCTTAGCCTCTTGCCTTCTTTATCCTAACTCCTCATCTCCAAAGTTAAGGGCACATTTACATAAGCAAGGGCTGAATTTACAAAGGCTGGAAATTACAAGGTATGGAATTAGCATGATTCCCAATTACAAAAGTATCAAGGTATTTTCTTTTATGACAAACCATCCCATCCTAAGATGGTTTTGTAGTCAAAACCAAGGATAAATGGACCAAATCCAAGCCAAGGATGATATTAATCATGTCCATGTAGCTCCAATATGATAGGAAAGCACTTTCCATATAAGAGAGACCTTTATGTGTACCAAACTGTGAGTAAACTCGCTGATATCCAAACAGGGCTGATTCACAAAAATTGTCATAACTTCTGATAGAATGGTCCAAATGACACATATGAAGTATAGAAATGAAGTATACAATCCCTAGTATCACCCCATAATGTCAAAATCAATTTTTAATAATATCAGGATAGCTTTATTGCCAACAAAAATATCTCACAACAAGCTGTCCCTGCACAGTCTGTCATGTATCATCCTACAATAACCAAGGAAAATCATTCACATAAGTGGATGGTTGCCAAGAAGATTCCTCTATAGGTAAGATCTTCCACTTAATGAGATGCTCAATAAGAGTACGATTTCTGAGCACTTTTTCTCTCTTTCCAATAATACTTTCAGGTTCATATATAACAAGTCCCGCTTCATCCATTGGTGGCAACTCTTCCAATACTTGCACTTCAGGTCCAATATACTTCTTAAGCTGTGAAACATGAAATACATCATGTATTCTAGTGGAAAAAGGTAGTTGAAGCTTATAAGCAAGCTCTCCAACCTTGTCCACTACCAAATATGGTTCATAAAATTTGTGAGCAAGCTTATTGTTCCCACCCTTCAATGAAGTGTAGTGTGTCTTTGGCACTTTAAGAAATACCCAATCTCCAACTTTGAAGTCCAAATATCTTCTCTTCTCATTTGCATATGCTTTAATTACTTCTTGTGCTTTCCTTATGCTGTCCTTGCATGGTCTCATGAGCAATTCCATCCTTTCTAACTCTTCCTTTGCTTGGGGCTTGACATCTTTATGAAACAAAACTGATGGAATTTGGACTTTGTACCCATAAAGTGCTTCAAATGGAGACATACCTATGCTCATGTGATGCGTGTTGTTATAAGAAAATTCAGCAAGGTGGATCCAACTATCCCATAAAGCTTGTGTGTCATGACAATAATGCCTAAGGTACACTTCCACCCAATGATTGACCCTTTTTGTTTGCCCATCGGTTTGGGGGTGATAGGCTGTACTAGGAGTGAGGAAAGTATCCATAGAAGAGAATAGACTTCTCCAAAAGTTGCCCATAAATTTTGTATCTCTATCCAATACTATTCTCATTGGCATACCTTGCAACTTGAACACACCTTCCATAAATTGCTCAGCCACTTGCATTGCTGAATATTGTATTTTGGTTGGAATAAAGTGGGTTGATTTAGTCAATCTATCAACAACCACATAGATACTATTCCATCCATTACTAGTAGTAGGTAATCACGTTTTAAAGTCCATGGAAATGTCGTTCCGTTTGCCCATAGGAATAGATAAATGCTGAAGGAGTCCGACTAGTAATAAAGTGGAGTCCTTATTTTGTTGGCACTCTAAACACTTGGATACATGCTCCTTGACATCCTTCCATAAACCCTTCCAATAAAAACTTTTATGGACCTTGTCAAAGGTCTTGAAAAGACCCAAATGTCAATCCATTGGTGATGAATGCATCTCATGGAGCACTTTCAGCTTGAATTTACTGTTAGGGACCAAGTACACCTTACCTTGAACCATAAAAGTCCATTATGCACTTTGAAATTTAGAAATTCTTCATCATGTCCTTGCTGCAATTTTTGTAAAATCTAGACAGCATGCTCATCCAACACATATTCTTCTTGGATGTCATTTATCCAATCCTTATAAATTGTAGACACTGTAGATAAACTACATGCTCACATTCTAGATAACGCATCAGCCACAACATTATCCTTTCCAGCCATATATGCTATTTCAAAATCATATGACTGCAAGGTAGCCAGCCATCTCTTTTGCTTGGGAAAAAGGTTGGGTTGTGAGAGAAAATACCTCAACACCCTATGATTGCTCTTGACTTTAAAATGTGTTCCATAGAGATAACGATGTCATTTCTTGATCGCATGTAGCATAGCAAGCATCTCTTGCTTGTATACATGCATCTCCCTCTCTTTATCATCAAATTTTATGCTCTCAAATGCAATGACACCATGCTCTTGAACCAAAACAGCCCCTAAACCTCTACCACTAGCATCCGCGTAGATGGTAAAAGTCTTGGAAAAATCAGGGCAAACTAGTATTAGTGCTGAAACAAGCCATTGCTTCAACTCATTAAAGCTCTTGTCGGAAATTTCGTCTCAAAAGAAGGCCTCTTTTTTTAGTCGATCGGTAAGAGAAGCTACAACATGAGCATAATTCTTCATAAACCTACAGTAAAAAGATGATAATCCAAGAAAACCTCTTAAAGAAGTAGCATTAGTTGGGGTAGGCCATTCTTTGACGCATTGCACCTTCTTAAGATCCACTTTGATTCCATCTTCTCCCACTATATGACCCAAGTATTCAACTTCCTTTGCCATAAATGAATACTTATTGCCTTGGCAAATAGTTTGTCCTTCCTCAATATATCAAAGACTTCTTTTACATGCTATAAATGGTCTTCTTTGCCCTTGCTATAGATTAAAATGTCATCAAAGAACACCAAAACTATCTGAAATAGCAAGGGCTGAAGTATCTTATTCATAAGAGATTGGAATGTGGCTGGAGCATTGGATAAACCAAAAAGCATAACCATGAATTGATAGAGGCCCCTTTCCGTCCTAAAGGCTATTTTGAACCCGTCCCCTTCCTTCATGCGTATTTGGTGATACCCAATTGCAAGTCAATTTTGGAGAACACCTTAGCATTCTTCAATTCATCTAAGAGGTCATATATTCTAGGTATCGGATACCTATTCTTGATAGTGATCTTGTTAAGATCGCGGTAGTCGATACACATGCGAAAAGAGCCATCTTTCTTCTTTACAAGAAGGGCCGGAGAGGCAAAAGGCAATTGGCTTGCCTTGATTAGACCCATTTCTAATAACTCTTTCACTTGACGCTCTACCTCTTCCCTTTCCACCTTGGAGAGGCGATATGGTGGTTTGTTAATAGGCTTGGTGTTGGGCAGCAAGTCTATAGGATGATCCACTTCTCTTTTGGGAGGAAGAGAAGAAGGTGGCTGAAAAATATCATCATAATCCTTTAGCAACTTGCAAAGACATGGATCTATGTCACTGGTAGAAGGAGAGGGCTGGTCCTCATCAATCTTTGAAAGAAGAATAGTGAACATGCATGCCTTTGCATTTATCTCTTTTTTAATCTTCTTAGGGCTGATCACCTCTATTTTCTTCTTCTCAATAGTATGTAGGATTACTTGCTGTCCACGCCATTGAAATTCCATTTCAAGCTTATTAAGATCCATAGTAAATCTGCCCAAAGATTTTAGCCAATTGCAGCCAAGTATAATGTCAATAGGACCCATTTCTAATGCGATCAAACTCACTGATGTAGTGCACAATGGAGATAGAGTGATAGGAACATTTGGACAGCATTGATTACTATTTTCAAAATCTCCATTGGCCACTTGGATTTTTAGGGAAGAAGGCATATCATGTGTACTCAATTTCAACCCATTAAGTGATTTGGAATTAATAAAACTATGTGTGTTGCCTGTATCAATGAGTATGTGAGCGGTCCTTCCATTGATTTGGCCTTTGAGGCGTAGGGTATTGTCCCCTCTTGAACCACTCCATGCATCATTTGATATGGAGCATAGCGAGGGATGTAAATCAGTCCAAGAATCATCCATGTAATGACCACCCGGATCAAAAGAAAAGCCATCCATTGGGTCATAAAACTCGTCAAGGATACTCTCTTCATTTTCATGCATCTCTTCTTGAGTAGTAGAGCCTTCAAGCTGTGCTAGACTTCCCTCAATAGGTTCAACATCAGAATCATCTTCAAAAACCATACTAACCTTCAAATTCTTAGACTTGCACTTGAACTTATGGTCGATGACCATTTCTCCCCGCACTTGAAACATAGGCCCTTGGCATACATTTCCTTGAGCTTGTCATTAGACACATGCTTGCCTTGGGTAGGAACTAAAATTTTGGCACTACTCAAACTTATTTTCAGCATTAGAACTTAAATTGCTACCTTGATTTGGCCCATAAATAGTGGGAAAAGTTGGTATCTTGTTGTAGGTATTGTTGTGAACATTTGTTGGCTTCCCACCATGCTGAAAATCAATCCTTGCATGCCCATAATGGCCTGATGTCTTTGGGAACTATGTAGGCTAAAATAAATGCCCTGTTTTTGGCTAGAAACTCTTATATCTCTACCCATAATGCTCAGCCAATAGAATGGTAGCTTGAAAAGATGTAAGCTTTATGGCTCCAACTTCGAATGATAAGGTAGACTCAAAACCAAATATATATTTGTTCAAATTGGCAATATCAGAGACTCCATGAACATACATTGAGAGGTTTAAAAACTGATTTGAATACTCTCTAATTGAAAGACCACGTTGCTCAAGGGCGTACCATTTCTTTTCCAAGCGCTCTTTTTCAATGGGAGAGACAAAGACTTCAATCATAGCATTCTTTAGTGCTTTCCAAGATAAGAAATCATGCCCAATTCTTGTCATATATCTCCACCAAGTATGTGCATAGCCTTCTACATGAAGGGCTGCGAACTTCACTTTGGCATTTTCGGACGTTGGATAAAGGGAAAAGTACATCTCCAATTTGTCAAACCACTCCTCCAACTCCTTAATTGAAGGATTCTCCATTTTGAAATTTGAGATGACAATTTTCTCTTTATCCTCTCTCTCATATTGAGGTGGCTGCCCATTGTGGTGCTGCTGTCCAAAAGAGTTACTAAATGAGCCTTACCTAGGGAATTCATTATTCTAAGTTCCTTGTGCAAATGGAGTTTGTTGTCCATGCTGCATACCATGACCTTGTGGCCGGAAATAATGTCCTTGAGGCTGTCCTTGAGGCTGAAAATGAGTGTTACCCATATTGAAAGATTGTCCATAGTACCCTTGATGTTGTCCATGAATAGGAGTATTAAAGGGTGGTTGTTGCCCACTGTTTTGCTGATGCTAACCATGATTGGATAAAGGACTTGGCCTATTAGGCTGAACTTGAGTATGAGGATTGTATTGTTGCTGTCCATAGGAGTTTGGGGCTGAATTCACATTCCCACCAATATTAAGTTAAGGATAGAATTGTTTATAAAATGGATTGCAACCATGGATGTCCTCTTCATGCCTAGAGCTTGCTTGAACCCTATCCTGCAGATCTTGCCCATATGGCTGAGAATAGGCCTTTGATTGATAGGGTTGAGGCTAAAATGAAGTGGGTTGTATAAAATCTTTAGCCTTTGACGATTCCCCAATCTCAAATTGTCCTCCCACCTTTGGAGTAGAGGGTTTGGGTTGGTCTTCAGCCAAAGGAGAATTTGGAACATTAGGACCAGCTGTAGGCAACATCTTTTCACTAAAGATAGCCACTAACTTGTCAATACCCATCCTCATACCATCAAAACCTGATTTCATCTCTTTAATAACATTTGAGAGTTGTTGTAGGCTATTAGAGTTCATGGAAACATGGGACATCTTAACTCCATTCATTGGTTGATTGATAGGATAATGAGTGGAACTTACATCAACCTCTTCATTCTCATAATGCCTATGGTATATAGCTTCTTGAGGGTTTTCATGTTCATGTTGGTATTCTCTCAGCTCTTCATTGATGGTCTCCAAAATAGGACCCTTTTTCTTGTTCCTTACCATTAGTAACTTCCTGTCCTGTATATACAACAAAGGAAAAACTCAAATATCTTGAGTTCTAGTGCTCCGAATAACAAGTTCTTTGGCTCTACTTGAAGCTTAAGAAGTCCCCTTTCTAATGAACTGTCAAGTGTTAAAAGTAGTTGAATACAAAAAATTCTATAAACAGTTTACTATAGTTGTCTGGAAATTCCTACACCCAGTGAATACTCTGTTTTGATCATATAGTGATGTACCTTCAACTTTTCATGTATCTATCAACCATGTAGAACTGTAAGGGAATTCCATACATCTGCCAAAATTGAAAATACCCTCTACAATAACCAAAATGAATGAATAATCCACAGTAGACTGCAAGATTAATGGGACCCTGCTTGTATAACCTATCCCAAAACCTCAATGCTAATCCACTGTCAAAATACCATGCTGAAAATTGAATTCTTGTTTCCTTGAGTGGTACCTGCACCTGAACATTAAATACGTGGAATCCGAGACTTGACAGGTGTGCAAATTTCCCTCTCAAGCTGGGTTGTGCTCCCCTTCAGGGTCCTTGTCAGTAGGGGAGGATCACCTCTCTTTTGTCCTACCAACTCGCCCGGCATCCACTTTTCCTCATGGGTATATACATGGCAGTTCAGTACTAAGTTCTAAAAATCAGCATGGAATGCATGGAATGAAAAGAATTTGATTGCCCTTTTGATGATATGCAAGAACTTGAATAGAATAGGCTGAAAATGAATTGGGAATAGGGAAGGGATCACCTCAACAGTGACTCACTCCTTAACAATTCTTATTCCACTTACCATTGGGTAAAATTTTTACTCATGTCAATGAACAAAAGGAGCAAACAATCCAATATCAGGGTTAGGTAAATGAAATGAGAATTTGAGGCACTTGGAAATGGTTATTTCAATGAATGAGATTGATTATGCTATGATCAATCACTAACATAGCTCTATGGATTTCCTCATGAAATGCATTTGATAGAATGAATGGGATTCTTTATCATTTTAATCCCTCTTTCATCAATTGGACTTAGCTCAGCAAAAGGATGTATAGAGAGATTAAAATTGATTAGAATACCTCTTAAGCTGGTAGAAGAAGAGTGTTGTTGTTGATGAAGGAAACTCCCCAAATAGAACTTGACTTCAGCAAAAATAAAGCTTGATTTCAGCTTCAATTAATCCAAGAAATCCCCATTTTAGCTTTCCAATGCTAATATCCAGCTTGTTGATCAAGAATCTTCATGAAGAGTGCTCCCATTAACCATTGGAACCCAAATTTGATGAAGAAGGCTTCAATAGAGAAGCCACTTGAGTTGAAGATGCTGATTACTCTTCATTGTATAAAGTAAGCTTCAAGAACTTCAAAAGTTGAAAGAGAATCCAATAATTCCCTTCCTTCTATTGGCATTGGCTGCCCCTTCCATGAATCCTTTAAGAATTCACTCCATTCTTCCACAATGGCTGAAAATCCAAGCAATGTTGGTACTATCCTTTGTGTAGAGGCTTCAGAAAGTGAGATTGACCAAAAGCCCCATGATCCTGATGAGAAATCTGAGAAAATAAGCTTGCTGCCGAAGACTATCCCTGGTAGGGTTTTGTGAGAGAGAAAAAGACTCAAGATGGAAGAAATCTCCTCAAATCTTGGAAGAGACCAACTACCAAAGGAAGTAGGAGCTTGGTATGGCTCAGCTAGAGCTTATGAGCTCCAAATTTCACCATGTGATGCAGGAATATGATCAGGCACAGATCACGCAGCATGCATACTCTCATACCATGTTGAAAAAAATGAGTAATACACTCAAGATTGGTAGTCCATAGAAAGCTCAAGTGGCAGGGAAGATGCTTATGAGGTCAAATGGCAAGATAGAGTCCGTGGCTTGAAGGTAGGATCAGATATTTCCATGGTTTCCATGAGAGAAGATTGTAGGAAAAGTGAACCCCTGTTCTTGAAAAGTAATCACAGTTTAAACTCCACTAAGTCATGTAACCTTCATTCTCTTCAAACTTACCCCAATTTTGGTCCAAATCTTGGTCACGACCTGTCAAAATGGTTGGAGCTCGCCATTGTCCACTGGTTCATGCCAAGAATCTCCATCTTAGTCACGGTTTGTAAGAGTTCTCCATGTCAGACCACTATTATGGAAGAACCAACTCTTGTGACTGAATTTTAACTACGGTTTTCACTCCCTAGTCACTGTAACTAAATCTATTGCATGAAAATGACTTCTGACAAGATCTAAACTAATGCTCTGATACCAATGTAATGAAGCATTCAACCAAGAAAAGAAATCTAACAAGAAATTTAACTAAACTGAATTAGACATAAAGTAACAAAGAACTATTGCACCAAGACATCTTGCCATGTATTGATGATGAGAATTCCGAAGAATACATGACAGCCATGGCTGATGCTTCATCTAACAAGAAGGAAGCTAACTTCAAGAAAGTGAACAGAAAATTTTTTGTGAATGAACCAAAAGATGTATTCTCTTAGCCTCTTGCCTTCTTTATCCTAACTCCTCATCTCCAAAGTTAAGGGCACATTTACATAAGCAAGGGCTGAATTTACAAAGGCTGGAAATTACAAGGTATGGAATTAGCATGATTCCCAATTACAAAAGTATCAAGGTATTTTCTTTTATGACATCATCCTTCTCGAGCAAGCATTGGGCCTTCTTAGGCAACCTCAGGGCATTCATCTTCAGGTATTGGAGCTCTCATTCCACTCTTTATTTCAATCCACATGGTTTGAAAAGTAGGGAAGCCATGGCTTAGCCCATGAAGGTTTGGAACTAAGCTCTCTCTTTTCTATGCCTATTGAGAATGTGATTTCAATAGGTTTCCCCATTTTCTCAGCCTGTCAAAAATGTGGCCTTCATCTCCAACACCTCTTCAAGCCATTGGCACTACACAAAGGTCTCATTTGAGGCATAGGAGCATGCTTCAACCATGGCATTGAAGGCTTGAGCTTGGCATTGACATTTTGGTCTAATATACTTTAGTCCAAGATTGTCATAATAGTCCACAGGTAGCCCCAAATAGTGCTACACTAGCATTTGATGTTGTGGGAGCTTTCGCTCAACCGCCAAGACCCACGAACCACTTATTGTTTCAAGCATTCCAAGCGAGCTCTAATGGCTATCTCTCACCTAGCCGACGCGCCGTCAATCCTATGAGTGTAGTGAGCTTACCTTGATGCTTGATCGAGTACCCTCCTCTCTCTTGCACTCCGGTAGCTCCACGATTCTTGATGTTAGCTCAAGCATCCTCAATCCTCCTCCATCTCCAAGCTCCATCCCCCATAGCCATGCGCGCAAGAGAAGAGAAGAGAAGAGAAGAGAAGAAGAGAAGAGGAGATGGTGAAGAGCTTCACCCTCTTGATCCCTCACTCCCACACACTCACTCCCTCACACTCTCGCACTCCCTCTCTCAAGAGCACACACAAGCAAGAAGGAGAGAAGAAGAGAGGAAGAAGAAGACTCTTTTTGCCACACACCAAAAGAATGAGCTTCCCATTCACTTTTCAACTTTATATACAAAACCCTAAATCCCTTTTGGGCAGTCATCCCCTTTTTTACAAGGTGGGCCATTGGCCTAGGCCCATTTCTGATTGCCTACCGTTCTAATTTATCATATTCCCAACTAACACGTACAATTTGCATAGGAGCGAACTTGGCACTCTTTTACAAGGATTCGGGAGCGCTTCCACATTTAATGGTGCGCCTTTTGCTCTTTTGCTATCTCGAGGCGACACTGAGACTTTCTGAGGGTCGTGCCCGAACATTTAAATTTTTCAGGGTCTGGTTACCGGTCAAGGCGCCTTTTCTTTCTTTTATCCTGCGTCTTTTTTTGCTATTTCCTTTTTTCCATTTTCCCGCTCCTCTGCTCCATTTTCCCGCTCCTCTGTGCTGCGGTAAACATGATAAACATTACCCCCCTCCTAGTTAAGTGCCAGTCCCATGGCACTACGATGGGAAGTAGTGGCTAGTTGGGTCTGCTACTAGGCGGAACTGGTAGGTAGATGACACTGATTCAAAGGTGATTGTGTGAATGAGAGGTGATGGAGTTTAATGACGATGACCAGGAGAGATTCCGGCGTGCTTTAGGCTTCACGAAGATGCTCGGCATTTCTCACACAGTTGTGGCTTCCATTCTGTGAGCGACGGCTGATTGGGGTTCCATTTGGCTGGTAGAAAATGTGTAGCCGGTCATCCCTTGAGCATCAGAAATGCTTGATCAATAAGCAATCCTTTAGGAGGATGGTATTGGAGGGATTTAGCCTGGAGAAGCCCCCCCCCCCCCCCCCCCGAACTCTGCCTTGACAAAGATATGCTTTGTCTTCGCATTAAAATCTGTGTCCTTGATTTGAAGATCTTTGTCTTTGAGTTGAAGGTCTTCAGTGCTGCGTTGAAGATCTTCAGCCTTGCATTGAAAATCTTCAGGCTTGTGGAATCAATAAGTGATCCGTAGATCTTGAGGCGTTAGGCATGCATCTTTGGAAGATGAGGTTCGAAGATCTATGCCAATGGCAGATCCATTACTGAGTACTCATTTTGCTTGATTTGGTTCAATCATGGTAGCCATCAGCAGAGGCAGATGGTTGGCGACAGGAAGCATGGTGGTCTGTCCATTCCAATGCAGAAAAGCTCCTGAAACAGCAGCAATGGTGCCATGTCCGCCACATGGAAAAAGTTTTGGTCATAAGAGGATGCCGTGGGTGATCTTCGTCAGCTGAGTAGCCAGTTCTTGAAACACGAACATAACCTGCAAGAAAAGTTGTGCAATCCCTAAGGGGTGTGTCTGCCTCTCCGTGTAGTGCGTGGTGCCCGTGACAGTGGAACTGGGAGATGGGCCTTGGGCAAGCCCTTGGTAATGTCCCACACTTGAGGACCCCATTTGTGCCAACGGAGGTGCGGTGCAAGTGGCTTAGGGTGATAGGTCTAGGCGAGTGTTACCTCCCTAGGTATGTCATGCCCTTGATGTGCCCTAAGGGTGAAGTGGGGGAGCAAAAGGGGCTAGGGGGTTAGGAGCAGAGCCGGCCAACCGAAGCCACCAGCAGGCACACCTAACTTGAGAACCCCTAGGTGCAGTGATAGTGCTTGTGTGGTGATTGAGTGCTTCTACAAGTGAGTGCTTGTGTTGTCATGCTTTCTGCTCTGCCGTTCTTTCTTAGCTTTTCTCTTTTTGTGCGTTCCTTGCTTTTCTTTTCTTTTATTTTTCTTTTCTCTTTTTTTTTCCGTTGTTAATAAGGGAAGAAGTTACAGAGGGGGATATGGCTATTGTTGCTCTCTCTGGTCATGTTGGGAAGGAGGTTGGGGTTTGCAGGATCTATTAAGGAAGGGTCGACTTTGCAGATATCTACATAGATCGAGGCGGGTTTGGAGTGTGGTGGTGGAGAGGAAGGGATGACTACAAGTCGAAAATCGGTTGTCGCTCGTATCCTCTAAAAGGGCTAGGCAAAACGAGGGTAGGAGCGTGGCTCGCATCATGAGACGGGCCATGGCATAGCTATCAATCATGTTAGGGTCGAAGAAGAGAGGGGGTAAGTTGCGCTCTTGCGGAGTGGGATCTATCCTAAGGAGAATTCTAAGTAGGCGAAGGTAATTACAAGTGGTGATAAATGCTGGGTCAGGGCAAGAGGAGAATGTGTCTAGGAAGTGTACAATGGCATTACATAGATCTCTATGGGTGAAGGTAAGAGCATCCTCGTAATTTGTACAATTAGGGTTGTAGATGACTGGAAAATCATACCTTCCATGGGCACTTGGGTCAAAATCGACTCCAATCCTCTGAGGGCACGGCATATGAGTGTGATCATTACGCTCGGAGGGGAATGTGTTGCAAAAGGTCATCCAAGTGTCCATATTCATCAAACATAGCCTTCTCCTCCACAGAGACTAGCTTTCGAATCCTGGCACAGATTTACCTTGTTCTGCCAGTATTCGCTATCTACGTTGCTCCATGCAGTCGGATGCTGCTCTCTTTCCAGCAACCACTTGTCTCTTAGCCTTCCAGCGACACCTATGACTTCGTCCACTACTTTAATGGGTAAAACTCTTCTTAAGTTTGTGGGGAAGCTGAAAGCAAAGTCATAGGGTTGTCTATTCAGCTCCTGATGCTCCCAGGTGGTGATGTCTGCTTGGAAGCACGCAGGGCGCTCTTCTAGGGTGGGCGAAATTGGCACTGTGGCCGCTATCACTGGCCGAGCCCTCTGTCTAGCCCTGACCTCTTCAATAAGATTCCTATGCCTTTCTTCTTACGCGGTTGCTCTCTCTGCGGATGGGTCAATGGGCGACTGGTATTCTGGTGGTGGCGAAGGGGGTGGATGGACCAACTCCTTTTCTTGAGGTCCCATTTCGAAACTAAAGTCAGTCTCATCCCCCTCTTGCCGTTGGTCTTGTTGCATTGTCTTTGCCATGAAGCCCAATGAGTCTATCTCCTGGGGCGATAGACCTGCCTCTAGTAGTGCATTACGTTGTTCTTCCAGGCTTGGGCTGGCTCTTGTCATTCGAGCCGGCAACTATAGTCCTGCTTTTAGTGCTCTGCGTGCTATGCCTAGTTTCTTGCAGGCTGTTTCCACTCTCTCATTGTCTTTTGGCACTGTTACGTCCATCAGGGTGGTCATGAAAGCACGTTGTTGAGCATCGAAGCTCATGGATACGGCACCTGCCCTACTTTCCGCCATCAGTTTATCTTTCTCCAGCTGTCCTAGGCGTTGGACAAGAGTCTGCACCCGTCTTTCATTGTGAGCGGCCCACTCCTCGGCCCTCTTTCTCATATCCTCCAGACTCTCGCCTTGCCTTTGAGCCAGTACTGTCAGTCTCGCTACTCTTGGTCTTGCATGTCCTTCTTCAGCTGTATCTATTTCTCTTGCTCCGCACTTAGCTCCTATCTTAACTTTTCTATCTCTTGCTCATACCTACGAGCCCTCTCTTCTCGTACCACCTCCAAGTCATTCGCAGCCTTATGGATCTTCTCCCCTGGGCCTACAGATCCTCGCAAAATCCTATAAGTTCATCATTTTGCCACTTTAAAGATGCCATGACCTTGGCGTCTTCACTGGCCTTGGTCTCATACTCGGCTTCCGCATCCTCCTTTTCCTGGAGCTGCCCTTTCAGCTCATGTAGTTCTCTCTGAGCTACGACTAGCTGCCTCGTTATTTCCAGCTGGAAGGCAGCTCTAACCTCTTTCTCAGCTTCCAGCTCAATAGCCGCTACTTTCTTCTCTTCCTTCGCCTTTTCCAGCTGAGCTAGCAACTACTTCACGTATTCATCATACTCTTATGCTAGCATGCCTGTTGTGGGCACGAAGGTGGTGGAGGTTTATGTTTTTTGTCGCTTTGGGTCCCTTCGCGACTCTGCATCAGCAGCAACTATAGGTCTCTTAGTTCCGGTTGCAGAGGGCGTGACCTCTCCTCCTCCTTGGCCCATCTACTTGTCGACCAAAAACTGCACCCACCCCAAGACATTACTCAGATCGACCTTAGGAGTGGAGCCTTGGGTGGCGGTGGTAGTGGGCGTTGTCATGATGAGAGTGGCTGGTGTGGTGGGTACGAAGAGAGGGGGGTTGGCATCATTGGTTCTTTGCCTTTTCCTTCTACTGGGGGTGGGGGCACAATTTCTGGCACACTGGTACTGGAGCCAGGTGCTTCTATTCTGTGTGGGCTCTTTGCACCCTCCTCGTCTCTTTTGTGCTGCTCCTCAATGGAGCAACGGGTGGCCAGCACTATTTCTTCCTCTTCCTTTCTTCTCAACTCCTCTTTAGTCTTCTTCCTCTCCTCCTTTGCCTTTTTTGATTCCATCTCAGCTAATTTTGCCTCCTCTTGCTCCTTCTTTTTTCTCTCCTCATCCCTGAGCGACTCCCTCCGAGCCCTCTCCAGATCTTCTTTTTCTTTTTTCTTGCGCTCTTCTTCCCTCTTTCCATGCAGGGCTTTCGTTCTTTGTTCTGTGTGCCTCTGTGGGCTGCCCTGGGACTCTCCCTCTTCGTCTTTGTCAATCTCGATTTCATCTGAAGACCTATGCTGTTCTTTTGTGTGAGGTGGGGATTGTGACGGTGACTCGTCACTTCCTTCTTCATCTCCCTTATTATCTTATTCTTCCCATCCTTGCCCTAGTGCTTCTCGGATTATGGCAGTAAGGACGCCTCCAAACCCTATGGTTGAGGCCTTGGAGGACGATGCCTTGCGTGTTGATCTGAACGATAGGGATTCTCCCCCATCGGCTCTTCCTCCCATTACTAGAGCCTTAACTGAAGCCTCTATGGCTCTCCTCACAAACCCGTTCAGGTTTACCTTGTCTAATGATTGTGTTGCAATGCCGTCGAGCAAAGGCACGTTGATCTAGCTCATTATGCTGTTGTACCTCTAGCTCGAGAACAAAGTATGCACCATTTTCGCTTGTAGCTAGATATATGGGCTTGGGATGTCTGCCAAGCTAATCCCATCATTGGTATGGATCTTCACCTTGTCCATTCCCAACATGGCATAGACGTCCCTCTTCGGCTTTCTTTCCACTTTATTTGGCAGCCCCAATGCCCTCTCCACCAATTCCGGGGTCAACTCAATCTGTACTTGCCGAGTGGCTTCATTCTCGCGCACCGTGATGGTGCCTCTGTTTCTGTTAAAGGTGCGCAAAAAGTCGGTGCACTAGGTGTAGTCCACCCTCTGGCCCACTACGTCTAGGTATTTCTGCAGATGGCACTGGTCTATGATCTGGCGCACTACCTGCTCTTCGATGGCCACATCTTCAAGGTTGAAGATGTGACAGAACTTCAACTAGCTAAAGGCTCTAGTCTCCACCATGAGCCCGTACTTCGCTTGCTCCTCCTCCGAGAAGGGGAGCTTGCCAACCTTGTCCTGGTTTGCCATGATAGATGCCTGCAAGTTCAGCCATTTCCACTATTAGTGCTTTTTGACAAGTAACTTACTAAAAGAACAATCTGAAATATTTTGAGTATAGCCTTAACTTTTCTTTTTAGACTTTTACCATTACATTTTACCACTGCATTTCAATTTTTATTGACATTTCATACTTGGTTCACTTTTTAAATTCCACCTTACCCCCTCCCCCTTTGGAACGAGAAGAATTTGGAGGTTGAGAGGACAAGGGCATTCAGCATAAAGAGCGTCGGTCTATTTGCGCAGGAGCCAAGCATAGAAGTCGGGGTTGTACTCTAGTTGAGCTTCACGGTCTAATTTGAACGGACGGATATCCACGTGCGTGATGTATGTTAGCACATCGATTAGGAGGTCGCCAGAATCGACACGACTAGCAATGTGGAGTTCTTCCTCTATTAAGAGGCGGTCAAGGTAGGGATGCCCCTTGATGTGCTCTTCCATGGGTCAGCCACCACGAAGAGTGGTTAATACTCGATACGAGTTGGCGCGACGTAAGTGGGATCGTACTCTGCTATTTTGATTGCACGGCACTGCTCAGCGTTGGTCATTATGCGGCACCCCTCAACTTCCCATTGCAGCCTAAGAGTGTACCAATGCTTCAAAAACGTGGAGTCAGTATCAGCGAGCTTGGATAACTTTGTGATTTCCTGATCAGTGATAGCAAAAGTGGTTCGTTGATCGTAGGATGCGATGAGACGTTGTTTAATGGCTTGCTCTTTGGAGATCTCCCTATTGAGCAACTCAGCAGGTAGAGTGAGAAGCTTTTGCAAATGCGAATTCAAAGGTCTCCCAAGAGCAAGGCATATTGCGCACTTCCGTTGCAAAGGGTTCTTCTAATAGACCTAAGTCCAAGCTGTCGTAGCTGAGGGCTAGTGACACGAAGGTGGCACCGAGTCATTTAATGCATTCCACCACGTCATCCCCAGTGTCCTTCGCAAGGTTAGCGGGCGGCTAGCGTTAGAAAGGATTTTCGTTTATAGGAGGGCGTAAAGCCGACAGGTGGTTGAGGTTTAACAGAACAAGAACTTTTGACAACAAGGATGGGCGGTTGGGAGGGTTCGTGAGTTTGTGGTTGGGCCATTTGGATATTGAGTGGATTGGGAGCAGCCATGACAGACGGGTTGCTGCATTCAGGTTGGAGTTGGGGAGGCGGATTGACTTCGGTGGGTGATGACTCTTGTGACGGAGCCTGCGATTTGGGCCGGTAAACTTGTGGGACTCCCTTGGGTCTAGTTGTGGATGGGGCGGATGGTTGTGGTTCAGGAGAGCACTGCGGCTTGTGGTTTGAGGATTGATGGAACGCGGTTTGATCAAGCTTGAGGGCGGTGTATGAGTGGTGCCTTTGGGCATGTGGGCCTTAGGGATCCACAGCCAGGTATTTCCCTCGTAGTATCCTTTCGCACATAAGAGGGCTTTAGGGACCCATCTTTGCTTAATCATGCAGTGCTTTCTGTCATTGCATCTTGGCCTCCTAGGGCTAGAGTTTTTGGTCCTATGAGGTTAGGAGTGTCGACTCCTAGGCAGCAGTTGTGGCTATTTGGGCTTCCACTAAAATCTAAGCTGTTGAGCCTGATGTTTTACTACTGTGGGTTGTGATTTCTGAATTTTGAAAGGTGGCGGCCATGCACTACCCCCCTCTGTAGATTTGGTAATGGACAATTCTATCGGGGGCTTTACAGATGGTGATGAAGTCTCGCAACCTTTGCTGAAAGTTGTGACAATGCGAACATTGCCTATTGCGAGGTGGATGCGCTGCGACTCATAGTCAACATTGCAGTGAGTCTGCTTTTTGAAGGTGCGTCCTAACAGTGACTCCGTGCCTACATTTTTAGCATTTGGCAACACATAAAAAACCATTGCGACAGTCTCAGACTCAATAGAAACGGCTACTTTGCACTTACCAAGGAGTGCGTAGGAATGGGCCCTATATGGGCTTAATTTAGCATTCGTGGGCTGAAGTGGTGGGCTGCCAAGTTTGGTCCAATGATCATGAGTTAGGACATTGCAATCTGTTCCCTCATCGATCAGAGCGTTGAAAGCGCAGGTTTATTTTGCAGTGACCGTTATATGGAGGTATGCGGGCTCCACGGCTTCCTCATCCTCGTCATCAATCTCAGTGATTGTGGCCACTCGTACTTTGACAGGCGGTTCTAACATCGGTGGCTCGTGCAAAGGATGGGAGGGAGGATAGTACTTCTTGACACGACTGCCATTGAAGAAGCCTATTCCTTCACCGTCTAAGATTTCGAGTTCGACATTGCCTGTGCGACTGATTGCACAAACTTCGAAGGGTCCGAGGCCCCAAAATTTCATTTTATGTTTATGTCCCTTAATGGAGTAGAGAAACACTAAGTCGCCCTGTTCAAAGTCGCACTGCTTGACATGCTTGTCAAACCAACTCTTGCGATAGGCCTTCTCACATATAAGTGCATGGGTGGCTAGAAGACGGGTCTCTGAGAGGCATTCGAGCTCGATCAGGTGGTGCATCCATGCCTCCTTTCCTTCCCATCGTTCTTGAAGGGCTATTCTCAAGCTAGGAACAAAGATTTCTAATGGTAGAATTGCCTCAGTTCCATAGGTCAGCCTAAAGGGGGTTTAGTCGACAACCATTTTATAAGCTGTGCAGTAGGCCCACAAGGCTACCATCAGCTTGTTGTCCCAGTCGCTGCGTGAGGCTGAGACTACTTTAGTCAGGACATTGACAAGAATCTTATTAGTTGATTCTACCTGGCCATTCGCTTGAGGGTAGTATGGTGAGGATTTGCGATGGATAATGAGTAAGGTGGACAGGAGATGTGCTATCACTTCGTTGATGAAGTGCATGCCTTGGTCACTAACTAGTTCAATGGGGCAGCCGAATCGCAAGATCACTTGCTCCCATAAGAACTTGGCAGTCGTCCTAGCATCGTTTTTACGTGTGGCTCTTGCCTCTGCCCATTTTGTGAGGTAATTCGTGGCTACAATGATGTACTTGGCTTGTGAGTACTGCGCCGCAGGACTGATGGGTCCTATGAAGTCGATTCTCCATTTTTCGAATGGTTGTCAAGCAATAATTGGGGTCAACTCCATATGATCCTTGCAAATCAAGACTTTTGTCCGTTGGCACTCGTCACAATGCTTGACGAATCGTGTTGCGTCGCGGAAAAGCGTGGGCCACGATAGTTGAGACTGTAGCACCTTCCGTGCTGTCGTGTCTCCGCTAAAGTGTCCTCCCGCAATGCCACTGTGTGCCTCCGAGAGCACATCATGCATCTCTCATGCTCACATACACATCTATGCAGTAGTCCATCTTGCCCCAACCTATAGAGTTGGCCTGCAATCAGCTAATAGGCCTGGACCTTAAGGATTAAGTGCCTAAGTCAGGCTTTTTCTATTGGTCGCTCAGGCAATCTGTGCTCAAGCACTTGGACTATGTCATCTGCCCAATATGGCGTTAGATCAGCCTTGAATAACTCTCTCTCGCTAGACAGGTTAAATAGATGGGCATCGGGTAATTCATCAATGATACCTTGTCCAGCTGCATCTCCAGTGGGGATGCATGACATGTGATCAGCCATGTAATGCTGTTTTCCCTTTCGTACTACCACGGAGAAATCAAACTCTAGAAGCAGAAGGAGCCATCGAGCTATGCGTCCTGTAGCGCAAGGTTTGTTTACAAGATAGAGCAAGGCTTGATGGTCCACGAAGAAGGTAAAGGGTGTGGCCAAAAGATAATGCCAAAATTTCTACACAGAGAACACCATGGCTAACCCCTCTCTTTATGTTGTTGAGTAGTTCATTTCCGTCTCAGTGAGTTGTCTGCTAGCAAAGCTCACTGGATAATCTAAGTTGTGTTCGCCAGGTTGGCACAACACTGCCCCCACAGCAAACTTGGAAGCGTCGATGTGCACATGGAAGGTAATGGTCCAATCTGGGGCTCGTAGAATTGGTGCTGTTATTAGATCCTTTTTCAATTCTTCATACGCTTGTTGGCATGCCTTGGTCCATTCGAAGACGATCAACAGCTTGTATAATGATCTAGTGATCAACGCATAGTTCAGTACAAACCACCGATAGTACCCCGTATGGCCTAAGAAGCATTGAACTCCCTTGTAGTTAATTGGGGGTGGAAGGTCAACAATAACCCTAACCTTCGAGAAGTTAATGGCAATGCCATTCTTTGACACCACGTGCCCTAAGATGCATCCGTGCTTAACCCAAAAATGGCACTTTAAGGGGTTCAAGGAGAGATGATACAAGCGACACCACTCAAAGGCTACGCAGAGTTTATCTAAGTGTTCGATTCAGGTCGAGTGGACACAGAGATCGTCAACAAAGAATTCTAACTCCTTGCGAAGCATGTCCTTAAAGATGGTGCACATGAGACGTTGGAAAGTGGCAGGGGCATTGGTCAACCCGAAGGGCATGACTATGTATGCAAAGATGCCCCACTCAGTGGCAAAGGCGGTCTTGTGCATGTCCGCAGGATGCACTTGCACCTAGTTGTACCCTGAGAAGCCATCCAGAAAACTGTAGACTTCCTTGCCTGCCATCCTCTTAAGCATGTGCTCGGTGTACAGCAACGGATAGTTGTCCCTCTTCGTAGCAGTGTTCACCTTCTTGTAATTGATGCACACTCGGATTTTTCAGTTCTTCTTCATCACAATGACTATGGGCAATACCCAATCTGTGTGCTCAATTTCGTAAATGAATCCAGCTCTCATCAGCTTGTCAATTTCCTTCTTAACAGCATGAGCGTGTTTTGGATTCATAGGGTACGGTCGCTGCTTGACCGGTGTTGCGTCCGGTGTCATGGGTATGTTGTGAGTTACGACACTCGGATCTACCCCCTTAAGCTCCTCTAAGGACCAGGCAAACACGTCTATATACTCTCGTAAGAGAGCGACAAGACTCGTTTCTTCTTCACCAGTCAAGTCATCGGCAATGAATACTGGTCGAGGTGTTTCTCCTTCCTAGGCTAAGTCTACCTCCTTGACTTTGGCTGGTCCCTCGATTGGTTCGCTCGTCTACCCTTGACGTTTGGCACCTAACAGAACTACTATCCTATCCCCTTTTTTGAATTTCATGAAGCGTTTAGGGAGGTCCTGCGGCTTTCGATGTTCTTCTGTTCATGTATCCCTGGGTTTCTTTGCCTTTTCCTACCTTAACCATCTGCGCCTCAGGTGGACGGGTAGGTCCCTCTTGGTATGTTTGGTCGTGGGGGGCCTAGAGATCTCTGGATGACTATCCGAACTAACTTCCGATTCAGAGTTAAACCCTCCATCTTCACTAGAAGAGGTGGTCTCCCCTAGTGGCCACAGTTCAAATGGTGATTCAGTCCTAAGTATTGATGTCGTTCCTGGCTGGACTAGGCCTGCTTGCTTGAGGTCTATGGCTCCTACGTGTTCCAACCAAGCACGATCACATTCCATGCGCATGACTCCTCGCTCTACTCTAAAGGTCTGCCTTTTATGTGGCTTGGCATATGCTTGTATCTGCTCAATTTCTTGTCCTTCAGTGTCGTATTCTACGGTATCTACTTCACCCTTGCTCTCATCACTGAAGGATTGGCTGTCTTCGTATTCGTTGCTAGAATCTTTGTCATCCGACCGCTCGTCGTCTCCTAGGGTTTGGTATGTCTCATATCGTTGGTCAAGAACTAAGGCCCAGTTATACATGAGGTTTAAATCATGCACCCTGGTCCATTGCCACTTGGATTCCTCTAAGAGATCCTAGAGTGGTTTGAAGTTTGCAGCTGGATTGCCAGCTAGCTTTTCCGTTAGGTATTCCAGTATCCCCTGGAGTTCCCTTTTGTTGGATGGTACATGGAAGGTGACATGCTTAGGCTTTCCACAACGGCTTCTTACCATCATGCAGACTGGTATAGAGAGTGTTTCGTTAGGCTTGCCGATCGTTTTGATGGCTTGCTCATACGTCTCATGATCTGAGAATGGCAGGTCAATTGTAGTGAGAACGTGCATCCAATCCTGCTCATCCTCTGGGCATGGGATATACTTGGTCAAGGGCCCATAAGACTTCTTGACCTGAGTGTTACCCTTGAGCATAGCAGAGATGGCGTCTAGGTCGAGTGGTGAGGTCTTCCAAGTGTCTATCTCTATCCTTACGGCATCCGTTCTATTGCCAAGGAAGATCAAGCCGTTACCCCAATCTTCGATGACTCTAGCATTGCACATCCAGGGTCAGCCTAATAAGATATCGTAGTCCACTCCCTTCATGACTATAAAGTTGACAGAGAACTAGACACCTACTATGATCTTCACTAGCCAATTCTTAAGTACCCCGAATGGCTTCACTCTCATACCGTTTGCTAACGTGACATTAAACCTAGCAGTTTCGACAGGCGGGTTTCCCCAAGTCTGAAGCACTACGTGGCTAAGCACACTAACCCCAACTCCCGTATCCACGATTCCCTTTCTTGTTGTGTCGCCTAGGGCTAGGACCGGTAAGACTGCGTGCATCTCAGAGCCTTCCCGGAAGGCATTGACATGCAAGGATTTAGGCACGGAGTGCAGCATCAAACTTGGTAATTGCGTTTTTGCATCATGGTCTTGAGGGTCTTCCGTGACCTGCTCTCGTGACCCTTCAACCCACTACTTAAGATCTTGCCATAGGTTAGGATGCTACCTAAGCAGATCTCCTAGGAAAAGTGTTATAGGGGTGGTCACTAGTGTGGTCAGGAGATCATTGTGTGCTCGTCTCTCCCCTAACCTGGATTGTCCTAGCCAATGGCCGTGTGACTGATCTGTGGCCCTGTAGCATCAAGGCTTGGCCTTAGTGGCACTGCTTGTGATGCGGTTGCTTCTACTGACTTAGGTTGAGGTGGTGATATTGGCGTGCTTATGCTGGAGAGATCATTAATCTTGTCCTCTATGATGGGCTCAGCGTCCTTGAGATGCTCTTGAGCCTCCTTTCCCCATTCCTTCACATTTTCTACGGCCTCTAACTGTCGCTTCGGATGCGGATATTCCCCTACCTTAGCACTTCCCTCTTCGACCGTCTTAGGGGCTAAAGTCTCTACCTCTGCATCTGAAACCTTCTTTCCAGCAGGCAGAGTCGTAGCACTCTTGGTTTTTAGTGCGCCCTTAGCTTCTGATCTCTTCTTTTTCCGCCTGCGGCTTTTCTTTCCTATCGAGGTTGCGTCAAGATTGCTAAGTCCTTGCAGAGAGATGCCGGCCAGTTTCGTTTGGGCTCGGGTCATGACTCGCAATGGGATAGGCGTGGCCTCTCCATCGAGGTTTTCGACACCAAACAGCCCCAATGGGACAGATGGTATGTTGGCTGAGCTAGAAGATGGCTTTCGCTTTGGGCAGTCTACGAAGAGATGGGTGATTTCGCACTCTGCGCACCTTTGGTCAACCTTGTCTCTGTTTTGCTGCTCTCTTTCAGGGCAGCGTGATGAGACATGACCGGGGTGACCACAAATCCTGCGACTGCCCTCCTAGGCCTCTACCTCATCCTCGTCCTAACGCCATCATCGGCACGGGTCAATAATCCATGAGGACCGCGTTGCCCTCGCCCTCGTGCGAGACATAAGGGTATATGTAGGTCTCTTCCTCATTTGGCTCCTCTATCTAGTGGACTGGTGGAGCGTCGCTCGGTGGATGGGTCACGTAAGGACCAAGCGGTCTAGGAATGCCTGTAGGGTTTATTTCCATTCTAGGGACGGCTAGTTTCATATCATTAGGCACGGGAAGAGCCAATGGGGCTCCCCTTTCGAAGAATGGCTGCGGCTTGTTTGCTAGGTAAGGATGGCCGTAGGGTTGCGAGTATGGAAGTCTTCTTGGTAATCTACAATGCGCGACATCATGGCCGAACCTACCACAGTTAGCACAAGGTCTTGACCTAGGGTCTTGACACTCAGCCGGCAAGTGGTTTTCGCCACAGTACACGCATTGGACATGCGGGCGCATTGGTCGTCTGAACATGTCTTGCAACTTGGCTAATTCCATCTTGACATCGGCCAAGTCTTGGTCTGTTGTCTCGGTGGCCTTCCCCTTATCTTGGGATGATGGGATTGATCGATCACTAGAGGCTGACTCTCTCTCTAAGCTTTGTGAGTTGGTCTCCTCTAGATTTGAGCTCCTGGAGTTTCGCTCTTTCAGCTGATCATCGACTCTGATGGCTTCCTTAAACACTCTAGGTACCGCATCTCACTGCAAGCTTGAATTGCCCGCCAAAGCCTTATATAGCTCCTCGTCTCGAATTCCGCTTATGAATACAGTCGAAACTGCTCTTTCAATCGCTCGCTCGCCCAGAGGGATTCTCTTGAAAAGATTCCTCACATGGGTTACGTAGTCGCGGATGTCCTCCTTGTCTTTCTGCTTGGCGTTCATCAAGCATACTAGTAGGTTATCGGAGTATCCGGGCTCGATGAATCTCTTGATGAAGAGATCCTTGACGCCATTGAAGTTGGCTCGCTCTACAGCATCTAGGCTCGTATACCACGTCCTACCCTTGTCGCCTAGGCAAAACCCGAACGCTTGTGAGTGTTGAGTTAGGTTGTTGAGGCCGTTGGCCTCACAGACTTGCTCAAACTGCTCAACAAAGCTGTATGGGTCGTCATGGGGTTGGTACTTGTCGAGTTGCTTGGAAACAATCGGTATTTTGGACTGGCTCTTTGAGCCTTGGTTCGCCCCTAATCCTGCGAGCAGCGACGTCGTTAATGCGATGGCACTCTGCTCTGCTCCTGTATTATCGAGCAGTCGTTTCATGAGAAGCTCGCTCAACGTCAAGTCTCCCTCTAGTGCTCTCTCCTGGTCCGTTCGGTTTCGGCCAGCTAAGTTCAGCACTCACTGCACCTCATGTAGCTCCATGCTTTGCCTTTGGCTCCTAGCCTGTTGATCCCTATTATACTCAGCTATGCTCTGCAATGCTTTGTGGGCTAGCCTTCTCTCCTCTTCTAGATCTGCGATGATTGCGTCTATTGTCCTGTCACGGTGCTCGTACCGGGCATCCGCGTTGTAACTGCTCACCAGCTCTGCTGAATAGCATCTAGGAATACATTCAAATTGAGCTCCTCATTAGACCGATGGTCCGAGCTCTCTTCCATCGTGGTCGAGTTCTCGCGCTCCACCAAGCTGTCAATCAGGTTGAATAGACTTGACAAATCCACGTCGCTGGCGCTCCTTGCTGGGTCCTACTCTGCGCTTTGATGGTTCGTCTATGTCTTGGTTCTCTCCTGCTGGTGGGTTCCTTGAGTAGTTTTATCTGAGTGAGTTCCTTGACTTATTGAATACAGTCCTCAATTTATGATCACTCAGTGTGTGTCGTTTCTTGTGCACTTGTGGTCAATCAGGCTTTCAGCTCTCTTATGTATACTTCAAGTGCGGATTTCAATCTGAGTGCGGCAAACAATCTCTATATGCTTACGCCCTCTTGTCTCGTCTCGGCCTGATAAGCTTCATCGCTCAAGTCCTGGCCATTCTAGCGGATTCTAGGGTTTGCGCTGCTTCTTGCTGTTCACTCGAGGGTCGATCACAGGTCCTATGATTGGATTTCCGTTCTCAATGCGTCAGGTCGATGGGGAGTGCAGCATTGTCCCCGTGTCCCTTGGTCGTGACTCCAACGTCGGGAACTGTCTACAAGGCATTCACTATGTTGTCTTGGAGCGGGTTGTGCTTCCAGTCGATCGCGGGGGTCAATTTTTGGTGTTTTCTTTTTTCTGCCTAAGGGTGTGTCCGATTCTGAGAATCGGACGTCTGATTTACCAGTGGTCCAATTCTCAGAATCAGACCATGTGGGTCCGATTTTGAGTTGTCCGACAGGGGTCAAGTGTCCGATTTTCAAAAATTGGACAAGTGGTTCGATCGAATCGGGTAGGTGGTTGCTAACGTGTCCTAATCCGTGGATCCGATTCTATGAATCGGACAAGGGTGGGTCTGATTGCCTCGATCGGATGAGGCGTCCGATCAGACGGGTTGGTCCAAGTGTCCGAGTGGTCCGATCGGACGATTGTCTGAACATCCGATTCTCAGAATCGGACACTGGATCGGGTGTTCGATTCTGCCGACCCGAGCACACTTTCGAGCATGAAATCGTCAAAAATCTTAATGTATTGATTATTATAAGCTACAAGATTCAACACGAATGATGTTGGAGTGATGGGAAAGAGATCTATATACCTGGGAATCGCCGATAGCAATGTAACTCCTCGCACTAATCGATCGAAATGGGTCACCCAAGCTCTCTCTCTCTCTCTCTCTCTCTCTCTCTCTCTCTCTCTCTCTCTCTCTCTCTCTCTCTCTCTCTCTCTCTCTCTCTCTCTCTCTCTCTCTCTCTCTCTCTCTCTCTCTCTCTCTCTCTCTCTCTCTCTCAACTAGTTGCAAATGAGGATTTCCTTGCCCTCTAAGAACTTATATCCCTGCTGGACATTACCTAGATGTTATCGATCACTCTCCTTGCGATTCCTACACATTTAAATGAGCATTTCCTCCATTTTTCGCTTGTTTTTCCTGATTTTTTCCCTGTTTTGCAGTAGCAAACCCTATGCCTTCCGGGTGCGATTTCCTAATGTTAGCCTACTCTAAACGCAACAAGAATTGAAAGCAAAAAACTGAACTAATCTCTCCATGTTTTCCAATCATCAAACAACCAAAATATCCCAAAATACTTGTCTTAAAGATCAAAAAAACCCAAACTTCCTACCTATCTCAAGCTCCATTTCGGGGATGAATCCCTACTTCGATGCTGGATATGAGGCACGTTAGTGCTCAAGCTTGAATCCGTTGGTCTCGGCAATGGAACCAAAATGTGGGAGCTTTCACTCAACCGCCAAGACCCACGGATCGCTTATTGTTTCAAGCATTCCAAGCGAGCTCTAATGGCTATCTCTCACCTAGCCGACGCGCCGTTCCTATGAGTGTAGTGAGCTTACCTTGATGCTTGATCAAGTACCCTCCTCTCTCTTGCACTCCGGTAGCTCCACGATTCTTGATGTTAGCTCAAGCATCCTCAATCCTCCTCCATCTCCAAGCTCCATCCCCCATAGCCGTGCGCGCAAGAGAAGAGAAGAGAAGAGAAGAGAAGAAGAGAAGAGGAGATGGTGAAGAGCTTCACACTCTTGATCCCTCACTCCCACACACTCACTCCCTCACACTCTCGCACTCCCTCTCTCAAGAGCACACACAAGCAAGAAGGAGAGAAGAAGAGAGGAAGAAGAAGATTCCTTTTGCCATACACCAAAAGAATGAGCTTTCCATTCACTTTTCAACTTTATATACAAAACCCTAAATCCCTTTTGGGCAGTCATCCCCTTTTTTACAAGGCCGGCCATTGGCCTAGGCCCATTTCTCATTGCCCACTGTTCTAATTTATCCTATTCCCAACTAACACATACAATTTGCACAGGAGCAAGCCTGGCACTCTTTTACAAGGATTCGGAAGCACTTCCACATTTAATGGTGCACCTTTTGCTCTTTTGCTGTCTCAGGGCGACACTGAGACTTTCTGAGGGTCATGCCCGAACATTTAAATTTTTCAGGGTTTGGTTACCGGTCAAGGTGCCTTTTCTTTCTTTTATCCTGCGCCTTTTTTTGCTATTTCCTTTTTTCCATTTTCCCGCTCCTCTATGTTGCGGTAAACATGGTAAACAGATGTTTATGCTTGCTTGGTACAAGCTATTGATGCCATTTGGTACCTGAATCATGCCTAGATGTTATGGGAAGCTATGCATATGATATGCCATTGATTTGGTGCTGATTTTGGTCCTATTTATGCTCAAATTGATAGTGAATTTACTCATGTAATAGAGCAAGGCTGAAGCTATTTAACTCAGGTTATGTTATGCCTATTGGTCTCGGGTACTTCTCGGATGCTTGTTATGAATATTTGGATACAAATGGAGGTTGGCAAATGTCTTAGATGGTTTCGGAATGTATTTTGATCCTTGTTTGAGCTCCGTTGTAGAGAGAGCTCGCCGCTCAACCACTAAGACCCATGAACCACGTATTGTTTCAAGCATTTCAAGCAAGCACAAATGGCTATCTCTCACCGAGCTGACGATGCACCTTTGATCCTACGAGTGTAGTGAGCTTACCTTGATGCTCGATAGAGTAGCCTCCTCCCTTAAGCCCTCCATCGATAACTCCACGATTCGAGATGTAAGCTCAAGCATCCTCAATCCTCCACCTTGCTCCATCCTCCATAGCTGCGCATGTGAGAAGAGAAGAAGAGAAGAAGAGAGGAGAAGATGGAGAGCTTGTCCACCACAGTCCCTCACCCTCACTCACTCCCTCACCCTCTCACACTCCCTCTCTCAAGCACAAGCACAAGCAAGCAAGAAGAAGAGAAGACAAGAGGAGCAAATGAGACCACTTTAGCCACACACCAAAGAATGAGCTCCTCATTCACTTTTCAACTTTATATACAAAACCCTAAATCCCTCTTGGGCAGTCATCCCCTTTTTTATGTGGCCTAGGCCCTCTTTTCCATTTCCTTCTATTTGCCTTATCTCTTTACCTATGCCCGCGTACCTTTTACAATTTGCATAAGAGGGAGCCTAGCGCTCTTTTATAACAGTTTTAAGGGTGCCTTGCATTTAAAAATGCTATTTTTCCTTTGATTTGATTTTTGAGGCCACCCTTGCACTTTTACCTATTCTCTATCATACTTCTTCCATTGCATCTACATTCTTGACTTATTTTTCTTCCATCTCGAATTGGGGTTAACATCTGTAATGATTGGCGCTTACTTGGTATTGGTCTACACTGGCATGCTTTGTGAACAGAGGTTATACCTATGGTTTATGCATGACCCATTGGTACATGCTTTGAAACATATGTCAGTGATGCATGTTACCTACATTGTTTGAGCTTCTTTGCCACTTGGAGCTTCAATTGGGCTTGTAATTGGATACTTTCAAACCTCTTTTGGATGTGTCTTGGCTTATCAAAGATTGACTTGGGTTCGTACATGATGTACTTGGATGTTATCAAATGCTTGACCGTTACATGTTGTTGGTGCTCTCATGATGGACAGTCTTGGCTATGAGATGTCTTATGCATTTGCATGCTATCTCTAAGCTTGGTTGCTCATTTTCCATTGAATTTTGTGCCAATGGGAGCTTTATGTTATGGTCTTGGATTTATCCAGAGCTTGCAGGTTATGCATTTGAGCTATTACTTGAGATTTGAGACTGGAATCTCTTACACGTCCTTGACGATGATATTTGCTTGGTAGATGCTTCCATGTTTGCTCTTGGATGCTTATGAACTGATTTGATCCATCTTCATTGAGCATACACCAATGTTTGTCAGGACTTGCTAGTGGTGTGTACATCTTACTTATTACTTAGGGGATGTATCAGTTGTACTGATGGACTCTCTTGACACATTTGGGTGTTTTGCTCATGATCATTAACTGTCATAGTGCTTGATGAGGATTGGACTTGGCAGTCACTGTTGTCATTGGATCTCAATTACTAACTGTTTACTCTCATTTATTCATTGCTATCATTTATTATATCAAGCTATTTTATGCGGACTGTGATGTATTTACTGAGCTTAATCATGTCCTTTTGATGTAATTTTGGTACTATTCAGTGGACAACTGGTCATTCTAGCAATTTCTCTTATTATCAACTTGTTTTGGCAATGGTTTTGGCATATTTACTGCTAATTACAGTAGGCTATTTTTTGCATAGTATGCCTCTGTTTGACTCATTATGGTTGGTCATCTCAAAGATACGACTTTGTTTAACATTGCCAAGTTGGATGGCACCAACTATGGCTATTGGAAATCTCAAATATGGCATGTTTTGGTACAAAAATTGCATATTAAGCCACTAAGAAACAAAGGTATTAAACCCAAGAATATAGATGATGATAACTAGGTTGATTTAGATGCACTATGCAAGTCCACTATCATTTTATCACTCTCTGAAGAGGTCCATAATAATGTTGTTGAAGATGAAGATCAAAGTACATGGAATCTATGGGAAAAGATTCAGGAACTTTATACAAAGAAAAGCCCTACTTCACAGATGTATTGGCTTAAACAGTTGATGGATCTCTGCATGAAGGAGGGGACCCCATTGTCTGCTCACTTTAGCCAATTTCATTCTATCATGAAGAATCTACTTCAACAGGGTATTGAGTTTCAGGATAATTTGCATCCTTTGTTTCTGATGTGGCACTTTACCTAAGTCTTGGGATGTATTTCACACTACGATCTGTACCAACAAACTTGATGGGTTGAAATTGCAAGATGTAGAGAGTGCTCTTTTAACTAAAGAATTTAATAGAAAAAGAATGATGCTTCCCACATTTCACATGATTTATCCATTAGAGGTGGCAAAAGTGGCAAGAAAGATAATGATTGTCATGGGAAGAACTCTCAAAAGTCCTTGTCTAAGTCACGTGGATGCAGCAAGTCCCAGGACGTAAGTCAGATCTTACATGCCATTATTGTGGGAAAGTAGGACACATACGGCCGTAGTGCCATAAGATGCATGATGACAAACACAAAGAAAAGGGAAAAGAAAAAGTGTAACAAAAATTAAATGATCACAATATTATACCTGCAAGTTCCAGTGTAAAGATTGAGAAGATAAATGTCATCCAGCCTGAGGAGTTCGATGGTGACTACATCTTAGCAGCCTCTTCATGTGATGCCTCTTAGCTGACCGAGGCTCAATCTATTCATGCGCAGTGTTGCCTCTTGGATTCAAGTGCGTCTTTTCATGTGACCCCCTACTGTGAGTGGTTTCATACCTATCACAGTGTATCTGGTATTGTATTTGGTATTGTGCACTTAGGTGATGATCGGTCTCTTACTATTGTTGGCATTGGTGATGTCACTCTATAGTTTCCCTTTGGTAGCACTTTTATTTTGCATAATGTACATCATGTACCCACACTGACTAAAAGTCTTATGTCTGCTGGGTAGCTTGATGATGCAGGTTATCATATATGCTTTGGTGATTCTGTATGGAAGATAACTCGTGGCAAGCTTGTTCTTGTAAGAGGTGCCAAGTTTGGCAGCCTCTACCCTTTGGGTGTATCTAGTACTATTGACCATGTTTTGTCAGTGGGTTTCTGTCCCACATGTATCTCTATGGCATGCTCGCCTTGAGCATATGTCACTTAAGGGAATGAAAATGCTTAATGCTTTGCAATATTTTCGCCTTTTGATTACTTGCATTTTAAGTCACGTGATCATTGTTTATATGGTAAGCAAACTATGAATTCGCATAAAAAGTCTAGTATTCCACACATGGGTGAGCCTTTGGCTCTTTATATATTCAGATGTATATGGACCCGTGCCCTATCAGTCATTGGGGGGTGCGAAGTACTTTTTCACATTTATTGACGATTATTCACGTAAGGTTTGGGCTTATCCCATAAACCAGAAATCTAATGTCTTGGCCATCTTTCAACGTTGGCTTGCTTTAGCAAAGAATCAGTCTAGGCATAGGCTGAAATGCCTAAGGACCAATAATGGGGGTGAGTATGTCTTGCATACCTTTGAGCGGTTTTGTGACGAGCGGGGTATTAAGAATCGGTTGACCTTACGCCCCTCCCCAAAATGGTATGGCTGAGTGTATGAATAGGACTATCCAAGAGAGGGTCTGTAGTATGCTTAGCCAAGCATGCTTACCACAACATTTTTGGGTTGAGGCTGTCTCTACTACTGTGCATCTCATTAACAAGTCACCTTGTAGTGGTATTGACTTCTAGGTTACAGAGGAGGAATGGACAGGAAAGCCTCCCTCATATGATCATTTGTGTGTCTTTGCATGTGAGGTCTTTTGCCATGTGCCCAATGATAAACGCAATAAGCTGGATCCTAAAAGTGTGAAATGCATTTTCCTTGGCTATGGAGATGCAGGTGAGATGGGATATCATCTTCGGGATCCATGGGCATGGAAATGATCTGCAACAATGATGTTGTGTTCCATGAGGACAAAATGCATATGCAGCCTGAGAAAATTGTTGAGATACACAGGGTTATTTATGTTTCGAGATAAGTCCCCCTGCTCTCACACAGCTAGCTAGACAACCTACACCAGCTAATCCTCATGGCCAACATGTTAGATAGGACACACAACTTGCATTGAGTCATTCTACTAGAGATAGACGATCTCCTGACTGCTACGAGCCCTCCATAAATTATGTCTTGGTTATAGATGCAGGAAATCCTCTCACCTATGATGAGGCTATGCGAAAGGGTGAAGTCACTCCTAGGAGAGGCCTATGTAGTCTGAGATTGACTCGTTCCATAATCTCCCTACTCTTGGTCTTGGCTTTGGCTGCACAGCTTGACTTGGACTTGTATCAGTTGGATATCAAGATGGATTTTTTACATGGGGACTTGCATGATGAGATTTGCATGGAGCAACCTAAGGGCTTTGAAGAGCCTGGCACAGAACACCTAGTGTGCAAATTGAGGAAAAGTTTTTATGGCTTGAAGCAAGCACCTAGGGAATGGTATCATAAGTTCTATGCATTTATGCAATCACAGGCTACAGCCGTAGTGCTATGGATCCATGCTTGTACACGAAGAAAGCCCGTGATGGATCTTTATTGATTTTGGTACTCTATGTGGATGACATGCTTTTGGCAGGGAAAGCTCATGATCAGCTAGATGCTCTTAAGGCTCAACTGAAGAAGAGCTTTGAGATGAAAGATCTTGGATATGCCTCTCATATTCTTGGTATGCGTATTACGTGTCATAGGCATTAAGAACTACTCTATCTATCACAGAGAGAGTACATTCATAAAGTCCTTGAGCACTTTTGTATGTAGGATGTAAAGCCTATTGGCTGTTCATTGCCTTCTCATGTGAAGGTATCACATGCCAATTGTTTGCAGACAAATGATCAAAGGACCGAGATGGCCAAGATTCCCTATGCATCCGTAGTGGGCAATCTTATGTATGCCATGATAGCCACCCGTCCAGATATTGCTTTCGCGGTTGGTGTTGTGGCACATTATATGGGTACACCTGGCAACAGGCATCGAGATGCCGTGAAGGGTATCATGAGATACCTGAAGGGCACTACTAATATGTGCATATGTTATGGCAGCTAGGATACAGGAGTCATAGGATACACTAACTCTAACTATGCAGAACATGCAGATAGTAGGAAATCCACCTCTAGCTATGTGTTCACTTTTGCTACAGAAATGCACAACCCTTTCTACTATAGAGGTCGAGTATGTTGTAGCCAACCACTAAGGCTTGCAAGGAGGCCATTTGGTTGGGTTGTTTGGTTGTTGACCTTGGTAGTATTGCAGATGATATCCCTTCACTGCATTCGAATTCTATGAGTGCTATCCAGTTAGCCAAAAATCCAATCTTCCATGCGAAGACAAAATACATTGAGGTGAGGTATCACTTCATTTGTGGGGTCATTGAGGACAAGTCTATTGAACTTGTCAAGATCTCAACTCACCATAATCTTGCAGAGTTGCTCAAGAAAAGCCTCTCTGTAGAGTGCTTTGCCTTCCTTAGGAAGTTGATGGGCATTGGATGACATGACGTCTTTCCTCATCCTCTTGCATCTATGTACATGTTGTACTGCCTTTTTTTCCTTTTTTCTTCTCACTCCTCACTGAGGTAGATTCACCTTTAAGTGGGAGGTTGTTGGGGGTAAAGGTGCCTCCGCCTAGCCACCCGTGTATTACTACATTGATAGTACCGCACCTGCATACTGTAGGTGGCACGCGCCCATCACTGTCACTTCATTCTTTATTCTTTCAGTGATTTTTGAATAAAGGGAAGGTCAGCCACGCATTGTGGCTATTGGAGTTCCCACATTTGGAGCCTCGCTCTTTCTTGCTCTTACTCCATCCACCATAGCTCTCACCTTTGCACTCTATTGGAGTTCCCACATTTGGAGTCTCTCTCTTTCTTGCTCTTGCTCCATCTGCCATAGCTCTCACCTTTGCACTCCCTTGCTCAATCCTTCTCACTTTTCACATAGTGATTGAACATTTGCTCTAATTGGAAAAGGTTTGCAAATATATTATCAACAATAAAGGCGTTGTTTTTGGAAGGAATGCTTGAATTATTATTATATACGAGATTTACAAACATGTGAAGGAATCTTGAGTTGAATGCTAATTAAGAAAATTGTTTTATATATCACATACTATGGTACCATGCCTTGCTTAGAAAACTAAAGAATGATTTGGGTGTGCATGGAAAAAGTGGATGGGCACTCCCTAATGGCCATGCCCATGAATAAGTAGATGTGGTTAATTGGGTAACTTCTATTCAAATAAGTGAGAGAATTGTTTATTGGGTAGCTTTTGATCACATAAGTGAGAGAATAGTAACTAGGCAATGATGATAAATCCCTTAGATCAACGTGTTTTAGGAGAAAGGAGTAGGAAAGTACTAGTCCTTGAGGCCATGAAAAAGTTTCCACTCTCCATGAACCAAGTTGAAGTTGACTCACATTTTGCATTAATACTTCAGCCCCAAGGGCATGGTGTTTCTATAAATAAAGTTATTTTTGTGACCAAAGCCAAAAGCATGCTAAAACCAAGCCACAAGTTCTAGGATTGTAAGGTAATTCAAGAGACCGAATGCAAATCCATGAATACGTGCATGAGAGAGGCGCTCACTCATGCATTGGGGGGGGGGGGGGGGCATATTATTTCTCTTGTCATGCGCTCCTGTTTCTATTTCTGTCTTGCTCTCAAGTGTCCTCTCAATTTTGTGGTTAATTTTTATTGAAGTATAATGAAAGGGATAGCATTGGCATTAGAGTGCAAGGTTCATCTCATCAACATCAAGGAAGGCTTCATCACACGCATAGGAGGCCTTACCACAACATCATCATCAAGCATCATCCTTTCGTCCTCTGGGTGAAGTTATTATCCATTGGTCAGTACCACATCTCACCATTGGACTATGCACAAACAACCTTTTAAGAAAATAAAGGAGCCCCAAGCCCCCTCTTTTGACAACAACCATTCACTTCCATGAAAACCGCTTTTGTTGGTGGTTTTTCATCTCAAAGGTGGTTTTTCAACAAAAGACAACAAATCAACCCAAGTGACCATCATTAATCAAGCCATGCCGTGTAGCCAATCACAAAACCACCATTCTATAGCTACCCCACCTTCCACCAATAGCCAAGAATCCATGTCTATAACACATTGGTGTTTTAAAGGGAATCATTTCCAATAGATGTTAAAGCTTTTTCTACATTAAGCCTTTAAGATTGATCAAGCTTATAATAAAGCCTTTTAGCTTAAAATCACAACAAGGGGAAGTGTGGAACATTAACATATGGTGTAGGCTTTCTAAGTCTTATTAAACTTTAGCTTAAATCATTTTAATCAACCACCCTTTTTTTTATCTAATGGCCACCATCCCCTACCCAATTGTGGTTTTTGGGGCCAATAGTGATCTTTCCTTCCTTAGCAATATTTAGCATCATGTGACTCTCGCAACATTAGCCACTCGTGATTTGCAACCATCACCCTAGCATGCCCAAAACTATTGCTTGACCAATGCCTCGTCATCGTGTATGATATGCCACCAAACAAAAGACATCAACTCATCTTACCACCTTGCTTTCAACTTGCTCCTTCGCAACATTTGACCCTTTATAATATGAAGCCTCCTAAGTGATCCCTTTTTCCAAAACCTTAATGTAATGGCCCTACTTTATTTTTATTATCAACAAATAAGACATATTTAATCCTTTTTGTGGCACACTTTTGCTTATAGGCGATCCATCTTGATAAGCGGTCTAGGACTCATCTAATAGCCAAGAATCCACTCAATCTACAATGGATTTTAACATTTAGGCTTGTATAAAGGGTTAGAGCTAAAGCCTTATATGACTTAATAATAGCATGATCTACATCAAGTCTTTTCCTTCCTTTAAGCTATTTAATTTTGGCCACATAGGCCATGTGTGGGTACATACTTTGATGACATGATAATGCATTCAAAGAATGGATATAAGAATTATAAGCATTTGATAATTGAGTTCAATTAACTTAGAAACCTTTGGTACAAATAATGACAATTGAGTCCAATGTTACAAAGAGTGAATCCTTTTTGCATCATGCAAGTCACATTTTGGGCTACATTATTTCAATTGGTCATAATGGTGTGGACCCTACAAAGGTTGATGCTATATGTACTTGGCCACATTTAACTGAATGTGCATGAGGTTTGGAGCTTCTCATGGTTTTGCTTTTATTAACATTGTTGTTTCTATCACTTTGCTAAAATTGCATCTCGTTTACATGTTTTATAGAAAAAGGGTGTTGCCTTTCAATGGATGAAGGTGGAAATTAATACATTTGAAAACCTAAATGTAAAGTTGACTTTGGATCCTTTATGTTACAATATGATTGGGCTATTCTAATTAGTTGTTGTAATTCATGTTGTTTCCAAATGGTTGCATTGCCTTTAGGGGGAAGTTTTCACTTTACACATAGACAATCAAAATTTGAGATATTTTATTACTTAGACAAAGTTGTCTGAGAAGCATATGAGATGGGCAAGCTTTTTCTCGATGTTTTGTCTTCAAATTATGCACATTGAAGGCAACAAGAAGGTTATGGTTGATCCACTTGAAGCCCCAAATTTTAGCAATTACCATGGCTTATCACTCGAAGTTGGATGCCATGAAGGAACAATATGCTACTACTTTAGACTTGCAAACATGTATGATTAGCTTTGCAAAGGCCAAAGCACAAGCATTATGTTCTTAGAGCTGAACTTGCATGGTGGACTATGTGCCACAAAGTAGTTGAGGCCAAGATTGTTGATTGAAACTCATCATCCTCCCTACTCAAGACATAAAGATACTAATGCTACAATCAAGGCAATGGAGCACTTTTCTCTGGCTAGCTTCAAGACATGATACTAGAGAGTTTGTTCACAAATGTGTTGTATGCCAAAAGGTCAAATATAATAGGGCAAAGGTTCTAGGGTTGTTGTATCCTTTGTGTGGTCCTAATGGGCCTTGGTAGAGAATTTCTATGGATTTCATTTTTAATATTCCAAGGACACCTACTAGCAATGATGGTATTTGGACTATCGCTTGCACATTCAACACATAAGTACATATTATCCATGTTCACAAAAAGATCAAAGTTGATCATATGGAACACATTTTTATGCAAAAAGTATTTAGGTATCATGGCATACTAGAGTCTATCATCAATGGTATAAATCCATACAAATCTAATTTGTTTCAAAAGGGACTATTTGAGAAGATGGTTAATATGCCAAATTTCTCAACACCCTTCCTTCCATAGATTGATGGGCAATTACAAGACTAGTGATAGACATCTCATGTATATAGTGGATCTCGTGAGAGGGAAGCAATGGTGGGAAAGAAGGTAGAAGTTATGAAGTGCAACACGATTGAGAGAAAGAGAAGTGCACAAGAGAGCTTTGTGGGGCCATTGAATGATGGTACCCTTATTCTTTGTTATCTTCACTTATATATGAATGTACAATATGTACTCATACAAGGAGTACACCCACCTAGCTATTAGTCATTGGCCTTTACCCCAACAACCTCCCACTTAAAGGCCAATGCACTTTTATGGGAGTATAAGAAGAAGCTAAAGATACAATCCAATACCCATCAACAATCTACAAAGTGATTAGAAGGTAAACTCTTCGTGAGAAGATTGGGATGATTATCATTTGTATGGACCTCAACAAGCTTCATGTGCTTGTCCTTAGGCACTTCCTGATACTTCACCTCAATGTGCTTTGTCTTTGTATGAAAGAAAATATTTTGTGCCAATTGAATGGCACTTTGACTATCACAATACAACATAGGTATCTCTCCTATAATACCCAAGTCTAGTATATAACTAAGCCATGTAGCTTCATTGCAAGCCTCAATGGCTACAATATACTCAAACTTGGTGGTAGATAAAGCCAAACAATTGAGAGACCCACGAGATTGCACCAACTCTAAAAGTAAAGATAAAACTTGTAGTGGACCTCCTAGAGCCTATACTCCTTGCAAATTTAGCATCTGCATCATATAGTAACCATGGCATACATCAAGCTACTATGGATGCATAAGAAGTCTTGGCCATTTTGACCTTCTGCTCATTTGATGTGGAGCTATCCTCTTGGCTAAGTTTTAAATATGGAGGCAATGAAACACTAATTGCCTTTCCCCCCTCCATAATGAAATGCTCAAATGCCTTCCCAATGTATTCATTTTGAGATAAATAAAGTAACTTTTTATCTCTATCCCACATAACGCATATGCCAAGAATGCAACCTACATTTCCTAAGTCCTTCATGTCAAAGGTTTCATGTAACCTTTTCTTTAATGCATCCACATCCATGACTAACTTTCCAACAATTAGCATGTCATCCACAAAGAGAATCAAATTTATAAGGCAATCATCCCTACCTTCTTAGTATGTAGTTAGTAGTGAATCTCACTTCCAGTGTATCCCCATGACAGAATAAAGGCATTAAGCTTATGATACCTTTCCCTAGTAGCCTATTTCAAACCATATAAGCTCTTATGTAACCTTCCATAACAAACCCTTCAAGTTGTTGCATATAAATGTCCTTATTTAAGTCTCCATGTAAGAAAGCTATCTTTATATCCATTTGAACAAGCTCATATCTTCATGGCAAGCAATGCAAGTACCATATAAAGGGCGATCATCTTGACTATTATTGGTAAGAATATCTCATCAAAGTTGATCCCCTTCTCATGCTTGGATCCCTTGGCCATCAATCTTGCCTTATACTTGGGCAATATATTAAATGGAGATACCTTCATCTTGTAGACCCACTTGCATGATTGTGCATGTTTGTCCTTAGGTAAAGGAACTAACTCCCAAGTAGCCTTTTTCACCAAAGAATCTATCACTAACTATATAGGATTCTTCCACTTGTGATTGTCATCCCTCGTCATAACGTCAATATAACAAGAAGATCCATTGAAATATGTAACCATGACATAGTCTAGAGATGAATGTATTTATTTGGTGGTTTGAAAACCCTTGTAGACTGCGTGTAACTGGCTCAACAAGAGCCATTGGCTATCCCACTTGTCCATCTTGTAAACCATGAGGTTTTCTGCCTACTGTGGCACTTCAAACTCATTTTTGGGCTATTCAAGCTCTATATCGAGTGGAATATGGAATGCATACTACTCTTGGAACAATATCCTATGAATCACAAGTGTTTCAACGAGTTGCCCATGCATCTCGTCCTCATTAAAAATGACATTATGGCTATGTATTATCTTCTTAGACTCAAGATTCCATAAGTGATAGCCCATTTCTCATGCATCCCCATATCCAAGAAAGATACACTTTTTGGACCTAAGATCAAGCATACTCCACTTGTCTTTAGGTACATATATAAATGCTTCACAAGGTTGGCATGCTTTATGACTGTCCATATGACTGTTTACACCTTCTAGGAAGGCAAATATAAAGGCAAGGTGAGTGTGAGAGAGAAAATTTCAAATATTTGGAAAAATAAAAAATGGACATGAGCATCTCTCATCACTCATAGTTTTGATGAAAGTTTATGTTGTAATCTATTTTGAGAGAGAACTGGGTTCACTCTCGTGTAAATTATAGTATTATTTGAGTGAGGTGCTATGAGCTTAAAAATCATGATTTGATAAATTTGGAAAAGGTTTGTAAAAGAAAAGAATATTCATTAAATGATGGAAGTCTAATTTGGGTGAAAGGATGACAGTGTAAAAATTAAATAGATAAGTTCATTCTTGCGGTGTGCAATCTTGTGGACCTCTCTTATTAGTTCTTACTTCTCCATCTTAGTTGGTTGCTTGTGTGCATGCACGTGCACACGCGCGCACGCGCGCGTGTGTGTGTTAAGACAAAGCATTGCATAAAACGTTGTAAGAAAAATGTTTGTAAAGTAATCCTAAGTCGATAACCACGTGTTTCTAATGTGCTAGCATGTATATGCTCATAGAAGGTTAAACAAATAGGATACAAAGGAATTGGAATGTATTCATTATTTACTGCCATATCTTGGATTACTCATCCCAAATGATTCAAATTTGTGCTCTTAAGGCCCCAATAACCCTACTTTGTTTTGTGGATGGGAGTTAGGAGTGTGGTCTAAATGGTTGGATGGTGTTGGCAATTATGGGTAAGGCACCAATGAGAAGGATGTGCATTGGGATGATGACATTGGAGTTTAGGAAAATAATGACTATGATGGCCATTTAAGGATGACTATATAATGTACTTATTAGTAAGGGTAAGCTTGCCTCATGTCCTTTGGCTCCTTTCTTTTGACCTTTCAGGAGTTTTGCTTTTGATGTTTTTTGGTTAAACACTTTTGTCAAAATTATTGTAGTTTGGAGGTGTGCTTATTCAATGGGTTCAAGGTGATTTAAATTTCAACTTGAATTGTGGGCTATGATTGGCAGCCCAATCAAGTGTAACGCATGTGGTCGAGGTCTTTGATGACGACTCATCCAAATCAGTTAGTCCAAGTCTCATGTCAAATGAGTAAGATCCTTGATGATGACCCATCTAAGTCTCATGTTTGAGTGGGCATGATGATGATGATGATGATGATGACTCATCCTAGTCAATCAATTTGAGTGGGCAAGTTCTTTGCTAAGTTGATGACGTGTCCAAGTAGGCATGTTTGAGTAAACCAATACCTTTGGATATCTAAACAAGTTAATGCCTTTTGTCCTTGATCAATAGACCTTGTAGCCATTTGAATTGAATTAGATAAAGGCCCTAAACCTTATACTATCGGCCCTTTGAATTGAATTGGGCAAAGGCCTTATTGGCCATTAAAACTAGATAAGGCCTTATGGTGTTATTGGCCTTGGGCCATCCAAATGACAAAGGCCTTATGATCTAATTAATCAAGGTGTCACCAGCCATCCAAATTGACAAGGATCATTTGGCCTTGATCAATTGGTTTCTTGGGCCAACCAAATCCCACAAAGGCCTTTTGCGCATAAAGCTCTTATGCCTTGGCTATTTAGATTAAATCCAAAGCCTTATTAAGGCAAAAGTCTTCAATTGTCCAAATCAACAAAGGCCTTTTAGTCTAAGGCAAAAGCCTTCTCGGCCAAGCATTCAAGGCCCTTAGGTCTTGGACTTTATGTTCTTTGGTCGAATAGAAGAATCAAAGGCCTTTGAGACCTTAGGCTTTTACCACGATGCCTTACGGCTTCTTATGGAGCATAGTGAGGCTGAGGATACAAAGAGAGGATTCAACCAAAGATTTGATCAAGTAAATCAACTCAATAAAGAGATGTTGCAAGAGCCATACATGCTTGTTTGTTGTGGATAGAGTAGACAAGACAATTGCTACAATTGATTTGTCCTTTGTCTTTTTCGCATTCCTCCATACACAACATCTCCACTCTTTCACCTCCCTTGTAACTGGCAAGCCTCTACTTCTTCTCCATCTCTTGTCCTATTTATTTGGCTCCAAGAAATCAAAATATCCTTTATCGAAAGCAAAAGTGAGGACTCCACAATTGCATGCGGCTATCTACAAACTATTATAAATCCCTTGCTTTCTCAAGCCCCTTGCTTATAAAGCCACCTGCTTCTAGTTTTTCTCCCTATGGAGCAACAATTGAAATTTTTTAAAATGTTTTCATTAATTCGTAATTGTGAAACATTAGTTTTTCCACATTTTTATCATTTTTATAAAACTGAGAGTACCTATGAACTTGAAATCAAAATCCAAACACACACAATGAAGTGATGCCCTCTCGACCAACTCCTCTTAAATTAATCTATATGCCATTTCATAGTGCAAGCTCCTATTTTGCAGCTTAGCATAGAGAGTATACACCTAGTCACTTGATTCAATTGTGTTCGATAACAAAACCAAAATGTTGTGGCTTTTCCAAGTTTCCAATGCTGGACTTGATAGAATGCTTATTGATTCAAATACTTCAAATTATATGCCTATGGCTACCTCCTACATAACCATGGTATGCTCTCATAAATGACATAGTAAACCCACCAATTTACCTCTTTTGTTGTAGTTGATCTGCAAAGGCTTGTTGATGGCTCTACAACTCAAGCAATGCACCTGAAGCAAGCTTCATCTCCATAGTTTCAACTGTTGCATGTGCTCTAAGAAGAAGAAGAAGAAGAAGAAGAAGCAAGAGTTTCACACGCACCATTCCTCTACCACACACACACACACACACACACACACACACACACACAAAAGCAAGATGAAGAAGCAAGAAAGGAGCTCCACAAGATTGCACACCATGAGAATGAGCTTATCCATTCAAATTTTAGTTTTTATACATGGCCTTGATTTTTTGGACAGCCTCTCATCCTTTTGGCCCAAATTAATCTTTTGAAGAGTGAGCCTACTCTCTCTCAAAATAAAGTATAGAATAAATTTCCATCAAAATTACGAGTGTCAAGATGTGCTCCTATGATGCTTTTTTCTTACATTTTTCATTGAAGTATCTCATTCACCTTCCTCTTAGCTTTGCCTTTCCAAAAGGGGTTAACACAACTAAAGACATGTAAATGATCATAAGTAGGCCTCTTTCTAAACTATAACTCCTTTGGAAATTTGCCATCTGATGGCTTATTAAGAGATCTACTAATAATATTGTTTTCTTTACAACTTTATCCCAAAATCAAATTGTGAGATTAACATTAGAAAGCATACTATGGACCCTTTCCTGAATGGTCTTATTCATTTTTTTAAGCCACATCATTTTGAGTAGGATTTTCTAGAGATCTAACTCTCTTTTGATACCATGGCTTACAAAAAAGTTTGTAACGGCATGAGAAGTATATTCATCACCATTGTCAGTTCTTGAGCACTTATGCTTTTTGCCTAACCAATTCTCTACAAATACCAATACCTTTTGGAATGCATCTAGCACATTGCTCTTCTTTTGAAGAGACTAAGACCAAATCGTCCAAGTAGCATCATTCATAAAAGTGACAAATTATAAAGCTTGTACTCAATGAGACTATAGGCATAGGCCCACATAAATCACTATGCACCAAATCCAAGTACTTTATATTTTATTATCATCACCTCTCTTGTACAACAATTAAGTTTGTTTACCAAAAAGACAATGCTCACAAAAACCAATGTCAAAAATTTTAAAACACAGGGTCATAAACAAATAAATGATTGTTTAGTGGACAACTACAACATGGTCTTTAATCCTATAAACATGCAAATGATATAAAGTACCAAATTTATGCCCTTTGGCAATGATGATTCTAACATTTGCAAACTTTCCATACATGATCTCCAAACAATCACCCCCTAAACTTGCAATCATTAAGCTGTCCAATACTAATTTAACTATTAGTCAAGTTTAGAACATGTTATACATTTTACAAGATAAAAGAAGATAAATTAGGCAATGGCAAATGTATGTCTCCTATACTAACAATGCCACATTCGTAGTTATTACTAAGATGACCATCTCCTAGCATCATAAGTAGAAAACCATTCTCTATGTGGAGTGACATGGAACGATGCTCAAGTCCACTAGCCAATTCTATGATATGCCATCATCCATGGCAACCAAGAATGCATCACCAAAAGAAGAAACATACAAGCAATCTCCATTATCACTGCTACATGCATTAATCTTTTCTACTCTCAACATCAAAACTTGTAAGACCAGTTGTAGGTGCAAAGTTGCTTATGGATACCTTGAAAGTGTCCCAACTCTCAAGCAAGATGACCGATAAGAACATAACCTTAACTAAATCATGAAAAGTGATCTTCTGTGATGTCAACTATTTGAAAGTGTTATTAAACTTATTGAGGTGGTTGGACATAGAAGTCCTCCCCTCCATGTGGAGGTTAATGAGTTTCTTCAATTAGTATACATCTGAAGTAGTACTTTCTTTCTCATAAAAATCACATAGCTTCTTCCATAAACCATATGCACCACTTGGCGTGTCTTTTATATTAAAGTAATTTGACTTTGAGAGTGTCAACATGACAGTGAAATGTGCCAACTCATCCATTTCTCACAATACATATGAATCCATACCCTCAAGCTTAACACCATTACATTTGATTGGCTTTAAACCGATATACTATAGACTTTCTATTTCCAATAAGAAAAATTGGTACCATCCAAACTTTTCAATGTTAAATAATGCATTTTCAAAAGTAAGTGAAGAAGTGATAATAGCTACAATATGTCATGCATACTAAAATACCAATATATGCCCGACTGCAAATCCAAAGGAGACCAGCATACTACAATCTGTGTGCTGAGGTAAGCCAAACAATGGTTGAAATAGCATCAATAGCCCAAAAATGAGATAGATGCACATTAAGAAACCAAGATATGGTCAATTTCAAGGCCAAAGCTATAAAACCAAGTATTGATTACAAATGCAATATCGAAATAGCCCAAGCACTCTTTAGCACATACCAATCCTTTTGCATTTCTTTTTTTGGGCTATTAATCTCACACAAAACAACCTTCAAAACACATGTATCTCCTAGTAAAGGTTGCAAAAATGGATTTATGTGATAAACTAGATACACTGTAGATTTCAAACGACAAAAAAAAACGTGATAGGAAGGAGAGAATAGCCTAACGCTTCAAAATTCATCCAAGTTCAATCTGAATCACTTGTTTGCCTTGGATATAGAGCTTGGTATAAAGAAAATAGTACCTCCATCAAGATATGAATAGTAAGCATAAATATAATAGAAGTTGGAATCCTCGATCTTCATGAATAAGTTTCCCTCCTTGTGCTCTTTGCTCCAAGCATGAGTTGCCATGAACATCGCATTGATACTAGTTGAGAGGGAAAGAATGGCGGGTTATGAGGTAGAAGCTCTATATATATATATATATATATATAGAAAGAGAGAGAGAGAGAGAGAGAGGTACATATTTCACTTACAAATCTTTATACATTGTGTACTTATACAAGGGCTATCTGCCTAACTATTAGCCATTAGCCTTTAACCCAACATCTTGGATGCATTTTTCTTGCGCCCAAGGTATTATTGCTATTAATCATTTTGACATTGTAATCATTATTTAGTGAATAGTCATTGTGGTTTGATATGTAGATACACTTTGAACTTGGCCTCAAACTTTACATTTGCAATACTTTACATGAGTATCATGTGATGCATCATTGGTATAAGGTATTGTTTATGCTTAGTTCTAGCATTGGTTTACCTTGTTGCTTAGAAAATTATTGGTTTTTGGCATGTGCATGCATTCCTTATGGTTCTAAAAAGGGTTATGGTATATGTGTGTGGATTATACATCAACTTTATTGGTTGGAAATTTCAACATGCCATGGGCATGAGTTTGGTAAACAATAGGTGCACATGTTGTTGACCATGATATTGCATGCATTGCCAATGTTACAACATGCTTTTCTCTCATTGTAATGTAATTGGAGGTTTGCACTCGGCCTCTGAAACTATACATTTGCATAAGTTATGTGTCATTTGCAAGTTTGATTTTTACTTTACAAGAGTATCATGTGATAAATCTTTGCTATAAGGCATTGTTTATGCTCAATTTCCACATTAGTTTGCCTTGGTGGCCAGAACAATACATGTGGATGTACTCCTTATGGTTTAATGCATTAGACTAAGGTTAATGAATTTTTGGGCAACGCCAATGAAACTTTAATTTACACAAATTATTATTGATTAGAAATTCAAATTTTAGAGTCTAAGTATATATAGGCACGTTTGCCACTGATTTTCTCTTCTTCCTCTATGAATTGTGTATTCTTAGCAATAATTTGCTGCTTCAAGCTAGATTTTTATAGAAATTAGGGTTTCTCTAGATTGAAGATTTCTAGTAGCTCATATAAAACCTGGTCATCTACAATAAGGATGATTTATAAAAAACTAAAGATGACCAATTTTGGTACCCTAAACACTCTAAATCAAAGGGCAAATTGAGGAAATTTACTACTACATATTTAGAGTAACCAAAATGATCAATACACAATATGGACACTCAAGGACAATTTTCTCAAAGAAATACTACAATGGACACTAGTTTTTGGTGCTAATCAAGTGTTGACTATCTCGCATTATGGGCAAAGTGTTAGTTTTGTTTGTTTGTGAAATTATTACTTGTTGTGAATTGCTTGTTAATCAGGTAGATCACTACCCTCTTCATCAAATAAGACTAGTGTCCTCCACTTGAGAGAATGACCAAAGAACTTGAAGAAGGCCAAAATATTGCCCAACACAACTGAGAAACACAATTTTCATGAAACTAGGCACTATTATGATTACGGATAGAGCAAAAAATCTCACAATGATAAGTGTCAATTTTAGTCCCCACCATATGATGACACATGGTTTGCTAGCACAACTCTCTCATGAAATATTCAAAACAACTTACATGTTGGACAAGCTAGATCCTATCAAAGTTCAAGTTGACATTGATAAGTTTGGGAGGGATCAAGAGATTGCATATTGAGATAGTAGGGCATACCAATTGCCTCTTGCAAACATTGCATTGTGGCAAACACTTCTTCAATCATTGAAGATGCTCTCTCTAGGTAGACACTTCTCTCTTGACAATCCATAAATTGGTAAGAAGGAGCGTTCTTTGTTTTAAGAGACAAATACCTCATTGGTCGACTCAGAAGGAGGTGAAATACAATATCGAAAAGTGGTTGTTACAATGGTAGAATCTTAAAGGTTTCCACATTAGAGCATTTTGACAATTGCCCAAGTACAAGCCTCCTTGGTGACGAGGTCTATTTTCATTTAGACATTTAAGTGCATTGCTCCCGCACTCGGGCAAGTCATCAATGTTGGAGACTTCAAAGTTCACATGAGAATGTTCCCTTGCTCGCACTACTATTTTTGCAATAATGGACTACATTTGTGTTATCAACATACCCTCAGGTTTTGCAATGGGCTACATTTATGTACTCAACACACCCTTAATGTCTTAGGATATTGGTACAAACTTTTGCTACCGGTTAGAGCACTTCATTTCAAGCCTTGCATCTCACATCTCCAAAAAACTAGCTTGCAATGCTTACTTAGACTCTTGGCTTCGTGATCATTTCTTTCTTAGACTTTTGCCATGGAGACATGCCTTTGATATGTCACCTTGTTTAGCTTGACACCACTACAACTTGAATTAACACACATCTTGGATTAAGACATCTTGTATGTCTATGATTAATGAGTGCATGGAAGTTCTAATGGATAAGGCATGTTGCATATCTTGAGGCTTGTCATTATAAAGCTCCTAGGAGACAAACCGAGCATTAATGGCACTCTCAATCCAGCATTAGTAGTGTGGCTCCCACAAAGAGGTATCTTCTTTCTCCATTGTTCCGTAAGAAATTTCGTTTTTAACCATTTGGAGAAACATACTGAAGTCCTGCATTGGAAGAGCTTATTGGTGGTTTTTGATATTCGAAGCCTTCCACAGAGAAGGGAAAGGCTTTCTTTGTGGCTGCCGCTAATACTCGCATCCAAAGGGAGGCCATGGCTAAGAGGAAAAGATCAGATTCATCTCACCTGGAGGATGTTGATAGAAGCCTTTACACGTCCTTCTGCCATGCTGCCAATGCCATCTCCCAGTTGTATACCCAAGCTCAGCAGTTTAACAAGGTCGCTTTTCAATCAGGCCAACGAGTTGCGCTGGTAAAGGTTTCCCTCAATCTTGCCTGAGTGGTGATCTGCGTTTTTTGGCATCAATCGTACCTGTCAAAACACAGGCCCTTATCTCTCATGTCTTTCCCCATCTGTCCCAATCGAGGAAGCTCTCTGTCTTTCATTACTACCTGTTCGACAATGTTTTTGTAAGAAGAAGCAATACTTTTGCATGCACTTGCTTCCTCACTTCTAGAAAGGAAATAAAGAAAGCTCTCTATCTTTCATTACTGGCTGTTAAGAAGAAGCAATATTTTAGCATGCACTTGCTCCTCACTTGTAGAAACGAAACCATTGCCAATATAAATGCCATTTTTCCTTGGATTTCGGCTTTTAGCATTGATAGCACTTCCGATTAAGCCATCTAATCTGGCAGAAAATTCAGAAGTTGCATGATATCATTCAACTATCTAACATACTGATCTTGCTGATATATTGGAGCAGGAAAGAGTGTTTGAGTGGATCCAAAGGCAACATCAAGTCGGGCATAACCCTACAGTTTTTGATATCATGATCTATATAAAGGTTTCCTGAAACCCCACAGCCCTTCATGTTATGGATTACTTTTGAAGGTTTTAGAGATGACATGCGCTTGTTGTTTCGTTATATAGAAGTATTCAAATGTAAGTTTAATTCAGCATGAATGATGATTATTTGTCTGCTTAATGATGTACAGAATGAGCTGGAAGCGCTAATGCAGGCAGAAATGGCGATTGTCCAAGTTCAGTCACAACCTGCCAGTATTACACACATACAACAAGTGCCACCCGCTCCATTTGGTAGACCTGGTATATTTTCAGCGTTAGCTAGACTTCCTTTCCCTTGTTAGGCATCACTTAACATGCTGTATCTCGTTAGTATTTCCTGCTGCATCTAGAAATGTGGAAAATTAGCTATTTTCTTTTGGCACATGCTTGGTTCCTTTAGAAGGGCATTATGGTTAGATGGAACCATGCAGTTTGGCCAGGAATGGCATGCATTAGTTGCAACAGTGCATCTTTGAAAACTAGGAAAGAGAAACTGCTCACATAATTTGCTACTAAACATATTTAAAGTCTATAAGGTCTACTCGACATGCACATCTATCTTCAAGGAGTCCTAATTGGCTTAGTAATTAAGGAACATGGTGCATCTTTGACAACTCTATTTCACTGTTTTACAGCAGCACACCCTCATGCATGCTTGAATTTTTGATGCACACATCCCATGACAGCTATGTAAACCCTAATTTCTAAGCGGGTTGCAAATGGCCTAGCCAATTTAATTATTGATGGGTACATTTAATTTTGGGTAGGGTGAGAAGGGTTGAAATTATGTTGAAAATTGGGTTTAGAAGGCTACCACTTGGCACAAATATCCATGCAAATTGAGAAAACGTTTTCGGGCCTGGTTTGAGCCATTCAATTTAGTTTTCAGTCTGGAAGAGGGAGAGAGAAGGTGCTGCTGATCAGATTTTGGGCCATTTTTCAGCCACATTGGAGGCAAGAGACAACAGCCAGGAGACTAGGAGCTACAAGCGACGGCATTTGTGGCATCAAGAGCTGTTGGCAACATCATTTGTTGCAGACGATAGCAGGTTTTGGGGCTCTAGCAGCAGGCGACTGCATTTAATGCAGTGTGGTACAAGCAACAGTCGGAATTGAGCCTTTTTTTGTGTGGAAATTAGGAATTTCTCTCCCCTTTGGTATTCTCTTACCTTCTCCAGCCCATTCTTAGGCTATCTTAGCAAATCTCAGCCTTTTAGAGAATATCACAGTTAGATTTGGTGGGCAACAAGAGAAATTCTGCTGTAAACCTTAATTTACAGCAGTAATTTTAGGGTTTACTAGCCACCTTGGGACTTGTGCCATCAATGAAGGGCATTGTGCATTGAAATCAGCACTTGAAATTCAAGAAATTGTTAGGGATTCCAAATGCTAGCCCATCCATTGTGAATTTGGGGTAGCATTTCGCTAGTTGGGGTGCCATTAGAGTAAGTCTTGGGTGAAAATCAAGGGGCAGTTTACCAATTCATTTGTTGATTGTTGGTATTGTAAGAGGCTTTTGTATTAGCCAAGAAGATTGTGAAATCTTAGTTTGTACTTATTCCATTAGCCAATAATGTTAAAGAAATATCGAAAGGCGCGAGTTTTTGGGGCCAATAGGATGTCTACTGTCCAAGATTATTAAGATAAAGTGTGCATTTCAGTTTATGCTTATTAATTAATTATTGTAGTTAAGTGCTTAATCAGGTATTACCATCCTATTTGAGAAGGAAGACTGGTGTCATGAATTAAATTTAAAAATTAATTTCAGTCCTTTTAATCTTGCCTAAAATTAAATGTGCCCATCCATAATTAAATTGGCTAGGCTATTTGCAGCCTGGAGTGGTCCTCAACCTTTGTTGAACCTTAGATTGGCATTAATTAATTAATTAATACGTAGTCTCTAGTGTCACCATCGACACTTATCGGCCAAACAATTATCCTAGGGTCCCAATTGGTACCAATTGACCACCGAAGCCCAGATGGCATAACTTATCACAACTTTTGCCTTTGACACTCTCGGTATCCTCGAGGTCCTTAGCTTGTTACTATGAAATAATTGCCATGTGCAATACGTGCTTAACAACTTTGCATATTTGATTAGTAGCTTAATCAAATGTTATTAGCAAGATCAAAGTATCTCAAAATTTCATGTTCCCTGTGACAGATCTCCCCTTGAAATCTTTGTAATTGTTCTCACTTGCATTGCATTGTGCGATGGAACCTAACTAGCCCTTCCTCCTCGGAAAGGGTGGCAATGACCTGATTAATTAACAATTATAACAAGTATAAAACTCACATAAATTGAAAATGCACACTTTACCACTTAACCTTGGACATTGGACAGCCAGTTGGTTCCAAAACTGGCACCCCGTATAGTATTTCTTTAGCTTTTATTACAAATGGATGGTGTATAATTGAGTTTCTTTGATCTCCCTTACTAATCCGAGTATCTCGTTGTGAAAACTAACTAGCAAGTCTTCAAACCAAGTAACCCCTTGGTTTGCTCAAGGATTGGCCTTCACCTTGCCCCTTGTGAGACAACTTTTACCCCAAATTTGAATTGCTTGGCTACTCTTTTGAATCTTCTTGAAATTCTTCAATTTTAGTTGCTAGAATTCAAGTCTTGACTTTTAGGCTCTCAATTTTGAGCATGCATTCCAAGGTGGTTGTCAAATCCTAATTTTTGCTGTAAATTAGGGTTTACAACAGAGTTTTTTCAATATCTCCTCCCCTAATGACTCAAATGGGTAGATTTTGTTGAGATAACTTGAGAGAGGGTTGTAGAATGAGATAGAATGGTGTAGAGAAAGAAAATTCAGAGTTTCATCGCAAGAAAGACAAAAAAACTACTATTGCCCTGGTTAAACATCCATGGAAGTTGCCATATACAACTTAGAACCACCAGAAAGGCCGTTTGGACTACTGTCACGCTCACTTGGAGGGCTCCAAACAGCTGTCACCTGTTGTAGGACTGGTCCGTGATGGCTGCAAATCACATTAGCAACATCTCCTTGCTCTATAATAGCCTTTTTCTCTCTCACAGTGACTAGAATAGACTTCCACTAGGCCCCAAAAATATTTTTTCCACTTGCATGGGCAAGTTTTGCCAAGTGGTAGCCTTTTAATCCCATTTTTTAGTATAATCTAGCTTATTAAAACTATTTTATAGAATATTAATTTTAAAAATTAATTTAATAATTATTCCAGTGTTAAAAAAATCACCAGCCAATAATTAAATTGGCTAGGCTAATTTGTTATCTAAGTATCTTTAAGTAGTTATTAGCCCTTAGACCAGCATTAATTAGTCTCTCTAATGTCACCACTGACATTATTGGTGAATAAATTGGTCTAGGTGAAAATCAAGCACCAGGTATCACCTAGTACTTGTTAGAAATAACTTATTACAATTTTTTCCTTTGGTATCAATTGATGGGGCCTTGGGTTCCACTCTATGAAATTATTAACTTGCACCTCATATGTACAAGTCACATTAACACATTTGATTAACTTTCTATTAAATGCTAAGCAAAGTAATAAAAATTCATGTCGTTGTGATATTTGCCCCATTGGCATTAATTGTTTTACTCATTTGCAACATTGGGAGCATCTTGAGATGGCTTAGGTATTTCCTTCGGTACATCTTGTTGTCTCGAAGCTCTAGAAGATGACTTCATCTTTTTACCTTGCTGTCCTTCTTGGAAGAATTCAAAAACCAAGTGAACTAAAGGATCCTTTGCCATTTCAGCAAAGATATTAGTTGGTGTCCTCATTCGATTCTTGAATTGATAATCAATTTCTTCTCACTCTTATTGGTCATTAGTATCATTTTGCATGGAAGGCCTTGCATTTTGGTCTACACCAGTATTTCTGCTTGTTGTCCATGTTGCGTGCCTTGTCTAAGATTAGGCATTGCATTTTCTTCTTCCCCTTGTGAATGTTCAGAGTGAGAGGCCTTATCATTGCTTGATCCCATCTTACAATATGAAGACATCTTTTTGTAATTGCTCTGTTGAGTATAATTTTAGTACTAAAGCAAAGCTTCTGATTTCCAATTGTTTGATGGTGTCTTGGCAACAAGATCACGTATCCAGTCTTCCTTTGGTGAAAGGGTGGTTATGGCTCTGATTACAACAAGCATATAAATTCACATAAACTGAAATGCAAATGTTTATTACTTAATCTTGGATATTTGACACCTGATTGGCCCCAAAATCTGGTTTCCCTAGCAATATTTATTTAACTTGAACTGCAAATTGATGGAGTACATTGGATTTTCTCCTCCGCTAATCCAAACGCCTCTTGCTATCACAAATGACTAGGAAGCCTTCTTGTCGAATTGCCCCTTGATTCATCCAAGGTTTCACCTTCAATTGACCATTGGCAGGTCAAATCTAGCCCCAAATCTGATTGGGATGGGTTGGCTTTTGAAATCCTTGGCAATTACTTGAATTGCAACATTGATTCAGTGTACTAAGCCTTCAATCTCTAGCATGGGTTCCAATGTGGTTGCTAAACCCTAATTACTATTGTCAATTAGGGTTTACACTAGTAATCACTCCACTATCCACCAAATTTGGCTAGATTCTACTACCAATGGTTGTGAATTGTTGAGATCAAGGTGGTTCCATACGCAATGTTGTTGTGTCGCTACGCAGACACAGTGTGGAAAACCTTGGAGTGCATCATCATCTGTCTTTCTTATTAATCTAGAGAGTCAATGTCATATTAGTCATTAGTATTAGTGTCCATAGTATGGATGGTTCAAAAATATGGGATTTTTGAACAATTTTAGCTCATTTTTGATATATTGGACATAATTTCTTGTAAATATCCTAAAAAGGTGTAGAAAACTTTTAGAATAGGGTGTCATGCATAAAGCAAGTTGCTTTTCAGTCAGTTTTGGAAAATCTCATTAAAAAAAGGAAGGACACCCAAATTCATGCCTTGCGTGATTGCAGTTTTTAGCATTGCGGACAGGAAGAGGGGAGGAGCAATCCAGGAGAATTCTGATTAGAGCATCCTAGGGTTTTACCTTCCTTTTAGAGCCAATAGAACCATCAGATTTGCCGTTTGAGCAATAGAGTAGAAGCTAGTGGTTGGTGTCAAATGATGACGTAGCAGCGAGACAATAGGGTTTGCGGTGAGGAATACGAAGTGAACTCAGCAAATATGGAGAAGAGAAGAGAAGAGAGAAGAAACTCTGATGAATGGAATAATGAAGATCTGAATCATGGAGTGAATGTGATACAAGGGAACAAGGGTGCCGTAGCACAAGGAAGATGATGAAGACAGCCACGAACCACGAGCCGCAATGTCTTCCTGAAGGGGTGTGAGGGTAGTGGAGAGGCTGGAGAGAAGAGGTGACAGATTGAATGAATTAGCCGTGAGGAATGAATGAGAGAGTGGCCTATAAATAGGCACTGTTAGTCTAGGATGGCGCCCCTTTTTAGGGCTGCAAACCCTAAACGCAAAACGTAGAAACGCAAAAATGCAAACTGCAGGTGAAGGGCGAAGGGTTTCTCAATAGTTAGTACGAGTTTTTGGGTATAACAAGGAGGTCCAGGAGATCTAATACTTGGAGATTGCATCCGAGTAGTAGTAGACATTGTCTAGATAATCCAACTTCCAAGAACCATTTGTCTTTGAGTGTAGCCATCAACCAATCAACTTCTGATTGCTGTAATAACTAGGAATACATAGGGCTGAAGTGTGTTTGGAGTCCCATACAAGGCTTTTGTTTTCCTTCTCAGGTTCTGGCAATACATAGTGCTCTTGGGAGAAGTACTTGGGCTTTTCCTACCAAGAAATCATCTAAATCTATTGACATTTGAATTGTTTGGACTCTTTGTCTTGGGTGTACAGTAGAGTTTACATGCAATACATGCAAAGTCTGAGTCATTGAGCTTCGTCTTTATCTTGTGTAAAGGCTTTGGCAGACTTTGCAGAAGGTTTTATGATTGATTCATGATGTATGGACATGTCTTAAAGAGAACTTGATTTTTAGCATTCTTGGGATTCATTTGAATCTCTTACTTGTTCTTTTTTTAATCTTCTATATTCTATTCTCTACTTCCTTCTCTCTTTGATTCTCAATGGATACCACCTTTCGACTAAAACACCTTAGACAACGTGTAATATGTATAAATATGTATTGTACGTCGTTTTATATGGATAAAATTTTTATGTACCTTTGTAATTGTAAAAAAATAATAAACAAGAGGACATTTTAGGGTATTTCCCACTGTACATTATGCATATTAGCCAAACACTTGGAGAGACATTACTACACACAGTGAACATCAATTGGAGATTCGCTAACCAATTATCAGACAATTATCGCATTATATATACATTCCCTACTTATGACCATGACAATTGAAACCTTTAAGCATTAAACATTTAACGCATACATAACATTGAATAGCTAAAACTGAAATTTGAGACTGTCAAACTAACATTGAGGAAGTCTACATGATAAAGAGCCAAAACATAACAATGTGAGACTTTTAGAGCTTTCGTCCTTGGGCTCTCAATTTGCCCACACAAGGTACACATACAATTATCGCATTATATATACATTCCCTACTTATGACCATGACAATTGAAACCTTTAAGCATTAAACATTTAACACATACATAACATTGAATAGCTAAAACTGAAATTTGAGACTGTCAAACTAACATTGAGGAAGTCTACATGATAAAGAGCCAAAACATAACAATGTGAGACTTTTAGAGCTTTCGTCCTTGGGCTCTCAATTTGCCCACACAAGGTACACAAATAGCCACATGATGAAGAAATCGGAAAGGCACAGCTTGTTTGGGGCCCCAAATTAAAAAAGAAAAGATCATGTTTTTTATGATTTGTACGTATACTGTACATACCATATAGACATACCATATGGTAAGATCCACATCTACGTACTGGTCCTACCTTGCTTGAGTATGTTGAGGAAAGGTTGAAGAATGAGAGAAAAAAATTCGAAGTTTCATCGCTGGAAACTCATCAAAACAACTGCTGCCCTGATTAGAATTGCCCTTGGTGCTATTGCATGCTACCAAATAGTCCAAAACTGGCTGTCGCCTACATTAAACCCTGTTGCCCTGATGTTGACAGCTCTTCTAGGGTATTGCTTGCAGGTAAATGTCCTCCAGATCACGTTGCCAGCTCTTGAGGGGTGATCAGCTGGTTGGAAATGGCCTGCAATTCACCGTAGCAGCAATGGGAGCCTTTCTCCTCTCTCTCTCTCAGCTTCTACCAAGCTGAAATGAGCTCTCCCCAGCCTCCAACAGCCTTCTTCCTACTTGCATGGAATGATTCTTCATACTCTATCACGAGGTCATAGCTATAGCTCCAAATATTCAGCTCCCCAAGTGAGTATGTGGTGTAGTCTCGAATTTAGCAATTAGGTGACTAGCCAGATTTGTGGTTGTATAAAGTAATATAGAAATCAGAGTTTGAAGATTCTGGTCAAATAATTGCTCTAGGCCCAAATTGACACCAAGTACCATCATCTAGTACCTATCAAATATGACTCAGTAGAACTTTTGCCCTTGGCACCCAATTGATATCTTAGGGTCCTTGGCCTAATATCGTGAAATAACTCTCTTACACATCACAGGTGCACCTCACATTTGCACATTTGATTATTAAATTAATCAAATGACAAGCAAAGTATCAAAATTTCACTTCCCCGTGATAGAAATCCATATAAATACGAGATAATTTAGAAAGAACTTGAGTTACTGGCCATGCGAGCACTTGCATTAGCTCCTTCTTTTCAACAAGACCTGTTGTAGATGTAACTAGTCTTCCTTCCGTGGATGGGTGGTAATTCCCTAGCTACAACTTAGTTACAATAATAACATTTATTACAAAACTAAGTAATGCAAATTAACTTACAATCTTGGACGATGGACATCTTGTTGGTCCCAAAACTGGCGTCCCTTTTAGTATTTATTCAACTTAATTGAAGAAGAAGTTGATGTACAATGGGATTCTCCTAATCCCTTTCAGTATTCCAACTTCCCTTTGCTGTCCAAAATGACCAGCAATTTTTCAATTTGATTTGTCCCCTGATTGGGCAGTCAATTGGCCTTCACCCGCTTTGATGGAGATGGAAAATGCCCCAAATTCATTGATTTGCTAGTCTCTCCACTTGAATTTGACTTAAAATAGCTTCAACCTTGTTGAATCCAAGTCTTAGAGCTTCTAATTTTTGGCATGCTTCTTGAGGCTATTGGTAAACCTTAATTTCTCCTGCAGATTAGAGTTTACAGCATAGAAATCTGAAATTTCTCAGCCTTTGGCAATCTCAATGCTGTAATCTTCGGAGCAACGTTATAGAAAGACTGGGAGATAAGAGAGAATGCTGAGGAGAGAGAAAATTCAGACTTTCTTTGCGAAGAGCTGAAGGAAATCTATTATTTACTGTTGTTCTATCTCAACAGCTTGTAGATGCAAAAATTGAAGAAAATCAATCATTTACTGCTGCTGCCCTATCTCAACAACCTATAGATGCTGTCACTTGCTGTTGATTGGTCTTCTCTTGCCCTTGGCTGTCTTGGAAGGTCCTCCAATGGCTGCAAATCAGACCAACAACATTTCCTCTCTCTCTCTCTCTTGCAAACTGAATACACTAAAATGCATCTTTCCAACCTCTAAAGACGTTTTTCAGTCTTAATGGGCATTTCTAACAAGTGGCAACCTTTCTAAATGGTTTTTTTAGCTTTATCCATAATTGAATATTAATTTTCAGTCTTTAAATACTGATAATTAACTTAATAATTATTTTGATGCCTTGAAAAATAATTTGACTATCCAATAATTAAATTGGCAGGCAACTTTCATTCCCAAGTGTCTCTACTTCATCTTTGATCATCAGATTGGTATTAGATACCATTAAATGTCACTTCTTTAGTGTCACCAACTAATACTTATGGCCAAATGGATGACCTAGGCCAACAATTGGCACCAGATATCACCAAGTACCTGTGTGGCATAACTTATAGTATCTTTTGCCTTTGATATCCCGTGATTTCCTTGGGTCCCAGGCTCGTAAATTTACTTTAACCCCCGTTGCACCTCACATGCACAACATTTACTTAACCATGTGATTAAAAATTAATCCACATGTTAAGTGAGGTTTTAAAAATACATGTCCTCATGACAGCCAGTGACACTAAAGAAGTGGTGTTTAATGGTACCTAACACCAATTTGATGGTCAAAAATGGCATAGAGACACTTGGAAATGGAAGTTGCCTAGCGAATTTAATTATTGGCTAGTCAAATTATTTTTTAGGGTACCGAAATAATGATTAGATTAATTTTCAGTATATAAAGGCTGAAAATTAATATTTAATTATGGAAAAGATTGGAAAAACCATTTGGGAAGGTTGCCACTTGTTAAAAATACTCATCCAAGACTGAAAAAGGTCTTTAGAGGCTGGAGAAAGGTATTTTTATAAATTCAGCCTGCAAGAGAGAGGGAGAGGGGGATTGATAGTCTGATTTGTAGCCAGTGGAGGACCTTCTAAGGTTGTCAAGGGTAGGAGAAGACCAATCAACAATAGGAGGCAGTATCTACTGGCTGTTGAGACAGAGCAGCAGCTGTAAATGATTGATTTTCTTCATTTCTTGCATCTAGAAGCTGTTGTGTGGCAGGGCAACAGCTGCATTTGACTGACTTTTCAGTCATTCTTCGTGACAAAACTTTGAATTTTCTCTCTACAGCTTTCCCTCTCATCTCCTAGCCATTTTATAGCTGGCTCTGAAGATCTCAGCATTTGGACTCTTGGAGGGTGAGAAATTTCAGATTTCTCTGCTGTAAATCCTAATATGCAATAGAAATTAGGGTTTAGCAGCAGCCTCGAGAATTGTGCTAGAAATGGGAAGCTCCAAGACTTGGATTGAACAAGACCGAAGCTGTTTTTAGCCTATTCAAGTGGAGGGACCAGCAAATAATTGAATTTGGGGCATTTTCCATTTCCATCAAAGCGGGTGAAGGCCAATTGATTACCCGAATCAAGGGTGATCTATCATTTAATGATTTATGGTTTTTGTTATTTAAAAAATCACTTTAATTTTTTTCGTACTAATATCGTACCGTACCCTATAAAATCATAAGGTGCCAATTAGTACCGTATTTTATCGTACCGTACGGTATCGTACCTTTCATACTTGACAACTATGTTTCCAGCTTATCTTCTTTTTATTCTCTAATGCTTTTGGTGCAAAAAAAAAGATGGTTCATGGAAGTAGCTACTTAATAAGCCACCCTATAGAGTCAGTGCAACCTAGTAGGAGGAGATTATAAGTTAGGTAAATGAGCTATTAGAAAAAGGACCGAGTCAGCTCAGCTCGTCTCCTTTTTGTTTTCTAGTGCTTGTGGTGCAGAAAAAGGATGATTCATGGCGTACGTGCATTGAACAAAATCACGACAAAGAATCGGTTCTCAATTCCTCGGATCAATGATGTTATGGATAGATTGCAAGGGGCAATCGTATTCAACCGTATAGATTTGAAATGTAGATATCATTAGATATGCGTTCGACTGCAGGATGTGCGTATGACAGCTTTCAAGTCATCTTTTGGGTTGTATGAGTTTCTTGTGATGCCTTTTGGACTTATAAATGCTCTTGGCACTTCTAATCGGATGATGGATCGCATCTTCAGGCCACATAGACCATTTGTGGGAACTTTTTTTAATGGTATGATTGTCTATTCAAAGAATGAGGTAGAGCATAGAGCACTTGGATATAGTGTTTAATGAGTTGTGTAAGTATAGGCTAGTCATTACACTTCTTAGGGCATATTGTATTGGTTGTTGGTATCCATGTGGACTGTGCAAAGGTTAAGGCAATATGCTCATGGCCACCTTTGAAGAATGTACATGAGATGTGCAACTTCTTGGGTTTATGTTTTTACTACAGGAAGTATGTACACGGGTTTTTTGAAAATGCATCTTCATTGTATGTCTTGCACAAGAAAAGTATGTTATTTAGATGGACAACAATGAAAATTTCAGCATTTGAGAAGTTAAAGGAAAAGATGACTCTAGATCTTGTGCATGTGTTGCTTGATCTAAGAAAGTCATTTGTGGTTTAGTGTGGTGCATGTGGAAATAACTTTGGGGCCATTTTAATGTAGGATGGCCGAGTTGTGGTTTATGAGAGTCGTCTTCTCCATGGTGCAGAGAGAAATTTGTAGGTCTATGAGAAAAAACTCTTGGTTTTAACTCATGTACTGTCTATGTGGAATCATTACTTGTTAGGGGCTGATTTCATAGTGCAGATAGACAATCAGACTTTGACGTACTTTCTGATGCAAACAAAGTTGTTAGAGTCATATGGGATGGGTGGATTTTCTCTCTATGTTGCATTTTCAAATTATACACATTGATGGTAAAAAAAATGTTGTGGTTGATGCACTGTCACGTAAGCCACAAATTTTAGTCGTCAACCTGATTTAAAACATTGAGTTGGATGCCATGAAAGAGCAGTATGTTGCTGATTGGGAATTTGCTTATATGTATGATCAGCAATTTGCTAATATGTATGATCAACTTGCAAGGGCCAAAGGTATGAGCACTTTGTGCTAAGAGATGGATTTTTGATGATGCATTGACAACAGTGTGTTAGAAGGGAGTTGAGGCTTAGAGTGATCAATGAAAGTCATGCTCGTCCGTATGCAAGACATAGAGGTATTGATCCACGATCAAGGTAGTGCGGCATTTCTTGTATTGACCAGCTTTGAGGCATGATATAGAGTAGTTTATCAAGACATGCATCATATGTTAGAAGGTAAAGCATCATAGGCAAAAGTTGTTGGGTTTGTTGCAGCCCTTGCCTATTCAAACAAGCCTTGGTAGAGCATTGCAATGGATTTTATTTTTGAGCTTCCTAGGACACCTACAGTGAATGATGGGATATGGATTATTATTAGCAGATTTAGTGTGCAAGACTGTAAAGCACATGTGATATACATGGCAGTTATTTCATGTTAACAAGCCAAGGATCTTGAGGATGCAGTGGGTGTCAAAGACAAAAGTTGTGACAAGTTATGCCAACTGGGCTTTGGTTGTCAAGTGGTGTTAGTTTTGACCCTAGGAGAGTTGTTTGGCCATTAAGTGTTTATAGTGAGACTAGGGGGGACTAGTCATTAATTAATTAATTAATACCAGCTTAAGGGTCAATTGAGGTTGGGGACCGCTTCAAGTTGCAAATGGCCTAGCAAATTTATTATAGATGGGCACATATAATTTTGGGTAGGGTCAAAGGGCTGAAATTAATTTTTAGAATTAATTAATTCTAAAAACTAAACTAATGGTTGGATAATGTTGAAAATGGGTTTAGAAGGTTGCCACTTAGCACAAATGCCTATGCAATTGAGAAAAATGTTTTTTGGGCTGGTGGAGAGGGATTCAATGTATTTTTTTGTTTGTGAGAAGGGAGAAGGAGCTATGGGCCATTTATTATGCTGAAAATAGCAATTTGCTGCAGGCAACAACCATTTGAGGGCTCAAGGAAGCAGGCGACAACAGGGATTCACCCATTAGGGGCTAGAGATAGAGCTACTGAATGCTGACAATAGCATTCTGGAGGTGCTTGGCAGTAGGCGACTCCATTTAATGCAGGCTGGAGCAGGCAGTAGGTAGATTTTGGGGTTTCCTCTTGAAGAAACTCAGAGTTCTTTGTCATTTGGGCTTTATCTCACCTTCTTCAGTCCATTCTCAGGTTATCTCAGCATTTCTGAGCCATTTGGAGAAGATCATAGCTAGATTTAGTGGACAGTAAGAGATTTTCTATTGTAAATCCTAGTTTCCAACGGGGTTTAGCAGCCACCTTGGGACCCATGCCATCAGTCAAGGGCATTGCACAGTGAAATCAACACTTGAAATTCGAGGAATTTTTTGGGATTTTAGATGTTGGCTCATCCATTGTGAATTTGGGGCAGCATTTTACCAGTTGGGGTCCCATTTGTGCTAGTCTTGGGTGAAAATCAAGGGGCAATTGGCTGGAATTGCTTGCTTATTGTTTGTACAACAAGGGGCTTTTGGATTAGCCAAGGAGATTGTGGAATCTTAGCTTGTACTCAATCCATTAGCAATTGAAGTTAAAGAAATAATGAACGGGGCGTCAGCTTTAGTGTCAATGGCATGTCTATTGTTCAAGATTATTAAGGTAAAGTGTGCATTTCAGTTTATGCTCATTTATTGATTGTTGTAATTAAGTGCTTAATCAGGTATTACCACCCTATCTGAGAAGGAAGGCTGGTTTTAATATGAATCTGCAATACACTGAGATGTAGACTACTCTCTCTACGAATTCCAATTCTTTGGGATGTCATGCATGGCCAGCAACATCAAGTTTTGATTTGCCCCTTGTTCATGATCACATTCGAGTAGGAATTACATTGAGAATACTTGCATGTTGGTCAACTACAATGTAGATGTACAATCTCTATTAGGTCTGCTGTAAATGCTTTAATTCCAGCAGCTGCTGTGATCTTTGGACCTCCAATTAATGGGTACTCTTCTCGAGTTGACCGGAGAACCCTACATTCAGAAGAAATTAGGGTTTATGATAGCAAATTCTATGCTATCCTCTTTAATTTTGCTGATAATTTATCAAAGAGAGAATATGCTAAGGAGAGAGAAAATTTTGCAATTCAATTTTCAAACAGTGACCAACAACAAAATCTCCAAATTTACCCCTTCCTTTGAAGCATATGCAGTCACAAGTTGGGTCTTCTACACTTGCATGCGAGTCACCCTAGTTGTAGAGAGCAATCCCTCTTAGATCTACTGTAATTTCTTAGATTTCTAGCAATCGCCTTATGCATGGCTAATATTTGATGTCACACTTCTCACGACAGTTGAGAAACACTAATTTCTGTAAAAATTCAAGGTTATATTTGTTGAGCTAAAAATGCGTTGGCTTTATTAAAATAGCCCAAAAACACGATTAATTAATAAATTCAATATTTTAATTAAAAAGAAATGCGTTCCTAGAGAGTGTTTGTATAGTACAAACCCTAATTGGGAGGACCCAAACTTTCTATAAATAGGCATGCAATCCTCCATTGAGCCACAATCTCGTTTTTGCAACTTGTAGGTTCTAAAGCTTTGCTGTCCATACCGTGTGTGTATAGAGAATATCTTAGTTGAAGCTGTCCACCATTGTTTTCTACTATTAGGTGTCTCCAGTCATTTTCATACAGCTGGTTATTAAGATTGCTGCTATATACACCTAGAAGTTTGCGTTTATTGGTGTTGCACATTGCACGAAACCTTGTGTTTTATATAGATCAGTTGTTGCCTACAACTAGCGACCATCTAATTGGTGTATTTTCATAATTCTGGTGCTGCCCAATTTGGTTGTTGCCTCCTAGAGCTGCGTTTTATCAATTGTCACATTCTCCTATTGCAACGTTTGCAGTTTTAATTATTTTGCTCATCTGATATTGATCTAGTATTCTATTGTTGCATTTGCTATGGCCAAACACATCCAGAGACTGCCTTGCTATGTTTCAGGATCCATCGGAGTATGACACTCTCTAGTTCATACTCTTTGGCTTGATCCTAGAGGCATGGGAGTTGGGGGTTAGTATTCTTCACTGCATAGTGTGCTTTTTGTATCGATCATTGGATTCTATTCATTATTATTCATTGTGTTCATTGTCTTTGTGTTACCATAACACTAACTATGCTTCTTTATTAGTTTGTGTGTATGTCATATGATTGTTTTTGTAGTAGAGGATTTGTTTACATGGTATCAAAGCTAGTACTCATTGAAGAAATTTGGACTCTTGATTGGAAAGCTCACCTCGAAAGTAAGAACTACAGAAAGGAAGATGATATTAAACACTTTCATATCTACTCAATCCCCAAAGTAGCTTATACTGAGAACTAAGCAGGGGTGGTGTCCATTGCTAACTCCACAAGGTTTCAACATGGTCAAAGATCCTTGTGAGTACATTGAAGACATGCATCATTATTCCATTAGAGATGAGGAGCTATAGCTAATTATGGCTCATAGAGCCAAGAAGTTTGAAGAGCTTAAAAGAAAAGCCTTTAAATAAAAGTTGCGTAAAGAAGATATACCCGATTCTTTCTCAGTAGATGTTGCATATAAATTTGATGATATGGTAAGGTTCTTGAGACCTCCATTAGGAATGGGCATTCCTCTTGGAGAAAGAGATTTGGAGTATGTTTCCTACTTTAAAACTTTCTCTCCTTGTTTCTTCTATTTTCTTTCTTCACTGCCTTTGTAGCATTTTGGTAAAGATCAAGATGAAGCTAGAGTGCTATATATTGATTCTTGTAAAGCTCCCATTGAAGATCCACTCATGTATGTTAATACAAGAAGGGGAGACTATAAAAAAGAGATTAGTGACTCTTCTTATTCCTTTCATTCTTTGCATTTTACTTCTTAAAGTAAGAATGAGTATGCTATTTTTTCTTCCATGCATTTCATATCATTATCATCATTTTAATTTTCATCTATTAATCAAAATCAATTTGATGTGTACTCATTTTAAAATCCACCTATCCCACCCACTTTTTTCATTGCATCACCATTACCATTCACACCATTCACCTTTTTATATTAGACACCACGTGTCTTTGCACACACCACATCGTGGGGTTTTTCAAACATAGGCATAGCTTTTAGGACCTCTACATCTTCAGTTTTGGGTGGTGCTCATGGATCTTTGGGGGAGGCTTAGCCTCCACCTTATGCAGCTTTGGGTTACACCCAACGTGGGGTCCCTAACCCCACTTACCCAGGTGTTGACTATGTGGTACCACAGTTTGCCTCCATGGCAAATTTCTAGTGGGCCTTTGGTTTACGCTTCTGTGCCTCAGCCAATAGTTGTGTAGAGTTTGAGAGTCCTTGTGCCTATACCATAGGCAGTTGTGGGTCCTGTTAGGCTGTCACATTTAGTGTTGTCAGTTTGTCATCGCTCAGTTGTGAGATTCTGCCATAGTCTGACGGAGACATGTTAGCTTTGGCAATTCTTAGTGTGCATTTTTGGTTCATTTTCTGCATTTCCCAGTAAGTGCCACCTTGTCTAACATTATCCAGTCAGTTGGCATTTTTTATTGACATTTTCTGCCACGTCAACAACCTGTGACTGCATTATATGCAGTAAGTTAGTCAGACAGATTTGCTATGTGGACAGGTCAGCCAGTTTGGCCCATTTTCTGTTATTCATAGTAGGCTGGCTAGGGCAAACCATCTTTTGGAGGCTGCTCCTCTGACTCCAGGTATACTCCACCTCCGGTGCTGCTGCTGCCGTCATCATTTTCAGCCAGATTTGGTGCCCTCACTAATGCCTTGGGCTATGTGCAGGGACTGATCAGTCCTATTTGTATTCAGCATTTATTTCAGTCAGTGCAGATTTCTTTCTTCCTTCCTCTTTTTGCTATCTTCTTCTCTTTGTCTTTGAGTTCCTTCTTACGTTGCATACTCTTACACGCCTGAGAGCGGACACAGTGCAATCTATTTGACTAGGAGACCACCCAGCCCCCAAAACATAGGTTGTTGTCCTGGCACCCTCCTCTACTATTGGCGACAGGTTTTGCATATCGAGCGACAACCTTCTACTGTAGATGACTGCTTTCTAGCCCATGCGATAGTCATTTGACTATAGGCGATACATTTTCTTTCTCAGTCATTAGCTTTCTGGTTGAAAACACATATTTTCTTCTACAATCGATTGTCTTCTCTAACAAGCTACAACATCTGCTCTGCAAGTGGTGTTAGAGATCAGTCACCTGGTCGGACTGCAGTCCACAGTCCAGTCGGACTGCCACGTGGCAGTCCGACCTGCTTCCGTACAGTCGGCTTAAATGCAGCCGACATGCACTTATTTGGCGCCCAGATTTTGGCTATTTATAGCCGAGTTTTCAGCAGTCTCCAGATATTCTTCTGCTCGCAGATTATAGGTTGGAGGCTTGCGCAGATTCCGTCTTTGTTAGCAGATTTCAGACAGGAGATCGTGCAGACTGCAGCGGACTTTGAGGTGAACAGTAGGTTGCATCGTCGAGGTGGAGACACGCAGTCCAGCGCACTGTGCCCGTGTACATATCTGTATATCTTTGTATACAGCACACTTTATACAGCAGATCTTGATCTTCCACTGTCTCTTTCTCTCTTCTCTCTGCGTTCTCTCTCTCTCAGTCCTACGCTTCCGCACCGCTGCACTCTGACATGGTATCAGAGCAGTGTAGAAGGGCTGACTGAGTGCAGAACTAACCTGAAGAAGAGTTTCCATCGCGACACAAGGCTGCGTTTTCAGCGTTTGAGGGCAAGCAGGAGGGCTGCGCCTCGAAACAAGGCTGAAGCAAGCGTGGGGGCGCGGAAAAGGAGTCCAGGTGGTGGATTTGCTGTTGTTTTTTGCTGTTTGACGAGGAGGAAGTTTGAGTTTTCAGCTTTCAAGTGCAGGTTTTACTTTTTCATCGCCTCCGATGGGTGAAGAAGTTTCAGGACGCGGAAGAGCCCTAGCAGGCTGCGTTTTCACAGTCAGAGGGGGCTGCTTTTGCGTTTGTAGAGGCATTACAGGTAAAGATGTCTACAGAGATTGACTTGGAGTTCCAAACAATCATGGATCGGAAGGTGCCTGTCTTACCGGCTCTTCCCTTAGATCAGAAGCTCGATGGCGATAATTACCGCATTTGGCGCGTAATGATACTGGCTATCCTTGAGTCCTACGATTTGGCGGAGCTTGTGCAGGAGGAGATCGACCGGCCCTCGGTGAGAGATGAGTCCAAACTCTCTTCCGATGCTCGTGCGGAGTTGGCCAAGGCACAGTCTCACTGGGACAAAGTGAATGCCAGGATTCGTTCCTTTCTTTTTCTGTCTTGTACTACAGCCGTGATAGCTCAGATCGAGCACTTGACGGTGGCTCGGGAGATATGGCTAGAGCTTGATCAGATGTATAACCGGATGACCCTTATGAAGCGGGTTTCTTTGGAGGTGCAGATGCGGACCTTGTCCATGATCAAGTCTTCTTCGTTGTCTTGTACTACAGCCGTGATAGCTCAGATCGAGCACTTGACGGTGGCTCGGGAGATATGGCTGGAGCTTGATCAGATGTATAACCGGATGACCCTTAGAAGCGGGTTTCTTTGGAGGTGCAGATGCGGACCTTATCCGTGATCAAGTCTTCTTCGTTGCGGGAGCACATCAACAAGCTTAGACAGCTTCAGAATGTGGGGAAGCCGATTTCCTTCGAAGACATGGCGATCACACTCTTGTCCCAGTTGCCGCCACAATTCGGTGCTTTCTACTCTGCCCTCATTGCTTCGGGGCGAGAGTCCACTCTTCGGTGGGAAGAGTTGGTTCCTATGGTCTTGGACCAAGAGGAACAACTGAAGGGACAGAATGTTTCCAAGTCGGAGGCATTGACAGGTCAAGCCTCTCAGAAGAAGGGGAAGGATCAAAAGAAGCAGAAGGGGGATAACAAGTCAAAGAAGGACAAGGACAAGGACAAAGAATCCACATGCCATATTTGTGGAAAGACCGGCCATTGGAAGAAGGATTGCCCTGACAAAGACAAGAAGGACACCAACAAGAAGGACACGAAGGATTCTGGAGCGGTGGCTGCACTCTTATCAGCTGCGTTTCTTCATGTAGCTGTCATTGAGGACTCTACACCGAATGCTTCTGATGCTGCGATGACAGCTCCCCAGACTCGAGAGTGGATCGTTGACAGTGGTGCCTCTTGGCACATGACTCCTTCATCAAATGGTATTGCCCAGTTGCGACCTTCGCGTGGGCAGATTCTCATTGGAGATCGCTCTTCGGTGTCTATTGCAGGCCGGGGTGAGATGCAGCTTATTCCGGATGGACGTGGTGGTACCCATACCTTAGAGGTCTTGCATGTACCAGGTTTAGGGTATCATCTACTGTCAGTTCATAAGATTTGTTTCCTTGGACTTTTGGTGGAGTTTGAGAGTGATTCGGTGCGAGTTCTTGATCGTGGGTCAAGAAAGGTTCTCTCATCCGGATATGAGGAGAACGACATCTACAAATTGAAGTCTTCCACCGCCCTCTCTACTCTTCTTCTTACCTCTCAGACACAGGCAGAGCTATGGCATGCTCGGTTTGGTCACCTCAATTATGATTATCTTCGGAGGGCGTCACGTGGACAGCTTGTTTGAGGGTTGCCGGACATAGTGGTGAGCCAACGGCCATGCGTCTCTTGCATTCGTGGGAAACAGCATAGGGATGCGATTCCTAACAAAGCTTCGCGGCGATCTACTTCACTGATAGAGCTTGTATCTACAGATCTTTGTGGCTCTATGAGGAATGAGTCCTTGAGAGGGAGCTTGTACTTCATGTTGATCGTAGATAACTATAGCAGGATGACATGGGTCTATTTCTTGGCGTTGAAGTCAGAAGCTTTCTCCCACTTCAAGGATTGGCTTCTCTTTGAGGAGAACCGATCGGGTCGGAGATTGAAGACCTTGCGATCCGACAAGGGTGGTGAATTTGTTTCAAATGAGTTTGCTCATTTTTGTGTAGATAAAGGTATTCACCAGGAGTTTGCTAACACCAACACTCCTCAAGAAAATGGCATTCTTGAACGGAAGAACCGAAGTGTGATCGAGATGGCGCGCACCATGATGGAGCATCGACAGACACCTCAGTTTCTGTGGGCCGAGGCTGTGGCCACTGCAGTCCACATCCTTAATGGATCCCCCACTTCGGCCGTTGATGGGATGACACCTTTTGAGGCTTACTTTGGGACTAAGCCCGATGTTTCTTATTTTAGGGTCTTTGGGTATGATGCCTATGTTCACATTTCCAAGACTCATCGTGATAAATTTGAAGCAGCTTCCCGAAGACAGGTGTTTGTTGGCTACAGCTCTCAGTCCCAAGGTTATCGATTGTATGATCCCGTCAAGCGGGATGTGTACACCAGTCGAGATGTGCGGTTTGTGGAGGTTGCGGCCATACCAGCGGGTGAGGAGCATCCCATTCTTGGAGATCCGGGGGAGAGTTGGGCTCCCGTGACAGTTCCTTTGGAGCCCGCGCCTTTTGATTCTGATTTTGTTTCTGATACAGAGTCTACTGTTCCATCGGTCACCCTTGAGGAGTTACCACCAGTGGATATCCCACAGTCTTCAGCTGATGGAGAGAGACGAGGAGAGATCCGGCCTCCTCCTCGTTGGGCCCGTGATACACTCCGTGATTTAGGGATCGAGGGGGTCCCTGATTAGTGGGGACCGCAGGATGGTCCGCGGCGATCACAGAGGCACCATGCACATTCTACGGAGCTTGTTTGTTCCAACTATTGTTTGATGACCCGTGTTATGCAGGATCAAGAGTCCACCTCCGTGAAGGAGGCTTTACAGTCCGCACCATGGAAGAAAGCTATGGAAGCCGAGTTGGAGGCTATTGAGAGGAATGACACTTGGTCACTCGTGCCTTGCCCCCCGAATAAGAAGGTGATTGGTGTCAAATGGGTCTTCAAGACCAAGTATCTTAGCGATGGTTCTTTGGACAAGCACAAGGCTTGCCTTGTTGCTAAAGGTTTTGCACAGCGCCCAGGGATTGATTGTCATGACACTTTTGCCCCCACTGCTCGCATGGCGACTATTCGAGCTGTTCTTGCCTTGGCTAGCTATAGGAGATGGCCTGTCTACTAGTTGGATGTGAAGTTGGCCTTTCTCAATGGTGATTTGAAGGAGGAGATCTATGTAGAGCAGCCTCCTGGCATTGGATCTTCAGATGGGAAAGTCTACAGGTTGAAGAAGGCCTTGTATGGCCTCAAGCAGGCTCCGCGTGCATGGAACGAGAAGATTGATTCATTCCTTCAGTCACAGTTGGGATATCGGCGTTCCAAGGCCAATCCGTAGCTTTATGTACACACTTTCGAGGCTGGTTGTGTGCTTTTTGTGTTGTATGTTGATGATTTGATTGTCACAGGTGATCATGCACAGAAGGTCAAAGAGACGAAGGCAGCTTTACATCAGATGTTCGAGATGACAGACTTGGGTCTACTCCATTTTTTCTTGGGCCATGAGATTTATTAGTCTCAGAGGGGGATTTTCATCTCTCAGCGGAGATATGTACAGGAGCTCTTGGTTTCTTTTGCGATGGAGGATTGTCGGACCCTTTCTACTCCTATGGATCCGAACTGGAAGGCCACTTCCCATTCAGCTTCTCCCATGGCGGATGCTTCCCGCTATCGTCAGTTGATTGGATCATTGATTTGGCTCCTCAACACTCGTGTTGATCTTTGTTTTGCTGTTGGGCTCTTGGCGGGGTTTATGAGTGAACCTCAGACGGTGCATTGGCAGGCTGCTTAGAGGATACTTCGGTATTTGAGGGGGACATTTGATTTGGGGATTCATTATTGAGCAGGCACAGGTGGTTCAGATCTTGTACTTATAGGTTGGAGCGACTCGGATTGGGCTGGTGATGTGGACCACAGGCGGTCTACTACAGGTTATTGTTTTACCTTGGGTACAGGTGTTATCTCATGGAGTAGTAAGAAGCAGCCCACGGTAGCCCTTTCGTCTACTGAGGCGGAGTATCGGGCCGCGTCTTCCACCACATGTGAGGCTGTGGGGCTTCGGAGATTGTTGGAGGAGCTTGGCTGCCCTCAGACTCGTCCCACTTTGCTGCAATGCGACAATGAGAGTTGCATTGCCTTGGTATGGAATCTTGTTTTTCATACCCGGACGAAGCACATAGAGATCCAGTACCACTTTATCAAAGAGAAGCTTCTGGATGAGACCATCACTATGGAGTACTGCAAGACGGAGGAAAATCTTGCAGATTTGTTTACGAAGGCGCTTTCCCAGGCTCTACTTCGGAGACATGCTAGATCCCTCAGGCTTCTACCCCGCCCAGGCTCTGAGAGGGGGTGTTAGAGATCAGTCACCTGGTCGGACTGCAGTCCATAGTCCAGTCGGACTGCCACGTGGCAGTCCGACCTACTTCCGTACAGTCGGCTGCATTTAATGCAGCCAACATGTAGTTATTTGGCGCCCAGATTTTAGCTATTTATAGCCGATTTTTCAGCAGTCTTTAGATAATCTTCTGCTCACAGATTACAGGTTGGAGGCTCGCGCAGATTCCGTCTTTGTTCGCAGATTTCAGACAGGAGATCGTGCAGACTGCAGCAGACTTCGAGGTGAACAGCAGGTTGCATCGTCGAGGTGGAGACACGCAGTCCAGCGCACTGCGCCCGTGTACATATTTGCATATCTTTGTATACAGCACACTTTATACAGCAGATCTTCATCTTCCACTGTCTCTTTCTCTCTCTTCTCTCTGCGTTCTCTCTCTCTCAGTCCTACGCTTCCGCACCGCTGCACTCTGACAAGTGGCACATCTACATCTTGACTATAGCTTATTTCCTCCTCTCTCAGTGCTATTTATTGCCAAATGCAACTTTTTTGGGTGTTTGCAAGTTTGAAAGATATCTCATCTCTAGTTCTTTGGCTTTTTTGACTCAGAGGATAAGATCTCTCATCATTTCCTTGAGAGACAATGAGATTATTGGAGGTCAAAGTCCCTTGTTCAGACTTCTTGTTCGGAGCACCCCTCTCCTCCTCCCTCCCTTTATGTTTCCCATAAGGCTCAATCTATTGGCCTGAAGATGCTTTATATAGCACGCGCTGTGCAGGTGCTTGTGCTTTCTTCTTTGCTTAAAAAAGACAAGTTGGATGGTTTCAACTAGTGTATTCTTGACACCTTCGACCTTTGGGAGTTTACTTCTCTTTGTTTCTTGATCCGTGCAGTCTTCAATTGTGCAATCCTCTGGGATCGGCTCAAGTATTGAGCTTGATCCTTTCTCTTTATGAGTTTACAAGATGCTGTCTTGGTTCATATTTGCAGATTGAAAATTACAGCAGAGGTGTAGAAGAAGCTTGTGTCTCATTACCATCAAAAGTCGTTTGCCCACAGGATCTCCTTGGAGAAGAAGCTTTGGATGCTTGGTGTTGATGACTCTCCTTCTATGAAGGATCACATCAACAAACTGGAGGATATGTAGGATGAGCTTGCATCCCTTGGGAGGTTGATATCTTTCGAGGATATGGCCATGATTCTACTAGCTCAATTACCATCTCCCAAGTATAATGTCTTCTATACTAGCCTTCTCACTTTGAGGACCCAAGATACACTTCTTTGGGACGAGCTTTCACTGCTTGTCTTGGAGCATGATGAGCATCTCAGAGAGGTTGCGACTAGTGGATCCAGCTCCACAAAGGCTTTTACTGCAGGTTCAGCATGCATGAAGAAGAAGGGGAATCGTGAAGCCAAGAAATGGGAGGATAAGAAGGATGATTCTAAGGATAAGAGGAAGAAGTAGTTGAGGTGTCCACACTGTGAGAAGGGCACTCATCTTGAGGAAAAGTGCTAGCAAAAATACCTCCATTTGAAGCCTAAGGAGAGGTTCCAAGGATTCGAATGCTACATCTGCTACCATTGACTTTATCTTCGTACACTTGTTTGAGGTGGAGGATATGGCTTTTACTTTTTTTGAGGAGAAGCCTTGGCTCGTGGATAGTGGGGCCTCTTTCCATACGACTTATCGCCAAGATTGGCTTCAGAATTGTGATCTAGAGGGAGGCTTGTCACCATTGGTGACAACTCATTAGTCTCCGTGTGTGGAGTGGGGACCATTTCCTTGTTGGCTGATTGACATTCTTCTTTGGTCAAAGTCCTCTATGTCCTAGATTTGGGCTTTAACCTTTTGTCTATTAACAGTCTTACACAGCTAGGTACCCAAGTCATCTTTTCCTAGGATGCAAATATAGTGGAGGATGCATTTTCAAGAGCTAATCTTTGGATAGGTATGTAGGAGGGTGGAGTCTACACACTTAGAGCGCCCTTCAGTGTGGTCTTCACATGAGCTTGGATTGGTTTGGCATGCTCACTATGGGCATTTGAATCTTGATGCTATTTGGCGGACTTTAAGGGACTCTCGGATTTTTCTCTTGTTCACACACTATGCCCTAGCTGCTTGTCGGGCAAACAACATAAGCAGCCCCATGCATAGGTTGCTACTCGAAGAGAATCTATACCACTTGAGTTGGTTCACACCGACCTTTTGGGCCCTATTTATTGGAGTACAAGAGTGAAGCATACTCCCGCTTTTGCGAGTGGAAGGTGTTTGTGGAGAAGCAAATCTCCTTCAAAGTGCATGGTGTTCGAGCTAATCATAGTGGTGAGTTTTATTCTAACTTATTTTTTGAGTTTTGTAGGGATTAAGGTATTCGGATGGAATATTTCCATCCGAATACAGCAAATACACTATTTGAAAATGCTACGGTGGAGCGTGCCAATGGGACCATGCTTAAGATGGCTCGTTCAATGTTGGAGCACGGGGTTCTTTTCCATTCCTTATGGGTTGAGGCAATAGCTACTATGATCCATATCTGCAGTAGATCACCTACTTCAGCATTACAAGATATGACTCCTTACTAGGCTTTGTTTGGGAAACAACCTTTAGTTTCCCACTTTCGAATCTTTGGATGTGAGACATATGCCCATGTGGACAAGAAGAAGAGACGGAGCAAACTCCATTCCAAGTCGAAGAAGCTTATCTTTGCTGATTACAATATGACCACGAAGGACTATAAGCTCTATGATGCGACGACTCGAAAGATCGAGGTGAGCAGGGATGTGATCTTTGATGAGGCTGCGGCCTCTGAAGTTCCGAGCACCCCTTCTTTGTCTACGATTTCTTCCCCTACCCCTTCTTCCCCTTCTCCCTGACTTTTCCCCCTTCCATCCTTGACGGCACCTTTATCTACTACTTTCTCACCGAGTATTTCTACCCCTTCTTTATTTCCTTAGGTTTCCTCTTGGGGGATTAAACTGTCAGAGGGGGTCTTTTTCATTGGGTAAGGAGGATCCACCTTCCATTAGTAAGAGGAACCCTCTTCCACAAACATGTGCTTTACAAGTATCGGAGGCTTCTCGGTTTCGTTTGTAGCGGGTTGAGCCTATCACCATTCCTCGGTGGTATGAGCGGCTTATGCAAAATTCAGGCCTACACAGGTCAGTTTAGTTACAAGTCCAACGGGATAGTTCACTCTGCATGAACTATTCCCTTGTGTCTTAGATTCTTTAGGGCCATGAGTCTACTAGAGTTGATGAGGCTCTTGCACATGATGTTTGGCCTAGTGCTATGTAGTTTGAGTTCAATTGTATTGAGCGGAATCGGACTTGGAGAGTCGGTTCCTCGTTTGAAGAAGTGGAAGGCAATTAGTGTGAAGTGGGTCTTTAAGGCCAAGTATCTTGTAGATGGGACGTTGGACAAGCATAAGGCATGGCTTGTTGCCTAGGGCTTCTATTATCGGGCAGGTTTGGATTATTTGATACTTTTGCACCAAGAGCTCAAATGTCCACTATTCGAGCTATCTTGGCTTTAGCTACCCATCACCATTAGCTTGTTTATCAGATGGACATGGAAGTTAGCCTTTTAAATGGGGTCTTGGAGAAGGAGATTTGTCTCACAGCCTGGTGATTTTCTTGTGCAAGGGAAGGAGGACTATGTTTACTGGTTGTAGAAGGCCTTTTATGCCTTGAGGCAAGCTCCTAGGGCCACTCTTTCAAGATGGAGTGACTTTGATTAGACAAGTGATGTGGACTCGTGGTGGACAATGCAGTCAATTGGCCATATTTGCCACGTGGACAGGTTGGCTAGTTTGGTCCATTTCTTGCTATTTATAGGAGATGGGCTGGCTGGGGTAGACCATCTTTTGCAGGCTGCTCCTCCAACTCCGGGCATGCTCCTCCTTCTCCGGGGCTGCTGCTGCCATCTTTACAGCTAGATCTGGTGCCCTCACTAATGCCTTGGGCTGCATGTAGGGACTGATTAGTCCTCCTGTTTGTATTCAGCATTTATCTTAGTCAATGCAGATTTCTTTCTTCCTTCATCTTCTTTTTGTCGTCTTCTCTTTGTGTTTGAGTTTCTTCTTTTATTGCACACTCTCATAGGTCCCTCTCTAACTTTTTTTGCCTACCCACTCTATCCCTCCCTCTATCTTTATTATCCCCCTTACACTCAAGACATCTCAGAGTTTTTCATCCTCATCTACCAAGTATGCTTTTATTGACAAGATTCGTTTCAATTGGTATAACTATACCACTTGGTTGAATGTGATGAAGCATGTTCTTGACTCACAGAACTTGTGGAATCTTATCTAGGGGCTAGAACCCCATCTAGACCGAAATGCCTCTGCTATCGTTAAGCTGATGCAAGGTCTTTTACTTGAATTCCACTCACAACTATGGCACTTTGATGTAGCATCGAAGCGGTGGGAATTCTCGAGTAACGGCTATGTGGCTTGGGATAGGACCCCTCGTATAAGTCTCGATCATGAGCTCCATTATTTCAAAATCAGTGACTGACTAGGATGATCTTAAGGTCAAGTTGATTGAGTATCGGTGACTTCTCACCGAGTTCTCTACTATAGGGGTTTGCTAAGTTCCTTGATGACTAGTCACATTGTTTCTAAACAAGCTGCCTAGAAAGTACTTGCATTTTGTGCAACAAGTGATCTCATAGCCCATCATGCCTGCGTTCTATGAATTTGAGTAGCAACTATTGTGTTTTGCTTAACTATTCGATTCGTTTCATAGTGCTTCTTTAACAAAGGGGCTTCTTATTGTCTCCGGGGCAACAAGGGCAAGACAAGAAAAATCAAAATCAAAACTAAAGACAAAATGAAAATTAAAACCAAATAAGTGAGACCCAAGGAAAATTTTGAGTGTCGAATAAAGGCCAGAGGCACATAACCAAAACAAAAGACTTAGACCCTAGGCCATTAGTCGGGTAACCCCTAGTAGGTGAGGTAGGGTGGTAGCAACTTAAATTAGAGATAGTGATGAGGTTAGATCCACATTGCCACTGGTCAATCATCATAGCCAATATCGTACTCAATAGCAAAGGAAGGCTTCCATAGGAGATTCACAGGTGAATCCTTGTGAATATGGTTGATCCAACCATGCTCAAAAAAGGAATAAATGTGCACATATGTATGCTTATAAGAACAAAATTCCAATGCAAGGGGTAATACAAAGGCCAATGCAAATCATTGTGCTCATGCAAAATGCTATGCAATAGTACCACTTGGACAATATTGTTGTAGGGAAATTATTAACTTGCCTAAGTATCCTTTTACACTCATAATCATCCCGAGGGTGTGGATAATGATACAACATACAAAAAATAAATATATGTGAATGAAATAGATAAATTAAAATCTTGTCACCCTCAAGAGAAGAAAGCTAGTCCCCCTCAAAGTGGAAGGGAAAGCTAGAGGGAATCATCCTCTCCCCATTAATTTGAAGTAGTAATGGAGGGTATACTCACACTGATTGTGGATAGAAAATACTGAAGAATTGGACGATTGACCAGTTTGGTTAAGATATCAGCAAAATTGTCTGATATAGACACAAACTATAGGTAGATGGTGTCCATGTCATGGAGACGTGAAATTTTAAGATGATTTAATCTTGTCAGTAACATTTGATTAAGTTATTAATCAAATGTACAAGGTTGTTTAGCACATGTGATGCACATGGCAATTATTTCATGGTAACAGGCCAAGAATCTCGAGGATGCAATGGGTGTCAAAGGGAAAAGTTGAGATAAGTTATGCTAACAGGGTTTTGGTGTCAATTGGTGTTAATTTTGACCCTAGGACAGTTGTTCGCCCAATAAGTGCCAGTGATGATATTAATGATTAGCATTAATTAATTAATTAATGCCAATCTAGGGGTCAACAAAGGTTGGGGACCACTCTAGGTTGCAAATGGCCTAGCCAATTTAATTATGGATGGGCACATTTAATTTTAGGGAGGGTCAAAAGAGTTGAAATTAATTTTTAGAATTATTTGATTATGAAGATTAATTAATTGGCTGAATAATGTTGAAAAGTGAGTTTAGAAGGTGCCACTTGGTAAAAATGCCCATGTAAGACTGAAAAACGTTTTTGGGGGCTGGAAAGAGGGATTCGGTTCATTTAGCTTGCAAGATACAGGAAGGAGATGCTAGTGGTTTTATTTGTAGCCATTGAAGGACCATCTGAAGCCGCCAGGGGCAGGAGTAGACCAAATTGACTCTTCCAGGAGTTGGCGACCCCAATTTGGGGCCTCTTGAGCAGCTGGCAAGAGTATTAAATGCTGTCTGGTATAGGCAGCAATCAGATTTCAGGCTTTTCTCACGTGAAAATCAGAAATTTCTCTCTCTTCTGGCATTCTCTCACCTTCTTTGGCTTGTGCTCAGCCATTCTCAACATCTCTCAGCCATTTATAGCAGATCTCAGTCAAATTTGATGGACAGCAAGAGGATTTATGCTGTAAGCCCTAGACTTTTGTAGGAATTAGATTTTGAAAGTCACCTTGGGACCCGTGCCAATAGGAATAGGCATTGTACACTGAAATCAGCACTTGAAATTTGTGGAATTGCAAAGGATTTTAGATGCCCGGTCATCCAATGTAAGTGGGGCAGCATTTGGCTAGTTGGTGGTTTCATTTGTGCAAATCTTGGGTGAAAATCAAGGGGTAATTGGCCCAACTTGCTCGTTGATTGCATGTACAGCAAGGGGCTTTCGATCAGCAATGGAGATTGTGGAATCTCAACTTGTACACTATACATTAGCAATCAAAGTTTAAGAAATACCAAAAGGAGTTTTGGGGCCCACCGAGTGTCTATTGTCCAAGATTGTTAAGGTAATGTGTGCATTTCAGTTTATGCTCAGTTATTAATTGTTGTAACTAGTGTTAAATCAGGTTATTTACGACCCTATCCGAGAAGGAAGGCTGGTTTCATCTAGCTCAACTTGCTCTCTAGTGAAGTAGTAATATACACTAGTGCGATGTGTTTGTGGACTGATGATGGATTTACCAGCTAGTGTAATAGTACTCAGGTTGTCGTAGTAGAGGATAGTCGGTGAAGCATATGGAAAGTGAAACGTTGCTAACAATTCCTTACGTACACAACATTTACGGTATTGTCAAAAAGGATCTGATACACAGTCTTGGCAATGGAAGCAGCTATTGTCTCTTGCTTATAGCTTGACCAAGAAATGGGAGCTATGCCTAAAGAGAAGATATAGCCTTCGTGGAAACGTCGGCTGTCAAGATCTCTTGCCCAACTTGAATTAGTGTATCTTTGTAGAAGCAAACCATGACTATGTTAGTTTATAAGAATAAGTGTACCGAATATATCTCAACACATGAAAACAAGCAATCCGATGTGCCATCTTTAGGTGCATTGAATTATTGACTAAGTAAATAAACTGAGTATGTAAGATTTGATCTAGTATGAATTAATTAGAGTAATTTCTCTACAACTAACTTGTAAGTATACTCATTGAAGGGTTGACTTAGGGAATCCTTAGAGAGCTTGGTAGTTGGATCAAGAGGCGTGGCCATAGGCTATGCTTGATTAGAAATACTATCCCTAGATGGAACTAACTTCATTCCTAAGAAAAAGGACAATTGACTAAGGTCAGTCATCTTAAATGTAGAATAAGGTTAGACCTTTATATCCGCTATGGTAGTAAAATCTGATGTGACATCTTAGGTGCATTGAATTATTGACTAAGTAAATAAACTGAGTATGTAAGATCTGATCTAGTATGAATTAATCAGAGTAATTTCTCTACAACTAACTTGTAAGTATACTCATTGAAGGGTTGACTTAGGGAATCCTTAGAGAGCTTGGCAGTTGGATCAAGAGGCGTGGCCATGGGCTATGCTTTATCAGAAATACTATCCCTAGATGGAACTAACTTCATTCCTAAGAAAAAGGACAATTGACTAAGGCCAGTCATCTCAAATGTAGAATAAGGTTAGACCTTTATATTCGCTATGGTAGTAAAATGTGAGATTGTAATAAATAAATCATCAACATATAGATGGATATAGTGGATCCCCTGTGAGGTGGATTTGACACATAAGTTTAGGTTATAAGGGCTAGAATGGTAACCATAAGTCCTAAGGAACTCTTTCATCCTTTGGAACTAGGAGTGGGGTGCTTGGTTTAACGGTCCGCAAAAGGATCTCCGGGAGGTTGCTTCGCATAGACTTTCTTATCCAAGCAACCGTTCATGAAGGCGCTTTTGACATCCATGTGATGGAGTGGCCAACTGTGGTTACTGGCTAGTGCAATCAACAGAAGGAATATTGTAGTAGGTGCAAAAATCTCTTCATAGTCAATTCCTTGCTTTTGTCGAAACCCTTCACAACAAGGGCAAGCCTTGTATTTATCCAATGTTTCATCAGCTTTCAATTTGGTCCTAAAAATCCACTTGGTCCCAATGACTTTCTTGTGGCTCGGATGATCCATTAAAGTCCAAGTCTCATTTCAATCAATGCTCTTGTGCTCCTTTTTTAATGGCCTTCCGCCATTGGGAATATTGAAGAGCCTCTTGCTAACTTTTCGGCTTACAGTGCACTATGTAATCTACTGTAAAGGTAGACACAAATGTGGCATGAGGTGCAAGCTGGGTAAATCTTCGTTGGGTCTCTGTAGTGGAATCCAGTGGAAGGACCAGTGAATCTGCATGGTTTGCTAGTATTAGTGAGGTAGCGGGTCTTGCGGAGGGGGCTTGGGTGATAAAGATTCTACAGTGAGTCAAGAGCAGGTAGTAGACTCGGCTTACACGACACTATCTTCAATACAATAGGCTGAGGAATCGGCTCAAAGTTCGATGGAATGAGCTGCACAATATCCCTCTCATAAAAAAGCTCTCTTTGAATAATCACTTTGTTCATTCGAGGATTGATTGAGCAATAGGCTTTCACCTCGGAGGATCGAAGATTAGCTTGGGGAGTGAAGTAGGCTCTTAACCATCTGATGGCATGACAACTCATAAAGAGAATCATATGAAGCTATGAAATACCAAAGACGCTCATTGCTTGTAGGCTCCCATGTGGTAGCTAAAGCTCGGAGGCGATGAAACTCTGAGCCCTTGGCTATCGGCTTGGAAAGAAACTTAGTCATCGTATAGACGCCACTAGGCTATACCTTGTCGCGAGCAATCACTAAATCAATCTGAGAGTCTATGACCTATTGTGGCTACAATAAAGAAAGTTTCTCACCCAAATCAGCAAAGCTGTTGAACAGATAAAAGGTTTATCCAAGTTGGGGGGTATAATAATACTCATTATCCAACGAAGCAAGATTCCGGACTATTATCAATATTAAAGTTGACATGATCCAGACCATAGATCTTGATCGAAGATTTGTACCCTCATTAGACATTCTTGGCTGTAGGGGCTCGAGAGACAAAGATATTCTAGATGGAGGTCATATGATAGGTGGTTCCACTATCCATGATTCAAATAGGAGATATGCTTGGTTGGTTGGAGAGGTTTTTGCGATCACCTCATCAAGAGGTAACTCGTGAATATGGATAAAGCTTGTATCCTTTGATGTCTCTATGGACACGAGGTGGGCCTCAAGTCCAACAAACCAATTAGACATGCCCTTTGGAGTTGAGAACGAAACTATTTTTGATGGTTAACCAGTGGTAGTGTTGGTTTGGCCTTGCCACTGCCCCTGATTTTGGTTACAACCATGCTGCCTCCCTTGTTGGGGGTTACTCCTTGACAGCCTTTTGACAATGTTGACGATACTTATTTTTCTTAGGTACATTTTGCTACCTTGGTTTTAAGGAGGATTGGGGATTTCCTTGTGATGTACTAGCTTGGTTTTGAGTTTGAGTTTGATTTTGCTTTTGGTTTTGATTTTTCTTGCCTTCCTCTTGCTACCTCTTCTGAGATGAAACAATGAGAGCCCCTTCTACGGAGGACACACAATGAACTGATCAAAGAAACTGAGCATAATGTAGTAGCTGATATTCAAATTCATAGGATATAGGCATGGTGGGCTGTGAGATCAAATTCGTAGGATGTAGGCATGGTGGGTTGTGAGATCACTTGCTACACAAAATGAAAATATTTTCCAGTAGCTTGTTTAGGAACAAGGTGACCTAGTCATTAAAGGACTTAGGAGCCCCCACTGTTGAGAATTCAGCAAGAAGTCATCAATATTGAACCAGCTTGACCTTAAGGTAATCTTGATCAGTGACTAAATGCTTACATCAGGTCAGCTATATCAGGTCGTTCAGTAACGTGACTTAAGTAATCCATTTAAAAGAAATTTCTGACAATAATTTGGAGATCAGAAACACTGCCCTTGGCATGCATGTTGGAGTGGTTGTTTGAGGATCATGACGTTCTTAATGCTCTCAAACCTGTTTCTTTGACATTGAACTATGGCCAGCCTTTTAAAGTCAGCAATTAATGGGCCAGCAAAGTTCAAGGTTGTTTTTTAATCTAGAGTAGAGCTGTTTCCAGGGGCAGGATCTACTTCAAATGTGAGCTGAGCCCCATATAAAGAAGGCCTGGTCTGATTTTCCTAAAATCTGTAATTGCTTTTGGACACTTCGGTCTGGCAAGCACAAATTGCTTAATGACCTCATTGAAGCCCTTGGGTTTCAAGGTAACATATGTAGACCCTCTAGAGTGTCTTAAACAAAATCTCAAAAATTAGCCAAAATGCATGATGCTGCTAATAAAGTACAAGAAAACAACTAAAATCCCTACAGGCTCAGACACAGAGTCTTGCCATTTCAGGTCCTAAAAAATAGAAGAGAGTGTTTCACAATGATTCTGGATGCATGTTTACTTATTGTCGGGAGTCCTTATGCTACTTTGAGGATTTACGGCTGGAAAATCTAATTTAGTTTTTAAGCGTGCCAGATTGTATTTGGTACTTAACAGTGCTTAGCAGGTGACATGCGTGCTTGAATTGTCTTAATAAATTTTATGCATATATGCAGACAGAGGGGTTTATTGCTCTGCTACTTTTGTCACTGAATTTGTACATGGCTTCATTTGAAAATAGTACTGACTGTTTAACAAATCTGTTGAATGCTCTCTAGCAGATGCCAGTGGTGTCCCGGGGCTACGGTAACATTACAATTGCACCACTAGGCAGATATTGTGTTTTATGGGATAGCTTTGGGATGATGCAAACCAAATAGCTGTTTTTTTGCCTCAGCTGTTACACAGTTGGAAAGTTTGTTTTACTAAGGTATGTGTGCTGATGTATATTTACTGGGCTGGGCAGCAGGCTTAACTACTGCTTCTATTGTTTGTCTTCAAAGTATTGATATTTCGAATCAAGCTTTGTGATGCCAATCTCTCTCTCTCTCTCTCCCTCTCTCTGGGTTTGTCTGTCTGGCGATCAGTCTGTCTTTGTGGGTTGTCTTTCATTGTACTCAACCGCCTGACAAATGTAACTTTCTGAATACAAGGGAGAAAATGTAACATCAGTGGGATGAACATATAAATAATTAATATAACGTGAATGGTGATTTTGAGCTATCATGGAAAATCTTGCAAAGAGTCCCTTCTGTGGCCATGCATACCTTAGTAACAAGAGATCTGAAAATGATTTTTGCTCATGGTTCTCATGTGTAACACTTGCTTGAGCACATATGTGCACATGATTGTAATCATTAGACTCTTGGAGGAGAAATCAGAAAAGCATTACACCATTTCTTGGGCCAGGGTGAATTTTGAGTTGCAACAAATTTTATCTGTGGTTTTAAATTATTGCCTTGCAAGTTGTAAATACAAGTAATATTATAAGCCTTAGCTTTTTCCTCATGTGCAACCATAGGTTGGTGAGGAATTTATGTTAAGGAGTCATTGGTCAGTCATGGGCTGCTTTGGTAATGGTAGTATAGGGGCAGTTCCCGTCCAGAGAGTTTAAAGCTGAGCTGTCGGTTTATTTATGGTCCTTTTTTTGTATTGTGTCATGGCAGTATGACTTAATCCTCATACTTAGCCTTGTGATTATTGCGCACATGGTTTTTGTGTTTGTTACATTTAGTTTTAAAGTCCTTGCAGACATTTCTGGCTTGATATATGATCTGCAACTCTTCAATGTGGCTCTGTTAGTGTTTATATCAGATACATGCTCACAATTACGAGTAGTTTTAAGGCTTTACAAAGGTTGTGTAGTAACTATTGGAAGTTAATGTTTCCTTTTCTGCCTAGAAAACATTGTCGTGCCTTGATTGCTCAGTCACCCAAGATGTTTCTTGAAGAAGAGGATGAAGAGTTGGGGCTTTCTGCTTCATATGTAAATATGCTATGACAAGATAGCTATTACAGCATGGGAGTCTGCATTTGTTGCAGAAAAAAGCAATGCACCTTGCCCTCTGCTTCTTTCTATATATGTTCTGCTCTTTTTCTTACATGCTCGTGTGCTTGACAAGAAAGTAATTACAGAAAGGTGATGTCTGTGTTCATTGCAGAATAAGTTTATGTGAGTCGTGGCTAACCTTATACAGCGTGGGCAACAGACACATGGGATGTTACACAACTTGTTTTTTTATGGAGGAATTTAGAGTCTAGTGGTCCATATATTCAATGGTTTTTGCTCTTGGCATGTATATCATGGTTGTAAAAATGACCAGTTCTATCTTGAAGGTGGTGTAGACATACAACTGTTATATTCCTCAAAGTCGTTTTACCTGAAAAGATGAATGAGAAGCACATTTGCTGAAGTCTAAGAAGAAAAGATGGTCCTTATGATGAGGTCCATATATTCAATGGTTTTTGCTCTTGGTATGTATATCATGGTTGTAAAAATGACCAGTCCTATCTTGAAGGTGGTGTAGACATACAACTGCTGTTATATTCCTCAAAGTCGTTTTACCTGAAAAGATGAATGAGAAGCATATTTGCTGAAGTCCAAGAAGAAAAGATGGTACTTATGATGAGGACCACATGATAGTGACATCTAGGGTTTTCATGTTTGTGGTGCATCCAACATACTTAATAGTTTGCGAATCAAGCATTGGCTCGGAAGTTTTTTGTTTTTCCCCTTTTTTTGGGGATTTTCCGGATGATAATGTAATTGTATGCATCACAATGCTAGAATTAGTGATGAGCGAGTTGCAAGACTCCCAAATGGTTGGCCCAATTATAGTAGTGATTGAGGTGTGCAATTCTTATGAAGGCCTTAGCTTCATAACCTTGGCATTTACTAGAGCTGAGTTCTTGAAGTCGGCTTTGGGTTGACATGTGAAAAGGGCAAAGAAACATACCTCGTTTGAATTGAGGTAATTGGTGGTAACATTGCATGTTTGACTCAAGGAAGTTTTTAATCTAGGTTAATGATAGACCTATGGTGATGAGAGGATCTCGTGGTTTGTATTATGAAACTTATACTAGTCTTAGGGAATTCATTTATTGTGTTGGTATGGTCATTTAATGATTGTTGTTGCTTTTATAGGCAATGCTTTTTTTGGGGTGGAATAAGAATTTTTTGGGAAGGTATAGTTTAACGAATGTCATATTTGTGAGAGACCATAGTTATTGGGCTATGGATTGGTTTTTTGTACATAAAGCATATTTGAATTGTTTTTCTTAGTGCCTACAACCTATTACTTTTTATGATGCATGTGTTGGTTTATCCATTTGGTCATACAATTGCCCCTCTATTTTTAAATCAAGGACTCAAGATGTGCAGTAGTATTTGCCATCTGGCTCAAGAGGTGCAATAGCATTTATTGTCTAGTTATTTCAATCATATAATACTTTAGGACATTTTGACAACTATGTCTATGCAAAATTGACGTCCATTGTTGCTCACATTGTGTTAGAACGATATGTTTTACCAATTCATACATGGTTTTGAATTAAGATGTGACTTAATAGCTATTTAGTTATTGTTTAAAAAATGACTTCCCAAACAAACTTGTTTACATGAAAAATTAGGAGGCCATTTATCCTTTCATCAACTACCTAAAATCATGGGCTTTCAAGATGTAAAAAGATACTTTTTTAATGTTTGAAGAGAGACAATTGTGTGCTTAGTATTTATAAGTCTACACAAGTTGCAAATATGGTGGGTTTTTGTTACAAGATGTGAAATTGAGCACACTATGCGAACATATCAGTCTTCTTTCAAAGTTTCCACATTGCTCTTACATGAATTCCTTTTACATTGGCACTTCTAAAAGTCTACATATGAAGTGTGGTCACAAAAAGGGGTTGTACTAATCATGTTAGGCATGGACATGATGGCATAGTTTGTTAAGCCATAAGATGATTGTCATATCTTGCAAGTCCCTATTACAGTGAATGAGCTTGCCATTTATGGAAGAGATCCCTTAGCTCTACTAGCTCCACTTAACATAAGGCCTAATGTGCTTAGAATAGAAAATCAAGTCCATTTGGCATCCCTAGGCCATTGGATCATGATGTAATGCATCCCTTGAGCGATGTTGTAACCCATTGCATGGAAAAGCTCATAGATGAATATTTATATAGAAATCCATGTGTCTACAATGAGAATAATGTGGTGCTCATGGACTATACGTCAATACCAACCATGCATTTGAAAAGAGAGGCATGAGAGAACCTCATGAAGCATTGCTAAGACATTGTATACGTTGTTGAGGACATTTGTAGAAATCTTTTGACATTGTAGAGCTTTTGGTTTAGATAGTTTTGTTGCTTTTGCACGCTTCTTTGGGTGACTTTGTCTCATATTGCTTGATAAGTGTGTTTTTGCACAACCCATGATCACATACAACATGTTGGTCATATGCATTGCTACCAATAGTTGAAAGCAATGCTTGGCACATCTGTACAAATTAATGGCCAAGATATAGTAGCAATCTTGAGAGAGAGAGAGAGAGAGCGAGAGAGAGAGATTTTAGATGTCTCAAAGATGTGGAGCATGAAGTGACACACCAAAGTTTCAATTTACAATCCACTTTGGAGTAGTAGTGGCACAAAAAGAAAACCGATTACTATAGCTATCAAATTTACTAAATACATTATCACCCAAAGTAACTTATTGGTTAGGCTTTCTATACTCCTCTTTGATGACTTTTCCACGTCAATAAATTGCCCATTTTCCCTCCTTTCAAGTTGCTTTCATCTCGGTAATTTTACTTTGTCATGCCTCGAGTTGTGCTGGTGTAAGTTAATTTGTGATATGTAATTTGGTTCTCTTGAACTATTTTTATTGCTTTAATACTTCACCCTAATCTTCCATGCTTCCAAACTTGAAAGTTGCTTGATCTTTCCTCAATGATTTTACATGGCATCATTCTCTTGAATCCTTTTTCTTCCAACGTTGGCTTGATTTTGGTCTCTTGCTTGTATATGTGCAAAGAATGTGATCTTCTTTTGTAACATAGCTTCATTAACTATTGAAACGATGGTGCTTGTTGTATCTTGTTTATCTTCATTCCTCCTTGTTTTGATTTACTTTTGTACTTATTGATTTGCTTGCTTTCTTGTTTCGATTTTCTATTGGCTTTGGTTGTTAATTGCTTGACTTCATCATTAAATTTTTTATTGGTTGTAGCCACATCAATTGTCAACTTTCCCTTCAGTTCCATGTGCTTTGGCAAGCGAGCCTTTTAAAATCACCCTCAGTGTTTCCAAGTTGCGAACTCTCTAATGTAAATATATCTCCCACGAGTTTGGTTGTTGATTTCACTTTGGTGGTGATATATTTGGATTTCTCTCGCCATTAGGGCAAGAGATTAGGTTTAACCCTCAGTCTTAGGTGTTGCCCTTGCGCCCTAGGGGAGGTGATGAAGATTAAAAATAATTCAAAACTTCAATGCGAACCAAGCCTTAGGGTGGGGATATGTGAATGGGAAAGAAAGAGAAAGGGAGATGGGCCTCCCTATTTAAAATGCAAAAAAGATATTATGATTGCTATGAATTGGTTGTTTGCTATGGGTGTTATAGATTGACTAAGAGGGATTGTAAGGGGGGAGAGAGAGAGAGAGAGAGAGAGAGAGAGAGAGAGAGAGAGAGAGAGAGAGAGAGAGAGAGAGAGAGAGAGAGAGAGAGAGAGAGAGAGAGAGAGAGAGAGAGAGAGAGATTATCTAATAACATTTATAGAAAGCCAAAATGACCCATGAGACTATGAGTTACAACCATTTATGGAGTAATACGATTGTTTGGGAAGAAACATCAAGTAAAGGTTAAAAGCTAAAAGCCAAAATACAAAAGAACATCCCAATTGATATTAGCATATGTGATGAAGGTACAAAGATGTCAAGAGGATGGGGTGCAAAACATGACATGATATGGATATTAATAGTACCTAAATGGTAGTAATTTATGAGGCCAAAAATACATGGATTGGGCCTAGGGATACTATAAAGATACATATATATCACCCTAAGAAAGACCTCATTAGTTCTTCCTTTAGTCTCTCAATCTCGTGCCATGTGGAGCAAAATCTAGAGGATATGGCTTTAGGTCAAGTAATAATCTCTTATATCCTCCCATGTATGTGTTGCAGACACATGGGTTGGGATCTAGGATGCTTGGATTAGCCAAGTTGGACTACTTGATCAATGAAAATCCATCATGCAAGATGAGGTTATGCTAGGGCCTCATTAGTGCTCCTCCTGATGCATACTAAAACTAGTCTAAAGTTGCTTGGGTACTCCTCTTGAAAAAATATGTAAGCTACCTCTAGATGGAACCTTAGTGTATTGGTGATCGACTCTTGGCAATAGCCTATCTAAGCCATCATTTCTCAAGGAGAGAAACCAATACATCATTGACTAATGTAATCCATGACTCTTGGCAATGCTCTAAAATGCATTTGAAGAGACAATGAGCACCTTTGAATCTCATAATAGACCAACAATGGTAGATGTAGTGTTCCTTTGTCTCTACCATATTTTGCATATATTATTATTACAAGGCATGGATATTTGTCTCTCTTGATCTCTTACTAGTGTGAAGAGGTGCACAACTAGAGTTGGTAAAATATCTGATCCCACAAGAAAGGTGGGTGTCTATATATCTCAATAAATTAATAAAGATATTGTTTGTAGCATGTAGAAGGTTCTCCTAAGCCCCCATATTATACTCCATATAATAATGTGGATGTGATTGTCAAACAAATATATGCAACTTGGTTTGGGGCTCTTGAAACTGTACTTGTGAGATTATCCTCTCCATGTTACTTGATGTTGTGTATCCTTGTATCAATCTAGTATTTGTATCCTCTCTCATAGAGAAAATGGGCCTTAAGAATAAGTATCATAGATATGCCTAAGAATCCATATATCCATCTCCTTCTACTCACAAGTCAACATTGGCGTTAATGTCTTGGCCCATAGTGTTGAAGTATTGAACACTATAGCCTACTATTGTATGCATATGAATGCAACATATCCAAATCTCTCTACAACCCCTATGTAGAGTACGTATCATGTGCGCTCCCTAGACACTCTGATGCCATATATCATGCTTATCAATTTGGCTCTCGAAACCATATCAAAATCTTTGAGAAAATCCACAAAGTGGTAGTAAATCCATCACTCATGAGGTTTACCCTCTTGAATAATTCCTAGAGTAGCTAAGGATATGATATTGTTGCAAAAATCCTCTCCTAAATCAAGCTTATTCCTATGTTTTCAGACCACCTCTCGATGTCATTGGTTTATCTCATGCTAAATAATGGAGGCATATAAAAATGGCCAATGTCTTACCAACCATGATAATCAAGTAATTAATAAATAAGGTAGGATCACTTGATTTTTGAATAGACACAATAGTGATCCAACTCTCTAGGAAGCCTTTGGACATAGCTTTAAGAAAGATATATGCAAGTGTCTTGCCACCATATCTCTAGCATGTATTAAGTGCTCTCCTACCAAGCCATTGTGATCTTGTGCCTTGTCCAAAGCTTGCTACTAGGCTTCTAGACCATACTCTTTGTGAAGAAAGTAGTAGATGTTTGTGGGTACGAATTAGGAAAAGGTGGTTGACTCATTGTGTAAAGGCTAACTACCTATATTGTCTCCATGTATCAAGAGAGGTAATGGTTGTGGTTAGACAATGCTATTCGAAAAGTCATTGAACATTTCTAGAGTCCTAGCCCAAAAACAATTGGTAAAAGTCTCTCTTTAACTAAGCTAATAATATGAGGTGTTTGAAGAGTAGATTTGCATGTCTATAGTAGTGGATCCTAATGCCACCTCTTTGTAAATGCACTCTAGTCTTGTGACACTCATCACTGTACCATTTGTTCTAAGTATCAACTTGGGGGAAGCTCTCTATATGGACAATGCATGTGGAAAAGTTACATTTACTATTGCATGTAAAGCCTCATTAAATTGATGTGTGAGCTCAAATAATGGAATGTAGGGTTCAAAATCATATGAAAGATTTAAGATTTCCCTTGAGTAGATATCCTCCATCTCTCCTAAGAAGTAACATCTTTGGTGTAGAGAAGCCATATAAGGGATCTATCCATAAGTAAACTAGAACTCCACAAACAATGACAAGTAAGCATAGCCCATTGCACCACCAATAGGGCACGATGAGATTGTCATGCACTAAACATGAGGGGTAAGAAAAAGGAGGGGAAAATATAGTATCCATTGTGCTCTCACCATGTTGATGAGAGTTGCATGGGAATGCACTTGACAAGAGATATCTAGCAAGACTATTGAGTATGGCTAATCCATGTGTTGTGAACATATTTATAAGATACCTCCCATATTTTGTATAGTAGCCCACATTAGGTGAGGTATACTCCAATCCTAGCTCATCCAAATCTTGTTCCTGTAGCATCTTTTTTGAAGGATAAAAAAAGACACATGATGGAAGTTTGTCTTTGCATTGAAATTTCCTAATAAAAGGTCATCTCCTTTCCTTAAGAACTTCCACATGTCCTTATCCATAATTGTATATGGTGATTGCCTTTTGGTGTAGGCATATTGAGACTTCATAACATGAAAGAAGTATATGGAAATATATAATATGTACTCACCTCTCGCACTCCACGCAAGTATACCTAGCTTGCTCATCTCTATGAGCTACCTAGATAATTGGGTATAGCTCCTCCTTGAACAAAAGTACACACCACTTGAATCATAGCTTCTATGCTCATGTTTATCTTTTGTTTAATGTCTCAAATCTATATCTTGTTACTTGTGGAAGTGTGTTGTGTGGGTCCTAATGTATATTTGAATAAGATACAATGTCTCTCCTTTTGAATGCCTCCCTAATGCACCAACATCAAGTCATAATGCTCAATTATAGTTTCAAGATGTTACTATAGGGATGGTCCCATACGACTCGCACCTCATTTGATACATTTCTCCATGATCACAACTCTCTCTCATGTGTAGAAAGCCAATCTACCCTCTTCCCTAGTTGCTTGATTCTTGGCAGACACTCTTGCATGTGAGCTAGTTGAGTTGGTGTGAGGTCATCCCCTAGGAATATACACGTTCCCTTTAGTTTTCTGTGTTGTGCTAAGAAAATTTTCTTAGCCTCCATGATAGAAAGTTTAGATTAAGAAACACTCTCTCCCCCACTCTAGTCATGTTATTTACTTTCTTACCCAACCTCCAAGTTGATGTGTGCAAAGTCTTCTTGATGCCCATCCTTGTATACATGTCCTTAATGTCCTCCTTTACACTATTATGTGCTTTTAACCCAACTGTTCACACATGTAGTGCTCATACCTTTTTCCTCAATTCCTCAATTCCTCTGCAAAGGTAATATCAATGATGATGGTGGGGAGTTTTCAACCACTTTATCCATTATTGCACTTCCTCTACCTACTTCCAGTTCTTTTTGAGCATCTCCATTGAAGAAGTGGCCTCCTTATTAGTCTTATATGATTTCTCTTGGATATTGTGCCACACACACACACACACACACACACACACACACACACACACACACACACACACACACACACACACACACACACACACACACACACACACACACACACACACACACACACACACACACACACACACACACACACACACACACACACACACACACACACACACACATGTATGTATGTATGCATGTATAGCAATATGATTTCTATTCAAGAATAAATATTTATAGAGCATGGATGAAATTTCTACCATTTTCTTTCTTGCGTGCACACACGTGCACGTGTGCGCGCACATGCATGCACGCGCGCGCGCGCGCACACACACACACACACACACACACACACACACACACACACACACACACACACACACACACACACACACACACACACACACACACACACACACACACACACACACACACACACACACATGTATGTATATATGCATGTATAGCAATATGATTTCTATTCAAGAATGAATATTTATAGAACACGGATGAAATTTCTACAATTTTCTTCCCTGAATAAAATTGACAAACTATCAATATTCCACTTTTCCATTGCATATGTATTGAACCCTTTAGTATAAGGAGCTACCAACTTGCTACGAATGCCTAGGACATGATATTGGAACTTTCTTAAGGTTCTTGAATTGGAGCAACCATATAGATATATCCATTCTAGCGCTTGTTGTGGAAGTTTTAATAATTCGTGCATGCTCTTTTTGATCAACAATTTCTTCCTCCATTTCCCAATTGAAAGGCTCTTTAGTTATACTTGAATCTAGTGATCTCTTGCACTATGGCTTTAGCTCTTATTAATGAAATTTCTAAGGATACTAGTGTCTTTTGTCTCCTTAGTCAAGATTCTAATGGTAGATTCAATCCTTCACAAAGTTGGGCAATTTTATGAGTGCATAACATCTATGGAGCATACTTCTAAAGTGTCACAAGCTGACGAGCAATACATTTGTAGTGCTAATTAGAAGTGATTGAGGCTAAATAACTCATGCATTTTGATAATTATGGGAAGATTATCGTTCTTTGCTACATCCTTAAGTTGTTCCTATGGTTGGGATCCTTTGATTATCATGCTATAACTATAGCATTGCCTCCATTGCAACTCAACCTTGCACATGAGTCTCTATTGTGCAATTTCATGAATACATTATTTATGCTTGTGCTAATGGCAATAAAATAAAAAAATCACCCATTTTTCTACCCAAACCTCAACATTCATGTCCACAAGTCCTTTACTACTAAAGTTGGGTGGTTGGATGTATTTGAGACACAACCTCTTCTCATGAAGTTGAAAAGAATTGATATATATATGCACAATATAATGGAGATGGAAAAAGATATGGAGACTCAAGCAATCTTCTTATTCGTCATATTCATTATTCTCTTACTTCCATTCAACAGTCTCTACACAAGTATCTCACTAAAGAGATACATATCTTTTAACTTTAAAGTCTCTTTAAACACAACCTGTGTTTTATTTAGTGCATATCTAGAATATGGACTTAGCCTATGTTATATTTCCCAACACTCTCCCTTGATCTTAAAATGATCTTGCAGATACAATACACCAAGTGCAGTCCTAAAGTACTCGAACTTAGCTTTATCTAATGCTTTGGTAAAGATATCCATGACTTGGTCAATTGGTTTTAATGTGTGCCAAGTCTATCTCTCTATCCATAACTTTCTCTGTGATGAAATGATAGTGCACTTCAATATGATTTGTCCTTGCATGATAGACTGGGTTCTTTGCTAACATGATGGTGCTAATGTTATTATGATATGTAATGAATCCACCAACTATTGTAATCCCCATATCACATAGAACTCGTCTTAGACATGTCTGCTCACATGTTGCCAATGCTATATCTCTATACTCTGCTTCTATGCTTGAGAAAGTAGATGTAGGTTGATTCTTGCTGCTCCAACTCACCATGGCTGAACCAAATGAAGAAGCATAACCACCAGTGGATCTCCTATCCATAATACTTCTTGGCCAGTCTACATCTGTGTATCCAAACAATGTAGGCTTAATCCCTTTCTCATAGAATAAGCCATAGCTAACTATCTTCTTGACATACCTCAACACTCTCCTCCTTGCATCCAAATGTGACTTGTATGGCTCTTGCATAAATTGGCTTATCACTCCCATTGAATAACTCAACTTTGATCTTGTTATGGTTACATAGATTAAGCTACCAATCGTCTTTTTGAACATAGTGATGTTCTCAACATACGGTCCATCATCAACTATCTGTATGTTTTGATCCAATGGTATATCCCCATTGGCTTACATGATGTCATCCCATACTTCTCTAACATTTCCAATCAATATTGCATTTGCATTAGTCAAATTTCATGTGGAGTGTCAATCACTTCAATGCCTAGAAAGTGCCTCAATTATCCAAGGTCTTTGATGTCAAACTCTTTATGCATGCCCATGCTTTAATTCAGCAATCTCTCTTTCAAGAGTACATGTAATGATGATAAGATTACCAACATAGATGAATACAATTACCATTCCATCCTCTATGTGTGTGATATAAAGTAAATAATAAACCATGCTTTGGTAAAATTTCATGAGCCACTTAATACAAAAGAGAATCCATACAATTGCACTTAAAACCTCCTTGAATGTGGCCCAAAATTACTATAAACATTACTCAAACAATAGTACACAAATAAAAAATACATGCACTAAAAGAGAAAACAAAAACATTCCTCTTGGCTTAACAAGATAAGATAGGATAGTATAAAATCAACAACATAATATTGAAAAGCACTCCCTTGTCCCCTAAGCACTCTCAAGACACATAACACTAGGGATGGGCCACTTGCCCCCATAGGCTAAATGTAGCAAATTATTGGTCAAAACCCTTGCATAAATAGTAAGGGATTGATCATGTGTGTTAATGATAAGGTAAGGAGATGGTTAATGCCTACTTGGCTCATAACCTATGTTAACCATCAATAGCCTAAAAGGGATATTTTTGGCTAGTAACCCCTAAAGTAATTTGGGCCAAATCTCACCAAATATCCGTGATTTAAAAGACGTCTTCCACAAATGCATAATTGGCTAGTGAATCCACAAATAATTCAAGAATGGGATCACAAACATTGTAAGTCCAATTCAATGGTTTATTGCCAATTTTGAGTCACGTATCACTAACAATCATTGGATGGATGCCTCCTCTTGTAGCAATGTTAAGCTCCATCAACAAGTTTGTATACTTTGACATATCACTAGTGAAACCTGCACTACGATATGTAGCAAGCTTCATGATGACTCTATGTTGGGGATATTTTATATTGACCCCAACACTATCATGCTTGGTTTGCCTTTGTGATACAATGCCTTCCTTAGCTTGTATACATAATGTACTTGGTCACATATATACTTCATATTCCAATGTACCATTCAAGAAAGCATTTTTGACATCCACTTGATATAGATTCTAGCCATAAATCAAAGCTAAGGCAATCACTGATCTCACTATAGTCATCTTTGCTACTAGACTAAATGTCTCCTCATAGTCCAATCCATATATCTATGCATAACCTTTTGCAACCAACCTTGCTTTCTATCTTTCTAATGATCCATCTGACTTGCAATTGACCTTATACACCTGCTTACAGCCAATTGCTTTCTTGCCATAAGGTAACTCAAGTAGATCCCATGTCTTGTTCTTGATCAATGCATCCATTCCCTCATTCATGGCTTCCTTTCCATCTTTGCTTCCAACTACTTATTCAAAGCAAGTAGGCTCTATATGTTGCACATAAGATACAATGTACACATAATGCATCTTTATAAAGCCATTATATATCAACCTATCAAAGTAGATGCCTTACTCTGTTTGATCTTGTCAATTGAGGTGTATTACATGATGTCTCAGTCATTCCTACATATGGTGATGCATACTTTCTTGCACTCTTTATTCATGGAGTTCTAACACGTGGTATCCCAAACTCATCATCCATAGACTCATCCTCTAAAATTTCACCCACAAGCATCTTTCCTTGTGAAAAATTTACCTTCTTTTGTGCACTCAACTTGCTACTCCATGGGATATAACTCCCATTGCTTTCTTCATGGTCTTCAGGTCTAGACATGTCCTCAATATGCTGATTTCTTTGACCATTTTTTGCAATAATTTTCTTCGCATAACCATCATCATCACAGTTCTTATAAGCATCCATCTTAATTGCATCTTTAAGCCTATACCAAGACTCATATTCAATGCACCTTACATTTTTGCTTATGTAGACCTCTCTAGTAACATGATCATAGCATTTGTAATCCTTCTTCTCATTTGGATAGCCAAGGAAAATACATTTGATAGCCTTTGGTTCCATTTTCCTCCTCAAATTATTAGAACATGAAGATAGCATACATGACCAAACACCTTGAAGTATGCAATTGTACATGTTCTTCCATACATTTTCTCAAACAGGGACATGTGATAAGTCAATGTTGTAGGTGTTCTATTCATAATATGAACTGTGGTATATACTACCTCAGCCCAATAAGTCAGAGACATATGCATTTGGTTCATCATAGCCCTTGTAACTTTCGCAATGATCATGTTCTTTCATTCTACAACACTATTCTACTATGGTGTATATCTGCATGTAACATGTCTCTTAATCCCATGATCTCTCAAATAGTCAGAGAACTCATTTGAAACACATTCACCTCCATTATTTGATCTCAAGCGCTTCATATAACTCCCAAACTACTTTTTTGCCATAGCTTTGAACTCTAGAAACTTTTCAAAGGCTCACATTTATGTTGCAAGAAATAAACTTGTGCCATTTTGTTGAAATCATCAATAAAAGTGATATAAAACTTGTATCTTCCACATAAATAAATATTATGACATGGATCCCAAATATCGAAATGTACCGTTTTCAAAGGATATGTGCCAACTTTCCCTCTTCTTTGGAAATGGAAGTCTAGACTACTTGCAAAATTGGCATGCCTTACAAATATGATTATACTTCACATAGCCAAATTGCAGAAACCCACAAATAACCTGTCTAGATTGCATTTGTTTCAATATTTGCAATTTAATATGCCCCATTCTTCTATGTCATAACTCAACATTATTATATTGTCCACGTCTAGTCTCAACATACATAGAACTCTATATGATACGAGTTCCTACTTCCAAAGTAAACAATTTGCCTTTCTTTTGACCATGAGGAATCAACTTTCCAAGTTTTCCATTCATAAACTCTTCAATGAGGAATCCATATTGTTGAACCTTACTTACAACAACCATTTGTCCAACTAAAGCCAAATTTTTAGTGATGGTAGGCACATACAAAACATGCCAAAGCTTATTCACTATCCCATCTCTAGTCATCAAAGGAGCACTGCCAATATGAGTAATCTTATTTAATGTATAATCTCGTGTAGCCACATCCTCTTCACTTTGCATTTGTTTCTTTCTATCAAACCATTTTATATGATGTGTCATATGGTTTCTAGCTCCTAAATCAAAAAACCAATCATCCTCTCTAGGGGAATGCATCCTATTGCCAAGCACATGCTCCATAGCGAAGAGATGACCTCTAGGTGACCACCTCTAGAACCATAGCTACCACCACTATATCCACCTGCATAGTGCCCAAACTAGGTCTTTTCAACCCCTAGACATAGCACTTTCCTTATGATAGTGCTCCCTCTCAAAGTGACCAAACTACCTATAGTAATGACATGCACCATCTCTTTGTGGACTAGAATGTCCTCTACCTAGAGAGTAGGATCTCCCCTTGCCTCTAGGCATATATTAGCCATGTCCAAAAGAGCTATGACCATGTGTAAAGCTATCTCCATGATCATATGAAGATCCTCTAGCTCTAGATGAGTTACCACGACCTCTCTGATGATAGAATACACTATCCTAACTTGCATTCTTCCCACTGCTAGATGCATTAAAGCCCAACTTAATTTCTTCCACCATAAGCAAAAAAGCAACCAACTCCTCAAAGTTAAGCATAGCACCGTCTCTCATAAAAATAGAGATGTCAAGGGATGTATGCTTCAAAGTAATAGAAACTAAATCATCATCATCCACAGGGGCATTTATCAAAGCAAAATCTTCCATAATTTGCTTCATCTCTACAATATAATTACTAATGCTTTGATTCTCACTCCATGCACCATACAATCTTTGCTTTAGCTATATCTTTCTTGCCTTTGTATAAGTGCCATACATTTTCTCAATGATCTCCCAAGCATCATCATGTCTAGTGCAAAACCTTTCTATTTTTAATTGTCTAGTCTTTGTAGGGTTTTTTTTCTTCATGGGCTCTTCAATGAGTTCAGGACATTTATCTTCACCTATAATGAGATCCCATAGACATCCCCCCATCAAAATATTCTCCATGCATGATATGACCATACATTGTAGTTGTCCTTAATCAACTTGTCACTCACTATTTGAGTAATTTGTGTACTTTTTGACATTATGACAGCTACAATTTCAAAAAAAAAAAAAGTATGAAATGTATTAAATCATTATTCAAGCATGTGAGTAAGTTCAAGCATCAATCGCTCAAATTTGAGACCAAACAATATTAAAAATGCCAAAAAATTTGAGTTCTAATTATATGGCTGACATAGATGTGTCCAACTATTGTGGCATACATCCATAAATGATGTCCATATGTCATACATTTGCTATCTGGCAAGAAACAATGAAAATGGGGCTCAAAAGGTGCTCATACAATCCAAAAAGCATCATAATACGAGTCTAAAAATGACAATTTATCCTTCTTTTTGCACTTTTTATGCCAAGAATGAAGTCTTAATTGAGCTCAAACCATGGTACGTTTCCATGATTTTTTTGGATAAAAATTTCCTTTTAAATTGGCACCTAAAAATGGCATAGAAACCGACCTTTTAACCCTGAAACAACTAGTTCTTCTATGCAATGTGAACACAAAGGATGTGAATCAATTCAATAAAATAACTAGTTCAGTGGATCATAGTGTGAATTCAATTTTGAAATGAATAGTTCTTGTTAGCTCTAGTATAAACTCTCAAAACAACCAGTTCAATCCATATCAATGTGAAAGGGGTTTTTCAGGGGGGAGGGGGTCTAGAATTAAGGTAAGATTTTGAAAGTTTATGGCTTATTCTTCCTGCATGCGGCCATTCTTGGTGCTGCACAATGATGTAAGGCCTTGAAAATGATGTGGCTTGCTTTGTTTTGGCTTCAAACATACTCATTTACTTCAAATCCAAGCTCCAAATTCAACATTCTCTCCAAAGAAGCCATAACTATTCTCCTTCTCTTCTCTATTGTGGAAGCAAACCCCCTATGCCCTGCACTTCTCCACAAGTAGCCCTTGTGCTTTCAGGCTCAAATGATCCCCTTCTCAAGCAAGCCTCAAGCTTAAGCTAACCCCTAGCTTTCATCATTCAACCATGAGTCGATCTAAAACCAAAAATTGATCAAGCCTTGCTATCATATATTGATCTGTAGTTGTGGACCCATTGAAAGCGAGCTCAATAGCTTCCATATCCAAGGCATAATAGCTCTTCAAATTTATGTACATACTTTGGGTGGATTAGAGTAGGATTTGTACTTGATTTAATGGTGGGCAACAAGCTTTGAATTTGATGTAGACCTAGGGATAACATGTATAAGAGAATACACCCATGGGCTTAAGGCCAAGGGATTTCCATTCACTATGTGGATTAGTTTGATAAGGTCATGATTGACTATAAAAAAGTTTTTTGGGTCCTAACTGCTTTTTTAAAGTCAGGAGATCTTATTGACTTGCCTATAAGTCATGTGGTTTCTAACAACTTGCATTTAAAGTTGTCTAATGTTTTATTGTTGCACTCTAATACCATTGAGTACATCCTTGAGGGTGCAAAAAGAAGATATCTCTTTGTTAGTCCATTTTGGCTTAAGATTTGAGCAAATGCCATTCAAACCATTTCAAGATAACAAACTTAGTTGACTTAAGGAGCCTCAAGTCTACATAGTAAGGGAAACAAGAGTCATCCTTGGGACATCAAACCCCAAAATCAGGTGAACTACTTAGTACTTATGAGAGACCTTAGGTGAATTGAATTCTGTGCTTTGTTCATAGATATTGATGTTTTTTTCATATATGACTAATGCACATTTACTAATGTATGCTTCTAAAACAAAAGTGATTGGGGTCTAATCTATCATAGGGTCATGAAATACTATAATTCTTTGATTACCTTAGGTTTGGAGATTAACTGACTTATTGGATCCAAATATCCTTAAATTTTCAAAACAATTCAATCTTGATAGAGATTCCTACTTTGGATAGAAGGATAACTTAGCTTGATTAGGCTATCAATAAGATCAATTATTACTTTAGTAATATAAGCAATAAATCTTTTGTTACTTTTATTGATTGATGGGATTAGGGAGGTCATCATCTTTTATAAGTTCATTGGCCAATTCATTTGATGGTTTCATTGACTTTCTCAACTTCCAATGGGCTCCTTGCCAAGGTTACAATTGTTTATTGGCACCATGGTAATTGATGGAGGAAATAATATAAGCTATCCCTTTGATAGTCAAAAAGCATTTACTCCTTCCAAATATAATTGAAAGATCTTCATCCTTGCTTGGTAAGATGGATGGGTTATTGATTAAAGATGGTGGCTAGAATGATTTGATAGGATTAAGATACATATGTCAAAAGATAAGCTGTAAGGGAATGGGGTAATTGAAAATATAAGAAGGGGATATATTGTACAACAATAATAACAAGATGACTAGATGAATAATAGCATGGAAAATCGTAAATATCTAGGTGAAATGATAATGACAAGGATAATGATAATAGGGTGTTATGTAAGTGTATATATGAGTCAGGGTATAGGCTATTGCATTATGCCCGCTAAAAGAGCTTCCAAAAATGCACTTTTGTTAATCACAGAATTAAGAAAAGGGCCAAAGATGGTTTGCCACGTGTCAAGAATATGGGATTCTTGTCTCATTTTTTAAAAAGATAGTAGAGTCCATTTCGTGAATCTCTCCTTTTTTAAAGCCGAAATCTCGAAAGCTGACATGTTTTGGTAGTCCAAAGTCCTTATTTACTTACAAAATTTGGCAAAAGATATGAGAAAGATGGGATCTAGTTAATAATGACTTTGTTAAAATTCGAGATATCTTTCCATATTCTTTTTGGTGTCCAATATAGTTTCACTAGTCTCCTTGATGTTCCTTTTTAGTCCATTCACCTTTTTCTTTGAGCTTCTTTCTCTATGTGTTTATTCTTTTCATGGCATCCACAAGGTGCTCTTCTCGTTTAGTAAACTCTTGTACCATCTATAGTTAGGGAGCAAATGAAAATTGGGAACCCAAAAGATTTTACATAAACGATTGGATTACCATGCTACCATCTTGCAAGGGCTCTCACATATTGTGAAAATAAGAAAATGAGAGGATATAAAACATCATTGAAAGGGACATATCATTGCCTTTAAAATTATATCTGAAGGGTGGTTTATCAAAGTTCAACATGTTTACATGGTTGAGGATATGCACTTGCCTCCAAATGAGTGTGTTTCCCAACAAACACATTGTAAGTCTTTAGTTAAATAACATATGTAATATTTTACGAGTGATATCATGAGATGTAGTGCATGCTCCAATCCTTGGCTTTGTCTTACAATATCTCTCGACAAACTCTTGCTTAGGGCTTTGATTACAAGAGATACAAGGTATCTAAGTTCCCTTAGATTATGATATAGATTGCATGTCTTTTAAACTTAAGGTGCAAGTTATACCACATGAAGAAGTAAATGAGGTAAATGTTACTTCCAATTGGAGTTTAAAGGATGTAATACCTTGGATTTGCTAGACAATACATCCCTTGGATATAAGTTTAAAGTCAATAGTACAACAATTGGAAAAAGAGCCAAACACTCTTTCTCTTGTATAAGTTGTTTGCCTCCCACAATTGTAAGTTCTGAGTCATAAGTATGAAAACTTTGCAGGATTCTATCTTGTTGAGTGACATTGTTAAAAATTATATTGTTCAATATAGACTTATGAGCCATTGTGAAGCAAGTTGCCTTTTGAATGCATTAAAATTACTTTATTTCACTTTACATAGGATAGAGAGCTTTTCATTATATCATGAATTACAAAATTATAGTGCAAATGTACAAGGAGGAAAAATAATAAGGCATCCTCCTAAGTTTATGTTTGCTTCACTTTGAAGGTAACTCTCTTCTCTTAAAGCTTAAGAGGAGATGGATCAAACTTCATAGGAGAAATCATTAGCATTCCTTTCTTTTTGGAGTTCATGGTGGTAGAATTTGTGGTTGACTTGCCCTTGCTGTTTCTAGACATTGCTATTGTCCTTTCCCTTACCCTTGCCCTTGATTGCCACTACCTTAGCCTTTGAACTTTTTTGTGGGAGAGGGAAGTCATGATCCATTGGCATGATTTCCCTATCCAAAATAAATTCAATGCAATGCTCCCTTATCCACCACATATATGAATCATGGTAGTCGGTACATCGCAGGAATAAATGTAATAAGTTGGTGGATTGATAAGTGTTCTTCCAAAAACAAACAATATCAAGGAGACTTACATTCACTCCATCTATCTTCAATAACTTTGAATTTATTTTCCTGTAGACATTTGAAATTACTCTCCATCCACAAGTATATATATTACTTTGCAATCATACTTCTTGTAGGAGAAAGTTGTAAGGTTTTCCAAGATTAGGAATATCCTCATATGTGTTGTCCTAGAAGGCACTATTAGCATTGCAAATGGAAACTTGTAAGTAAAAAAGACAAACAACTAAAATAAACTATTAACATAGAAAGTAAGTAGCTTTTCATTCAATGCACATTTTTGCTTGGCCATGAATACCACTTAGAGAGTTTATGAGGATAATTTCTCTAGCAAGTACATTGATATATATAAGACTCCAATGCCCTCAACACAGCAAATAGTAGTAAGCAATAAGCACATCATACCTTTTAACATAAGGAAAAAATACATGGTAGTTTGTGATGCAATCAAAAGACTTGAAAAAAAAAGTTATATTTGAACCAGATCTTAAAAACAATTCCATCGATAGTAGTGGATCAACAACAAATATAATTTTAGAGATAACTTGGCTAAGAGAAGTAATAAACGCCCTATAGCCAATAGTAAAAACACAGAAAAGTTATTTGAAATCAATAGCACAATTATTACAAATTCAATATTTAAAAATTTTAAGAACAAAAATGCCTTACCTTATGCAACAATAAACTAGAGAGTCAGATAATTGAATATCTTTTTTCTTTAGCATGGACTTGACCTCAAGAGATATGCTAAGGTAGTCCTTTTTTTAAACAAGTGCAATAAACTGTGACAACCATTTGGCCATACACTTTACCCATCCTCTCATAATTGACGGGGCTAAGCAAAATGATTTTCCTCTTGCAAATCTTGTTCTTGGTTTCTATCACTTTTTGCCTTTTTTCTTCCTAGATGAGCTGCACCCCTTGTTGAGTATAGGTGAGTCACATCCTTGGCCTTTGGCTCTTCAACTTTCCTAGACAATTTTGGGGGAATGTTAAGGATCTCAAATACTTTTTGATAATTAGTGAGCAAGGGCCTCAATAACTTGTCAAACTTGATTCTATTGACCATGCTGAAATCCTTGTTCATCAAGGTGATTCTATGAGCATGAGCAATGCCAACATAAGCATCATTCATAAAGTCAATGGGAAAATGTTGAGTTGCCTCTTGTAGACAAATAATCATTTGCACAGCTTCCGTTTCTTATGAAAGCTAGATTCAATGGATACTCTTAATAATCTATTAGAAATATCCTTGATGACTCTAATGAAAGTTGTATTTGGAATTACATGTTGTGTAGCTCTTTGGGCCTTCCTTATCTCACTGAAACACTTATGTATATAATAGAACTTGAAACTCCTCTTTCTCTTTGCTAGCTTGAAAGGCTCACCAGTTGGAGCAAAAGAGGGTCCAGCTTGATCAATTGGATGATCAGGTGCCGCAGGAGAGGTTGAAACTTGGCCATTGGAGAAGAAGGGTTGATCATTAGCTAAAGGAGGTGTTGTGACCTGGCCTTGAGCAACATGAGAAGACACAATCTCTACACACTAGATTGCTTTCACTACATAATTAGAGACTAAGCAATACCATGTGTAAGAGGGATCTCAGGGGAAACAACCTCTAGAACCTCTGATGACCCAACCTCTAAGACTCTCCACTATTCTCCCTATCTATATAAACTTTCATTATTGTCTTCTCCTTGACATTGACTTGATAGAAAATTATGGCATAGAAATCCTTGGTAAAGAAGATACGACGTGATATCAAAGGAACAGACTTCCATGGAAAGAGATACTCGTGCCATATCTTGAGAGATAAAGATACGATGAGATTATGTTCAAACAAGCTATCTCAAATACTATTGCTCTCGCATCATATCGTGGAAGGCAAGGAAGACCAAACAAGCTAAAGATATGGTGCGAGATGGGCTCCCCAAAGAGTCCTAGTTGCACCATTTTGTGAAGGGCAAGGAAGTCTAATTGGTTTAACATGCCGAGAAGACCAACTAGTGAGGAAGGCTAGCCAAAGATATGGGTGCAAAAAGCAATTGCAAGTTAGCAAAGAAAAGCATTGTATACACATTGTATTGCGAAATGAAAAACACAAGCTAAGATACAATGTGATCTTTGGGGCCAAAGGGGGACCCAAAACTGTCATTTGCATTGTTGTGTGGAAACAAAAATGGTCCTTGTAAGCCAAACTCTATCTTATGTAGGTGGGGTATTTTGTGACACATGGTGATATGTCATTGGCTAGGTTTCTAATAGTGATTCATGTGTCGACGACATGTCAGCCATGAAGTCCATCTTTTCACCACATGTCCTTCTCCGCCTACCTACCACCTATTGAGTTAGCTTGGTAATGTATAAAAATACAAGGACAGTTTGTCGTATGCTTCTTTTCCCAATTTTGCATCTTGTTTTTCCTTCTCTTTAAGTGCTACCCTCAGGCCTTCTTTCCTATTTTCGCACTGTATCTCATGCTCGCCATTTCTTTTCCTCTCAAGATACAAAGTGAGAATTCAGGAGGTACTTCGGTATCCTCCATCTCTTGGATCTTTGGCCTAGTCTTTGTGGCTCTCTGTGGCTTTACAATGCTATGTACTATATTGTTCTACTATGTATTGTTCTTTTTCTCCTTAGGAAGATTGAACTTCATCATTTTGGCAGGAGAAACATTCTCTTTTAGAACAATGGGTTCTCTTTTCTTGGCATGTGTTATTGCAGCAAGTTCCAATTCCACCCAATTGGAGGTAGGTGTTCTTGGGTCTTTTGTTGGGTATCATGGATAGCTTCACAAGAGCTAGACTTGGATAGTCTTTTGCAGTGTGTCCTTCTCCTTTGCATTAACTGCATAAGGGTTTGTAGTCCATAGACCTTCTAGGGTTTGGGAAGTTTGATGAGATATGTCCCTTTTTTCCACATATGTAACACTCGACTTTTGATGTCTGGCCATTGCCAAACTGTTGTCCTCTGTAACTTTGAGAGGGAAACCTCCTTGGGTTGGAACTCTCTAGGTTTTGGTTCGATGTCCTGCGTGGTCATCTTGGATTCCAATAAGTTGAATCTTGCTTCTTCATCTTTCTTCCTTCTTTCATGCATCTCCTTTAGAGAGCAGATATCCTCTGTATGGTTCTTCCTCAAACAGTACAAACAGAAGGCTCCAAGCATCATTGGTTTTCGGGTACATTCAGTGGCTAGATGTCATGCTTGATGGCACTTTGCACACATATATTAGATTGCATCACATCTCTTCCACTTCCTGCTGCTGCAAGAGTGGATATTTTGGCGGTATTCACCTTTAGCGTCTATAGTTGTTCTATAATCACATCCATCAACTCCTTCTTGATGCTTGTGATTGAATTGGACAAGTAATCCTTCATATTTTCACCTCCTAGAGTACTTGCAGTAGGATTTTGGGAAGCCTCTATGATCACTGCATAGATTGGTTGAGTTAATCCAAATGGTCCTCAATTCTGATTCTGATTTAGAGCTCCTGTTGAGACTAGGGGTTGTTGGTTCCAGTTGGTAGGGTTCCACTATTATTGTTGAGTCACCATTAGGGGAACTGTTTGAGGGCATTGTTATTGTGGTTGAATCATCATTTGAGACACTGTCGTATGTAGCCGCCACCACTGTGGATTTGGTGCATTGTACTGCGGCACTATTTGCATTTAAGGGTAGGGGTAGGGAACTGTCCCTAGGACTGCATTTGGTAAGTATGTCATTCTTGGCATGGGAGGAGGTAAGACTCCTCTTCTTGAGGTCATCCATAGCCTTGCTTCAACTTCATCATACAGTCTTGTACCTTTCACTATAGCTTGCAAGTTAACTAGTCTTCTTAATTCCACAAACTTACGAACTTGTGGTTGTAACCCTCTAACAAAAACTCTCTTCTGGATACCTTCATCTAAGTGATGGTTAGTCCATCTTTTTAGTACGGATTCCATTATAGAGACATATGCTTCCACCCGTTCACCAGAGGACTGACTTAGGTTCATAAACTCCTCTCGCATCTGCTCTTCAAATCCTTCATACCTGAATTTAGTGAGGACGGCCAACTTCAGGTCATCCCATGTACCAAATGTTCCTATTTCTTGTCTCTCATACCATTAAAACATTGCCCCTTTGAAAGTGGAGGGAAATATCACCAACCAATGCTCGGGGGTTCTTGCATTATTAGCTACACATGCTACCATGAACTCTGCTACATGAAGATCATGGTCTTCATTGTACTCTCCCTTAAGGATGGGCAATGGGACTACATTTACTAGCCTATCATTAATATTTCCAGGACGTATTTGACTAGGAAGGGGACCTTGAGTCACCATATGGGGACTTCTGTAAACAATGAAGCTAGGGCATCAAAGGAGGCTTTTGCTACTAGCTTGTTCTCAGCTTTGATTTTTTCATTCTCTCTTCTCACGTACCTCTTGACTCATTCTAATGCTTGCCTCTTGATTGTGTCATTCATCAAGGAGTTAGCTCCACCCAGTTTGTTTGTACTCTAAGAACGGAATCAAAGGGCTTCAATCTCTAGAGGACTCTCTTGCCAACTTCTACTTCCTTCTTTTTGATGTCTCTAAATTCAACTTATAGTCCACTACAAAGGGAAAGATATTCAGTTATGAAGATATCAAAACTCATTCTTCTTAGGATCGTTGTGGTGCCATCATCATAGTAATGCCAACTTCTGACTGTTTCAATAGTGTATGTTGTGAAGAACACTCTGTGTACTAACTTCTATTGAGTTGCTAATTGAACAAACATAAGGTTGTCAATGCACCAAGCATTCCACGTATCTTGCTGTTGAGCATCCACAAATAGATTCCAACTCTTTTTCTTCTTGTTCTGGTGAACTTTCACTAACCACAACTCTTGAAGCTTCTTCATGATCTCTCGCTTGATGATATTTGAAAACTCTTCAATGAAGGCCAAATCTTCCATGGATGGTCATTCTCTCTATTTTTGCACTTCAGTTTGCTCCCAAACAATTTGCTACTAAGATGCACATCTCTGTTGCTTCAATAGGGAGAGGAAATAGTCCACCACATAGAGCATGCATCAAGATGGTAATATGTTTCCACCATTGTGGGATAAGCTTCTTGTAGAAAGTGGCTTTGGCAATGAGAATTTCCAATTCTTCATTGGTATAAGGAACTTTGCAAGCATCCATTGAATTCTTCTCCTCTCAGCAATGCCATTTCCTTCATTTTCAACCCCTTCTGATGCTTATTGATGGCAGTTTTTTTCCGGTTGCTCACCAAAAACATGGAGCCCCAAGAGAAACATCAAGAAAATGGGGAATCTTCTACAAGAAAATCTATCTTCTATTATCAACAAACATTTTCTTCATATTTTATGTAACCACAACAAGAAAAAGAACATCAAGAACAAGAAATCTTCACGCAACTTCATATAAATAATTCTCCCACTACTTTAACTTGAACAAAATTGATCATGCACTTCATATTCTTCATAGAATTCATCAAGAAACCACAAAGACACAAGAGAATAAACCACTTTGAATGGAAATCATCACATAGTATTCTTCTTCAAAGGTTCCATAGCTTTCTCTCACAATCTCTCACTCATAGATACAATGTTTTGCATAGATTTGGTTATCACACACACACACACTCTCTCTCTCTCTCTCAATAGTACAATGGAATATTAAGAATAATCATTCATAACCCCTCTTTGGTTGTGAATACCCCTCCCAAGAGGGATGTTTGATATGAAAGGTTACCAGAGCCACTACAGTGTCCCTTCATACCTCTCAACAGTGTCACTGTCACTTCAGTCTATACTTGAGTATTTAGCAGCTACTTCTTCCACTTCTTTGAGCTATTTTGAACTTATATTCTTCTCTTCCCAAGGTTGGAAAACTTCCCCAAGCTACATATCCATCCCACATCACACTTACAGAGGTATACAGAACATAACAGAATAGAGATAGAGGCTCTACAGAAGCTCAATAGAGGGTCTACAAAACCATACTGAAGGTTATCAAAAAGTCTTTAGCTCAACTTAAATCATTCAAAATCATCAAAAATCAATAAATAAGCTTCCAAACACTCTCAAAATTCATCAAAAATTATTCCAACCTCTCATACATAAGAAAACAGAGTAAAATAGAAGCTCAACAGACTCAATCAGAACCGATCAGACACTAACAGGATATCAACAGAATATGTCAGAATAATATTTCCTCTATAAACCATCATGAGCTTCTCAGACCTAATCAAACTCATCCAAACCACCCTCAAAAACTTCCAAACAACTAATCTTCATACAAAATTAATCAAAAATCAAGCATTCAGTCCTAAAAAACAATAAAAGTCAACCAATAAATCAAATCATTTCAACCCTCAACAATTGCAAAGGCTTTTGATGTTGCAAATGGCATAGTTGATGTCGAGAACGAGTCCAATGAAGAGTTTCTTAAACTAGATACAAAAATTGCAGATGACGAGCTTATTGATGTAGGGGATGCCATTTCTCTTTGTTTCAATAAAGCAAGAGATATTGAGAAAGAGCTAGGGATTACCAATGTTTGAGGAGTTTTATTATCTTTAGGACCGACTTGAAATTTTCAATTTTGGAAGAGAGTAGTCGGAGTATGTTAAAGAATTGAAAGACACCAATGAGATGTCGTTGTCAATTGATCTATGAGATTCAACTAAGTTGGAGCATGATGAAAACCAAGGGGTAATATTATCTCTAATTTTGTAAAATACATTGACAAGCTTGAGTTCAACTTTCATTTGATATTTGTCTTTTTTCCTATTGGAGAATGAAAATTTTGATAGCTTCTTGGGACATGGCAGATCCTTAAGAGTTGGTGTTGAGTAATTGAAAGACATTCCACTTGGGCATTACTTGGATCTTCATGTTTTCTTAGTATTCCATAGAACTTTCTTAAAGAGGCATCAACATGGCCCATACTCTATATAAAGGCTCTTACAAGGCGGGTTTCTTTGGGTTACAGTATAATGCCCACAAGGTAACGTTTTTGGAGAAGATAGCAACAATTAAGATCTTTGGTTATGGTCCTAGCTACTTTACTTCTAGAGCACAATACTTCTTGGCCCTCTCATCTTATGAATTGGTAGCAAATAGAATAGATAGTTCACTACAAGAGAAGAAAATTTTTGTGTTACAAAGGAAAGATAGGAGGAAGAGTATGTAAAAGATCCTAAAAGCTAGCTTTGTACTTTTCTATCTTACAAGATAGTATGAATTCTCAGGTTTCATTGTCATCTTTTTTGTTCATTCCTTAAAGTTGTCATCGAAAAAACCAATTGAATAGCTTCTTAAGAGTGATGCTTTTCGTAACTCGTCCTTCATGTCTTGTGCTTCAAAAAAAACTTGTATGTGCTTGATAGTGAGATTTTTCAATGCCCTGGTCATTATAAGTTGTTAGCAGGCTCTGCTCCTCCACAAAGTAAGACCAATGAATATAAACAATGTGTTGCAATACAATAGGGTAACAATCATTTTACACCATTTGAAAATTTGTCAAAGAAAACTCACATTAAATGTTCTCTACTTTACTAGATAAAAAATAATATTATTTTTTCACCATGCCTCCTTTATTGCTTGAACAAGATTTGTAATTAGGCATTTGAACTCTTCTAGATACGTGTATGTTGTCTTCTTTGACTAAGGAGTTTTAGAAAGACATCAACATATCTCCAAACCTCCATCCTTTGAAATGCAAGTCGCGGTGTGCTTGTAACATTTGTCATGATCCCATACAACTCTTTCCAATGCTCCCAAGTAATGTTCACATGTTTTCCTGTATGGTTTCCTAGAAATCGTTTGGCTTTTGAGCCTCTCACAAAGACATCAGCCAAGACCTCTCTTGTTTTCCCTAAAAGTGTTGGATCTTTCTTAAGTGAACTTCATCCCCATGAAAACCCATTTTCGAGAGTAATGCCTTGCATTTGTCAATGCACTCATGTGATAAAGACAGTGGCTTACTCAAATATGCATAATTCAGGTGCAACCTAAGAAGGTTGTCACTTATTCTAATCTATGCATGCAAAGTATAGATATTAACATTTCTAAGAGAAATTAAAAGAATGGGATCCCATATGTCTTCTATATTCATTAAGTACTAATATTTCTCTCACTTTTTGATACTTAATAATGTTTGGTATACCTGTATGAGTAAACAACAATTTTAATCTCTTTAATGATTCTCAATTGGTACTTGAGCTGCACCAATCTACCAAATCTCCATCTCAAACTTGAACCTATGCACTGGTGCTTTACCCTCACCATTGTTGTAGTCCAATACCCTGCTCATGATGCAAATGCTGACTCTTTCCATCTTTTGTCCTTTCTGAATACTTCAAGACAATATTTAAGATACCATGATATTCTTCTACTATGAGTTTATACATGTGGACCATTGTAATCTGCACTATTCTTAGATCAACCCATATATTGATAAATGCATTGTATTTAAAAATAGAGTTTCTTTTCTAATTTTCATAGGGCATAGACTCTTTGATATGAATGTACTCCCTAAAAAACATGTGGAATCTTATGATTCATGGAAATTCTTGAAACCAAAATTGCAAGGGCTCAAGGCAACCCAAATGCACTTATACTATTACATTTAAGTTTTTTAAACCATAATCTAGAGATAGCATGATAACCTTTCTGGCTAATACCCACAGTATCATATGTCTCTACAATTTCATCTAGTTTTACCTTGCCTTTTAAGTCCTTTACCAATTCTTTGAGAGTTGAGCCTCTCAAATCCACATTTTTAGGTGCCTTAAGAATCCTCAAACTATATTTCTTATTCATGGTTTCCTTTAAAACATTGATTCTCTCCTCACTTTCTCAAATATTAATACCTGATATGTTAAATAGATATTTCTTTACAAGATCAAGTCTCCTTTTCTTTACTCTCTTACACAAGTTACTTATAATTTTTAGTAGCCTCTTCCTCTCTCTAAATCCTACTGGAGTTTCTTTCAAGTGTGTTAGCTTGTCTTGTAATGACTTATTAGCATCTTCCAATATGTCAATCTTATTTGTTAGCTCAAAAATATTTGTTTGTGCAATTAATAATGCTTCTTTCATTTCATACATTTTAACCATGTATGTGTAAGATGCAGAGCATAACCTTATACATGGTACCAAGTATCTCATTTGTAACCTTCTCCAATATATTTTATGTAGTCATGAATATTGAGAAAAGGAAGAGGTTTATCTGTACAAGGGTCCTTGGGATAAATATTTCCATCCACCCATGAATCTATATGCTTCTTTCCTTGTAATTGCAATCTATTGCTCTCCATCTCATCTATTAGTACTCAATGATGTATACTTCTTTAAGATGTATAAATCGGAACTAGATAAATGGTAAGTTTGTACTTGTGTACTTGTGTGTACCTACACCTAAGTTACTTGAAGATGTATTGCTAAACATTTTAGAAAAGTAACCACAAAAGAATCTCTCAATATAGAAAGCAAGTGCAAAGGAAAGAATCTCTCAATGATAGAAAACAACCACAAAAGAATCTCTTAGAGATTGGTGTGTGAAAAAAATATGTGGGAGTAAACAAATGTGATTTTGGTGCAAATATCTTGAAAATGCAAAATCTCTCAAGTTCCAAGATAAAAATGGCTAAAAAGGTGATCCTTGATATGGATTAAAAGATGACAACAATTAATGGTGACCCCTTCAATGAACCAAATATAAGCAACCAAATTTGGAGGTCTCACTCTTCCAAATCCTCAACTTATTAGTAAATCATTTTCTTAGAAGTCACACATTTTTTGAAGCACTTTTTGTCCAAATGGGATTTGTAAGAATTTGACAATATGCATGTAATGAGAGTTGAATTTTAGCAAGAATTGAAACTATAAGTTCTAACATGAATAGGCGTTAAATAAGCTTGAATTTACAGTACAAGAATGGCCTCTAAAGTTTCTTAATAGTTTGCATATAAATGGGGGCTACAACTTAATTAACTAATCCTTATAAGCCATCATGATCAAGAAGGAGAGGTGTTTTGAGTTTGAGAAGGGGGTTTTATTTGTAAAAAAGGGGAAGGGGGTGCTAATTCTATCCCTTCTCCTCTCTTTTGTCTTATTCTTTCTTTCTTGTCTCATCCATATCCTTTCCTCTCTTCCTCATAACTTTTGAAACGGGGGGTGAGGTACAATCACTAGAATATTTGAATCAAATTTAACTATTTATCCAAATCTCTTCCATGTAAACTATGTATGAAAAGTCTTGATTTTGATTGAAATTCTTGTTTATAGCCCTTGCATATACATGGCCCTATTGCAATTTAATATATGGTCTGAGTGGCCTTATTGCATTTTAATCTATGGCCATTATCAATGGGGGAGGGGGTTATCAAATGGACTTGGATGCTACCTCTGTGAAACACAAAGGTATGTTACATTTGGCATTGAAAAGAAGTCATGTGTATTGGGGATACAAATGGGCCCTTGCCCTTCTAAACTTATTTTTGGGTTCTCATTTTCTCTCCTCTATCTCTTGCCATATGTACTACATCTCTAAATTGTTCTTCTTAAACCTCGATAACCATTGCCAAGAACATTATGCACATGTAATGAAGGTAATCAAAAAATGATAAAGGTATAATATATTATATGCTCTTAAGTAGCACCCTTATCCTCAAGGCACCCCCCATTAAAGTTGTTTGAAAGTTATGACATATGAGGGGGAAATATTATCTATATGGTGTATAGCGATACCATTTTTTATCGAATAAGATGCATTTTCCATCATTTCTCATGTCAAATGATACGTTGCTTCTACACAACTTGGAACAACATAGTTTACATTGCTAAAGTGACTTGTAACATATTTCTTAAGCAATATTATTTACCATAGACCAACAAATCACTTACATGATGGTGTTGCTTAAGAGATGCTTGTAGCAAAGAAAAACCAAAGAGCAACCCTATGCTCTTTTTGTTTTTTCTTGTTCTTGCTTCTCTCTCTCTCTCTCTCTCTCTCTCTCTCTCTCTCTCTCTCTCTCTCTCTCTCTCTCTCTCACACACACACACATATTTAGGTATGCCCCCAAATTGATGTGGCCAACTATGATCTTGGGAGATCTAATGTTTCTTTGTACATATGTCTCAAGTGTCTTCCAAATCTCTTTCTAGTCCTATTAGGAAAGATTGTAGCATTATAAGTTGCCTAAGGTAGAAGAATATTATTTAGTTTAGAAAAAGCAATGTTAAACATCCTTTGAAAGGCTAGCATTTAATATAGAAATTATAAAGTAGTTTATTAACCAAATGTAGGTTAATGTTCTAAGTGCATAGCAAAGAGAATAAGTCACCCATATTTGTTACATTTTTAGGCATTTTTTAATTTAAGTAAATTTTAAAATTTTAGGTGGCCTTCTTTTAGTAGAATCAACTTTCTAGTTATGTCCGTAAAAAAGTTTCTTACACACTAATCACTTTAAAAAAAGAATGGAAACATGGCATTTTCATGCTTTGAACTACTCCAAGAGAACATTCAAGTTTTAGAATTAGTTTTTCATGCTTTAATATTTCTAGAATGGCTACAAAGATGAAGAAATGTGCCATATTTGCTTGCATTATTATTGAGAGACAATCCCATGGAGATTGTGCTCAAGAGATGTTGGGATCTAAGGCTAAGTTAAGCTTGATAAGATTGAAGCCTATATCAATCCATGGAGATCTCACTCAAGTGAAGTTGCTTATTTTACCAACCATGACACCTATCATAGTTATACTAGACACAAACATATCCTATTGAGGTCATGAGGACTAACAAAGTGTCTTATGTCATTTTTCTATTGTTTGTTTTCTTGTGAAGCTACATGACACTTTGTGATGTCTCATAATCTTCAAGAGCAAGATATTGAAAATCTAGATACAACCCATCTTTCTACAATTTTAGTTTCATGAGGGTTACATGCTATAAACAATCTACAACATTATGAGTGTGTGCTAGTACTAACACTACTGCTAGAGACTACAAGCCTTTCTTCCTAGAGATATCTTTCTCCCAAGTTGAGTCTTTTAGGCATTTAAATTAAAAAAGTTTGAAAACAAGCCCTTTGAAAGTAGTTAGGTGCTATTCAACAATAAATATCTACAACATATCTTCTTCAATATCAAGCATATTTTGAATCTCTTTAATATCCTATTAGGAGAGGCTATACTATTACAAGTTACCTGAGGCAAAAGAATATTGTTTTGTTAAAAGAAGTCAGATTAACTATTGTTTGAAAGGCTAGCATTTACTAAAGAAATTATAAATTATTTTATTTTTAAAAAAATATTAATGTGAGTTTTTTAATATGTGTACATGGGTGTCTCCCCTCTAAAATTAGTCAATAGACTAATTGTGTAATCTTATACTTTGTAATGAATTTCTCAAACATGTATATGTGCTTTTCTTTTTGAGATAAGATGTATAGACCTTAATAACCATCTACTGAATGGTGGGGGGAGAGAGGGGGATTTCTCCAAATATTGGCAAATAGAGTGGAGAAGTGCCATAGTGACATTTTTTATATATGCATATCAAATTTATAAAAGCATAAGTTAAAAACTTAAGTAACTATCATGTGTAGATTGTCCATTAATGGTTTAAAAGGTAGGGTTTTTAAGATAGAAGTCGTTTACTTTTTGTTTCATTATTTCATTTCGTAATCTCTCTCTTCATTTCTTCATATCCGACAAATTCCTCTTACCTATCTCAAATGGATGCTCATGTACACTTTGACAAGTGCTAGCATGATGAGATCTTTGAGGTGTTCTTGAAGATCTTCAACCTTGAGTATGTAATCTTAGTGTCGAATCCTCATCTCTAGGTCACAAAGTGTAAGAAAGCAATCAACCATGGAATGAAATCTAACTGAAATTGAAAATTAACTAAGCAACAACAAAGAATTAACAAGTCTATTGCACCAAGACATCCTCATCATGTATTAATGGTTGGGGATTCAAGAATACATGACGGCCATGGCTGAGTGCTTCATAGGCTAAGAAGAAGCTAACTCCAAGAAGATGGAAAAGCCAAGATTATTGAATGATCAAAAGATGTCTTGCCTTTGGCCTCTAGTCCCTTTTGTTCTAACCCTCTTTCCAAACTTAAGGGCTGTTCACACATGTACACGTAGGCTAGGGCTGAATTTACAAAGGCTGGAATTAATCCAAGGTGCAAATATTAATGTTGTATTTTCCTTCATGACAAACCATCCCATCCTGAAGATGGTTTTGTCCTCAAAACCAAGAAGTAATGGACTAAATCCAAGTCAAGGATGATAGTAATCATGCCCATTCATCTTCCAAGTGATAAGAAAGCACTGTCCATGAAAAGAAGACCTTTTTGCATGCCAAACTGTGAGAAAACTGGCTGCTGTCCAAACAGGGCTGATTCACTAAAACTGCCATAACTTTTGATATATTGGTCCAAATGAGGCGTATGGGGTGCAGAAACGAAGTATACACTCCCAAGCATCACCCCATAACATCAAAAACAAATTTTGATGAAGTCAGGACAGTTTTATTATCTGCAAAAATTTCATACAGCAAGCTGTCTCTGCACAGTCACTGCATACTGCATCATATATCATCCTGTAATAACCAAGGAAAGTTACTGACATAAGTGGATGGTTGCCAAGAAGACTCTTCAATGGGCAAATTCTTCCACTTAATGAGATACTCAATGAGAGTACGATTTCTGAGAACTTTCTCTCTCTTTCCAATAATGCTTTCAGGTTCATATATGATCAGTCCTGCCTCATCCAATGGTGGTAACTCTTCCAATACTTGTACATCGGGCCCAACATACTTCTTCAGCTATGAAACATGGAATACATCATGTATTCTAGCAGAAGATGGTAGCTGAAGTTTATAAGCAAGCTCTCCAATTTTGTCCAAGATCAAGTATGGCCCATAAAACCTATGAGCAAGCTTATTGTTCCCACCCTTTAATGAAGCATAATGCGTCTTGGGCACTTTGAGAAATACCCAATCTCCAACCTTGAAGTCTAAATGTCTTCTTTTCTCATCTGCATAGACCTTCATTACCTCTTGTGCTTTCCTTATGCTGTCCTTGCATTGCCTCATGAGCAACTCCATTCTTTCCAACTCTTCCTTTGCTTGTGGGTTGATGTCTTCATGGAATAAAACTGATGGAAGTTGGACTTTATACCCATAAAGAGCTTCAAACGGAGACATCCCAATGCTCATGTGGTGCGTGCTATTATAGCAAAATTCAGCAAGGTGGATCCAACGATCCCATGAAGCTTGTGTGTCATGACAATAATGCCTAAGGTACACTTCCACCCAATGATTGACTCTCTCCGTTTGCCCATCAGTCTGAGGGTGATAGGCCGTGCTAGGAGTGAGGAAAGTACCCATAGATGAGAATAGACATTTCCAGAAGTTGCCCATAAACTTCAAATCATGGTCTGATACTATTCTCATAGGCATACCATGTAGTTTGAACACACCTTCCATAAATTGCTCGACGACTTGCCTTGCTGAAAATTGGACTTTAGTTGGGATAAAGTGGGCTGATTTGGTCAATCTATCAACTACCACATAGATACTATTCCATCCATGACTGGTAGTAGGCAATCCCGTTATGAAATCCATGGAAATATCTGTCCATTTGCCCGTAGGTATGGGTAAAGGCTGAAGTAAGCCGGCTGGTAATAGAGTGGAATCCTTATTTTGCTGACACTCCAAGCACTGAGATACATACTCTTTAACATCTTTCCATAGACCTTTCCAATAGAAGCTTTGATGAACTCTATCAAACGTCTTGAAAAGGCCCAAGTGACCAGCCATTGGCGATGAATGCATCTCTTGAAGCACCTTCAGCTTGAATTTACTGCTGGGAATCAAGTACACTTTACCCTTAAACCATAAGAGGCCATTATGCACTTTAAAATTAGGAAATTCGGCATCACACCCTTGCTGTAATTTCTGTAAAATATGGGCAGCATGCTCATCAAGCACATATTCCTCTTGAATGTCTTCAATCCAATCCTTATAGATGGTAGACACAGTAGATAGACTACATGCCCACATTCTTGATAACGCATCAGCCACCACATTATCCTTACTAGCCATGTATGATATTTCAAAATCATATGATTGCAAAGTGGCCAACCATCTCTTTTGCTTGGGAGAAAGATTGGGCTACGAGAGAAAATATCTCAAGACCCTATGATCGCTTTTGACTTTGAAGTGTGTCCCATAGAGGTAGGGGTGCCATTTCTTGATTGCATGTAAGATAGCAAGCATCTCCTGCTCATAAACATGCATCTCTCTCTCTTTGTCATCAAATTTTCTGCTCTCAAATGCAATGACACCATGCTCCTGTACCAAAACTGCCCTCAAACCTCTACCACTGGCATCTGCATAAATGGTAAAAGTCTTGGAGAAGTCAGGGCAAACTAGTATGGGTGCTGAAACAAGCAATTGCTTCAGCTCATTAAAGCTCTTGTCAGCGATCTCATCCCAGAAGAAGGCCTTCTTTTTCAGCCGATCGGTAAGAGGAGCTGCAACATGAGCATAGTTCTTCATAAACTGTCGGTAAAAGGATGACAAACCAAGGAAACCTCTTAATGAAGTGGCATTGGTTGGCGTAGGCCATTCTTTGACGCATTGAACCTTCTTAGGATCCACTTTGATTCCATCTTCTCCCACTATATGACCCAAGTACTCAACTTCCTTTGTCATAAAAGAGCATTTAGTGGCCTTGGCAAACAGTTTGTGTATCCTCAATATGTCAAAGACCTCTTTTACATGTTGCAAATGGTCTTCTTTATTCTTGCTATAGATCAAAATCCCATCAAAGAATACCAAAACTGTTTTAAAGAGCAATGGTTGAAGTATCTTATTCATGAGAGACTGGAATGTGGCTGGAGCATTTGATAACCCAAAAGGCATAACCATAAACTGGTAAAGACCCCTATCCGTCCTGAAGGCTATTTTAAATTCATCCCCTTCCTTCATGCGTATTTGATGATATCCCAATCTCAAGTCAATTTTGGAGAACACCTTGGCATCCTTCAATTCATCTAAGAGATCATCTATTCTAGGTATTGGATACCTATTCTTGATAGTGATCTTGTTGAGATCGAGGTAATCAATGCACATTCGAAAGGAGCCATCTTTCTTCTTCACAAGAAGGACTGGAGAAGCAAAAGGTGATTGGCTTGCCTTAATGAGACCCATTTCCAAAAGCTCTTTGACTTGGCGTTCTACCTCTTCTCTTTCCACTTTGGAGAGGCGATATGGTGGTTTGTTGATGGGCTTTGTATTGGGCAGCAAGTCAATGGGATGATCCACTTCTCTTTTGGGAGGAAGAGAGGTAGGTGGCTGAAAAATATCATCATATTCTTTCAGCAATTTACAAAGACATGGGTCCATATTGTTGGTAGGAGAAGAGGGCTGATCCTCTTCAATCTTGGAAAGAAGAATGGTGAACATACATGCCTTTGCATTTATCTCTTTCTTAACCTTCTTGGGGCTGATCATCTCCATTCTTTTCTTTTCAACTCCATGTAGTGTTACTTGTTGTCCACACCATTTAAACTCCATTTCCATGTTGTTGAGATCCATGGTAAATCTGCCCAAAGATTTCAGCCAATTGCAGCCAAGTATTATATCAATGGGACCCATTTCTAATGCAATTAGGCTCACCGATGTAGTGCACAATGGGGAAAGGGTGATAGGTACATTTGGACATCATTGATTGCTCTTCTCAAAATTTTCATTTGCCACTTGGATTTTGAGTGATGTAGGCATTTCATGCGTATTCCATTTCAGCCCATTGAGTGACTTAGCATTAATGAAGCTATGTGTGCTTCCCGTATCAATGAGTATATGAGTGGTCCTTCCCTTGATTTGATCTTTAAGGCGTAGGGTATTATCCCCTCTTGAACCACTCCATGCATCACTTGATATGGCACACAGCGATGGATGTAAATCAGCCCATGAATCATTCAAATAATGACCGCCCGGGTCGAAAGGAAACCCATCCATCGGATCATAGAACTCATCATGGACATTCTCTTCATTTTCATGCGCCTCTTCTTGAGTTGTTGTGACATCAAGCTGAGCCAAGCTTCCTTCAATAGATTCAACATCAGAATCATCCTCGATGATCATGCTAATCTTCATATTTTTGGCCTTGCATTTGGACTTATGATCGGGTGACCATTTCTCTCCACATTTGAAGCATAGTCCTTTAGCATACATATCTTTGAGCTTGTCATTCGATACATGTTTGCCTTGAGTAGGGGCTGAAGTTTTGGCACTTGTATCAGTCCTCTTTCCATCAAATCTATTTTCAGCATTAGGTCTAAAATTACTGCTTTGTTTTGACCCAAAAACAGTAGGAAAAGTGGGTATCTTGCTGTAGGTATTGCTGAAAGTATTTGATGGCTTCCCAATATGCTGAAAATCAGTTTTAGCATGCCCATAATGGCCTGATGTCCTTGGGAACTGCGTAGGCTGAAAAGAATGCCCTATTTTTGGCTGAAAACCCTTGTATTTTTGCCCATAACGTTCAGCCAATTGAATGGCAACTTGTAGGGATGTAGGATTCATGGCTCCAACTTCGGAAGAAAGAGTAGGTTCCAAACCAAATATGTATTTATTCAACTTCGCACTATCGGAGACCCCATGAACATACATCGAAAGGTTCAAAAACTGATTTGAGTACTCTCTAACCGAGAGACCACATTGCTCAAGTGCATACCACTTCTTCTCTAACCGCTCTTTTTCAATAGGGGAAACAAAGACTTCAATCATAGCATTTTTCAATGCATCCCAAGACAGAAGTCATGTCCCATCCTCGTCATATATCTCCACCAAGTGTGAGCATAGCCTTCTAGATGAAGGGCTGCAGATTTTACTTTGGCATTCTCGGGCCTTGGGTAAAGGGAAAAATACATCTCTAACTTGTCAAACCACTCCTCCAACTCCGTGGGTGAAGGGTTCTCTCCCTTGAAGTTGGAGATAACTATTTTCTCCTTGTACTCTCTCTCGTATTGAGGAGGTTGTCCATTATGGTGCTGCTGCCCACTATGGTGTTGTGGCCCAAAAGAATTGCCAAAAGATCCTTGCCTAGGATATTCATTATTTCCCTATCCTTGTGCATAAGGAGTTTGCTGTCCATAATGCATACCATGACTTTGTGGCTGGAAATAATGTCCTTGAGGCTGAAAGTATGTGTTGCTCACATTGGGAGGTTGTCCATGGTACCCTTGAGGTTGTCCATGCATAGGTGAGTTGAAAGGTGGTTGCTGCCCATTATTTTGCTAATTCCAACCATAATTTGACATGGGACTTGGCCTGTTGGGATGCACTTGAGTAGAGAAATTATGTTGTGGCTGTCCATAAGCATTTGGGGCTGAATTCACATGTCCATGTGGCTGCCCATAAGAGTTTGGGGCTGAATTAACATGCCCTTGCTCATAGCCACCAACATTTGCTTGAGGGTAAAATTGCTTGTAGAAAGAGTTGCACCCATGGATGTCTTCATCATGCTTTGAGTTTGTTTGCACTCTCTCTTGAGGATCTTGCCCATGTGGCTGAAAGTGACCCTTTTGTTGATGGAATTGTGGCTGAAGTGAAGTGGGCTGAACAAAATCCTTAGCTTTAGATGACTCTCCAACTTCAAATTGACCTACCACCTTAGGAGTAGGTGGTTTAGGTGGTTCTTCAGCCATATGAGGATGTGGGACATTAAGACCAGCTGTAGGCAACATTTTCTCACCAAGAAGTGCTACAAGCTTGTCAGTACCCAACCTCATACCCTCGAAGCCTGATTTCATATCCTGTATGTCATTTGACAATTGTTGAAAACTGTTTGAATTCATTGAGATATGAGACATCTCTATGGGTTGATTGGTAGGGGAGTGGGTGGAACTTGCGTCGACCTCTTCGTTCTCATAGTGCATTCGGTAAATGGCATCTTGAGAAGTGTCATGTTCACCCCTTTCCTGTTGATATTCCCTCAATTCTTCATGGATAGTATCCGAAACAGGGTCTCTCTTCTTATTCCTAGCCATGGGTTGATTTCTGTCCTGAATTTCCTGCAATAGAAAAACTTGATTATCTTCACTTCTAGAGCTCCAAATTACAAGGTCTTTGGCTCTGTTCGAAGCTTGAAGAGTCCTCTATCCAACGAGCTATCAAGTGCAGAAAATGGATGAGTACAGAAATTTCTGTAAGGGATTTTCTGTTGCTGTCTGAAAATTCCTGCAGGCAGTGAATACCCTGTTCTAGTCAATTAATGACTTGTACCATCAATACCAAGCATGTACCAACTTCATAAACCTGTAGGAGAGTCTCATACATCTACCCATACTGAAAATGACCTCTGTAATCAGTAAAATAGCTATCTAACTCAATGTAGACTCCAATCTTTAATGAGGGTATGCATACATACTCTATCCCAAACTTTAATGCTGAACCATAGTGTCTTTACCATAGGATGCATACATTTTACTACAGCCATATGTCTTCATACATTTGCCATACATTCTCCCATGCATTCTTTCAACATACATTTGCCTTGTCCATACATGTGCCTTCCAAAACTATCATACATTTTCCTTCCAAAACTGCCATACATTTACCTTCCTTGAATGCATTTGCCTTCATACATTGATACTTTCCATGAGTACCATACATTTGCCAATACATCCATGAGTACCATACATTTGCCAATATCTCAAGAACTCACTGCCCATAAACTCATGTTGTAGGCTAATTTCAAGTGCCTTTGAGATTTGTACATGCACCTAAACTTGAAAATGCATGGGATCCGAGACCCGAGGGGTTTGCAAAGTTCCCTCTCAAGCCGGGTTGCGCTCCCCTTCAGGGTCCTCGTCGGTAGGGGAGGGTCACCTCTCTTTTGTCCTACCAACTCGCCCGGCATCCACTTTTCCTCGTGGGCATGTACATGGCAAGTGAATTCTAGCTCTAAAAATCAGTATGATATGCATGGAATAGGAAGGAAATACAATTGCCTTTCATTTGCCCTTTCATGATATGCAAGATTGGAATTGAAAAGGATGAAATGTAAATGAGAAATGGAGAGGTATTTACCTCAGCAGTGACTCACTGCTTACAAAGCTTTTCTCACTTACCAATTGGGTAATGATTTTCTTATGATCAAGAGGCAAAATAGGCAATCAATTTCATGTCAGGGTTAGGCAATAAAGATTGAGTAATGAAGCTCAAGAAATTACTGATTTCAATGAATGAAAGTAGATGGGTAATGCTCATTCATTATGGAAGAGTTTGAGACATTTAGAGATGGCCATTTCAGTAAATTGAAGAGGTTTAGTAAAGACAATGACTGACATAACCTATAGGCTTCATGTAATGCATTAGGCTATGAATGAAAGCTTCATTAATCCTCTTATTTCTCTTCAACAATTGGAAATGAGATCAGCAATTGGATGTAAAGAGAAATTAAGAGTGATTAGAGCACCTCATTTGATTGATTGGAGAAGAGCATTGTTGATGGAATGACCTTCAATCCATAATGCTTGACATAGGTGAGTTGAGCTTGATAATCCTTCAAAAATCAGTCCAAGAGATCTTCAATCTTCAAGAATAATCCCTTCCTTGATAAACTTCAGCTTCATTAATCCCATGAAAGCTCCATGACTCCATGAATGCTCCAATTTGCTCCAAATGAGGGTTGATGAAGACCGATTACCTTCTCTACTTGAAGTAGGTTGAAATAGGTAATAGAGAGGGCTTCAATGTGTCCAAGAGATCCCGAAATTTGAGAGGGAATGCCAAAATTTAATGGCATAAAAGCTTCATGCTGTCCATTGAATACCTAGACCTCCATTGGCTTCAATCTCCTTCAATGTCGGTCCAATGTTGATGGATTCTTGAGGGGAAATGGTTGAGGAAGCTTCAGAGATGCTTTGCCCACAAAAGCCCCATGATTTGCTTCAAAAATTTCAGGAATCTTTGATGCTGTCCCAAACTGCCATAGCTAGGGTTTTGAAGAAGAGGGAAAACTCCAAAGTGGTAAGAATCTTGAAGAAGCTTGTGAGAGACCTCTTGCCCAGGGTTAGAAGGATCATTAGCAATGCTCAAAGGCCATCATATTTCTGAATTTTCCATGCAGTAGGGGAGTGTGTGCAGGCGGCGCAAACAGCGTGAGGACATACTCATGTATGAAAAGTCCAAGACAATGCTAAGTAGCTATATTAGCTACTCCAAATGAAGCTCCTGCAGCAGGGAAGAAGGTCATGTAATCCATTCTCATGATAGGAGTGAGAGAGAGAAGATCTGATCTTGTCTTGGCCATGGATTCTTATGGACAGCTTGAAGGAAAAGAGAAGAAACCCTTGTTTCATGAAAAGTAACTCTAACTTTTCCCTCCTCTAAGTCCTGTAACCATTAGTTTGTCCACTTACCCCAATTTTTGGCTCAAATCTTGGTCACGACCTGTTATTTTGGATGGAGCCCGCCATTTCTTCCATTAGTAATGCCAAGAATCACCATCTTCATCCCTGTTTGTAGCTGACCTTCACATGTAACTCCGGTTTGAAGCCTTCATGTCCTGTCAAGTCCTATCACTCAAATTCCTAACTATGGTTTGCTCTCCCTAGCCTAGGAAACTGAATCTAGTACTTGAAAATGACTTCTGCAAGGATCTAAGCTACTGCTCTGATACCAATGTAAGAAATCAATCAACCATGGAATGAAATCTAACTAAAATTGAAAATTAACTAAGAAACAACAAAGAATTAACAAGTCTATTGCACCAAGACATCCTCATCATGTATTAATGGTTGGGGATTCAAGAATACATGACGGCCATGGCTGAGTGCTTCATAGGCTAAGAAGAAGCTAACTCCAAGAAGATGGAAAAGCCAAGATTATTGAATGATCAAAAGATGTCTTGCCTTTGGCCTCTAGTCCCTTTTGTTCTAACCCTCTTTCCAAACTTAAGGGCTGTTCACACATGTACATGTAAGCTAGGGCTGAATTTACAAAGGCTGGAATTAATCCAAGGTGCAAATATTAATGTTGTATTTTCCTTCATGACACAAAGGAGTTTATGAGCACTTGGCTCATACTCTATTGATGGATCTAATATGACTTGGTACCTTTGGACTAATTATGGATATGCAAGATGGGAAGAACCACACAAAAAAGCGGTCAACATGTAGCTCCTTGGCATAGAGTATGTACTATCCCTACAAACAATGCACTAACTATGATACCTTTTGATCTCATGAAGCACAACTTTGCCTTGGCCATCTAGCTTCTTGCATTAGACATAACCATAGAGGAGGAGAGTGATGAAGGTGCAAGTTTAATGGCTCCTTCTTTCACTTGCAAGGTAGTAGTTTCTATCAAAGAGCCAATCAATCTTGTGAGGAATACTAGAGGTGATAAAGCAAGGGTTGGATCTCATAGTATCGTCACTTCAAAAGAGCCAGTCCTTGACAAACCAAACCTCACTTTCTTGACATCTATTGAGATGGATGGGATACAATACATTGTGCTATCCATGTGTTGCAGTACTTGGAGATTGAAGAGAAAGAGATGTTTTTGAATCTCATTAAAGTTTTGATGGATGATCTAATCAACTATGATTACATGGCAATGCATCAATGGTAGAGGTTGAATGGTAGTATGAGGCACAAGCTTAGATACATTGAGTACCATTATAGCTACCTATGGGGACATTGTTGTAGCTGAGGTGAATTATAACATATCTGAGGTTGAGTTCTAAGCATTGGAGCATGACCTATTTGAACCAATGCCTAAGGTTTCTACCACGAGGGAATTTGTGGATCCCTCTACTCAGAAGGGTGATTTGTTAATAAATGAGGAGTTGAAGTTATAGGATAAGGTAGAGAAAGTAAGTTTTCTAACATTGATACATTTTCATGGGACAAAAATTGACGATGGGGTGAGTTGGATCTCGATGAGATTGCTATTCAAATCTTGGGGTGACATTGAAGCCTACATGCCAAAAAATGGCTCTAGATGCCATTTTGGACTAAGGCCATGTAGGCTTCAATTTCCCACAAGATTTGAGTGGCAACCTTATCAAGACTTGGTGCACTCGTAGTCATGTGTTGATCATGTGCAATAAATGTATATATGATAACATGCAATATATTTAAATATGATATCATGCGGTGCATTTTCATGTGATACCATAATCCATTTGATATCATGTGGTGCATATGATACCATAATCCAATTTGATTATCTAACATATGATACAATTATGTGTGATATTGTTATGCAAACTAGTTAGATAGATGCATGGTACATTGGGCTCTATCACCTTGTCTCTTTATTTTTGTTGTTTTTTTGTTGAGGTGAGGAGCAAGGACTTTGTGTTATTATGCATGGGTTTGACTAGCAAGCCTTAGAGTTGAGTTTGGAAAGTCTTTTTATTAGGAGAGATCCACCTATAACTTTTCGTCTCTTGAGAGTCTTTTTTGAGTCAAATCGATTGTCATTTCAAGCTAGATTTGATATGCAATAGGAGTTTGAATTCCTTCAGTAATGCAATCATGCCAAGTATGAGGTTCTACTTGGGTTTCTTGTTGTCATGATAAAGTTTCTCTTGGTTAGTGAGGGTAAGGTATTTGAGCTAAAGCCTATAGGCTATATAAAGTGAAGCATTCCATCCAGTTAAAAAGAAAAATAAAAGATATAACATACTCATTGTCTTGTGACGTCTTGGTAGTTTCCTATGTTTGAGTCAGCACAGACTCGAGGCCAATGCCCTACCCTCGGGGGATAAGACCTAGCTCTAGGGTAAGACCTACTTTCCTAGGTTTGAATTAAGCCTGCCAATGCCCTACTCCATGGGAGGAGACCTAGTTGTGGGGTGAAAATAAAGTAAGAGAAAATTTTATATGTCACCTTATGAGATGTTGGTAGGTTCCCAAGTGGGCTACTCAGGGGTGATGCCTTGGTCTCCTTAGAGAATACTAAAGTAAAAGGGCCAAGAAGCCATCCTCACTAAACAAAAAGAGAAAAATAAATAATGATAAACTAAATTAAAAAATCAAGAGAGAATAATTGAGATTGAGTGTCTTATCTTTTTGCACTTGAGAGTTCATAAATGGGAGGGAGCTTGTCTAGGGCTTTCCCCCAGATTAGCATGCCTTATTTGAGGGACTGTGACTCCTAGATGCTTGTTAGTTAGTGAGGGATGACTTCTAGTTTGGTTTAGGTTCACTAGAGGTGGACATGATTTACATTATTGATAACAACCTTCCATTATCCAAAAAATCATCCACATCTCAAGCAAGAAAGGCTACAACTACACTTCCATGGCTTGTAAACCTACAAGAAATGCCTTCTTCAACAAGAAAAAGCAACATTTCACTCACCAAGAATTAGTCATACAAATATATTTTGTTCATCCTCATCCTCACTCACTCCCTCTTCCATAATTGAAAAGAAACAAGAAGCACGAGAGAGGAAAGAGAGCAAGCATTGTGCCAATGCAAGAGAGAAAAGAAGATACATGGAAGTGAGAGAAAAAGGAGAGGAAATTGCAACCACATCTCTCAACACTTTTCTCCCAAATTGTACGACTCCCTACCTTTTCAAATTTTCTTTAAATATTTGTTTTACATGGCCTCCTTTGCACCTTATAAGAAGGTCTCTTTATTGAGAAAAAAAAAGAACACTACTAACCTTCTGAATTTGGATAAGAAACATACATGTACTAAGATCATGAATTTATAATTTTTAGTCATGTCTTTTACAAGGCTTAATTTTAATTTTACAAGATTAAATTATCAAAGTTTATGAAAATATATAAATGAATATCATATTGTGTGCCTAGATTTGCACAAATTTTGGAGGTTAGCATTCCTCTGCTTCCAATCTTGGGAGCTCACGTGAACACTTTTAAGAAAATTTAGCCTTGGAATAGGCACCTCATGTCGATGAAGAATTGCAAATCCACTTCAGTTGATATTGGAGCACCTTCATTAGTACCCATCCAAAGATACCATACTTCTTCACACTTCCACTTCACTTTGCAACTTCAACTTCTTCAACCCAACACATTTAAAAATCCTCCACTTTCACTTTCAAAAGAGCAAGATAAACAAGTCTTCAAATGACCAAAAAGTAAACCCATAATCTTTTGTAAAGAAGACAATGAAGAAGTTGCTAAAATAAAAGATTGGTGCTAAGTCATTGAGGTAATCATTTATTGATTCAACAACACCCTCACAAAAGATTCACCTTAAAGAGCTCCACCTTATTGTATGCTTATGTATGTTGGTGGTACAAAAGGAAAGAAGAATGATATTATTTGTAAAAGTAAAATGACTATCCTAATAGCTACTTTGATTGTTGTGTGAGGGAGTAAAGGTCTTGAATCTATCAAAGAGGAAATAATTGAGAAGACCACATGGTTAGATTGTAAAGGGATTGGTCTTTTTTTTCAAGTTTAAAGCAATGGAGGTCCAATTAATTCTTACAGATTAAAAGATGGTTACCATTAGGACCAATCACTAGATAAGAATGAGTAGGAGAGATATGGGCAACCTTGTGATAAATGGGTAACAAGAGGCCACGAGAAGCACTAGCTAGGTGTGAGGCTATCATGAAGGAAGATGCAACTACAATGGCAAAGAGGGCATTGGAGAATAAGTTTAGGGAATGGCTAAGAAAGTGTACAAAAGCAACCTAAAGAGAGGTGTGGCTACAACTTTGTTCGACCATTGAATCAACATGTTGGCATCAAAATTATAGAGCCTATTAGTAGCAATTTGGAGCAAGTTGGAACTTTGGACAATGGCATGACTTACAATTTGCTAAATGTGAATGCTCAAAACTTGGAAGTCTGCATCTTTATTTTGGAAGAAGCCTTGTTGCCCTACCACCTCTACTACTTCATTGCCCATAACAAGGATGTGTCTACACCATCTTGCCTTGAAACATGCTCGAAATCCACACATACACTATTGTGAATATTGGCACACACACCATATGGAAATACTCAATAGGTAGAGTGTGTCACATGGCTATCCATCATTAATCAAGCATGAAACAATGGAATACGACATTAAAAGATTCACCATGTGTTAGGGCCTCACAACATCAACCCTTCATTCATGCTCTAGTTTCTTCTTATTATTCTCATCATCCTCATCCTCACTCTCTCCTCTTTCATGCTTGAAAAGAAATAAGAAGCACAAGACACAAAAGAGAGCAAGAGTTGGGCCAATGCAAGAGAGAAAAGAAGATATGTGCAAGTGGTAGATAAAGAAGAGAGAGAGGGAGGTTGTATCACTTTTCCCCAAATTGCATGACTCCTCATTCCCACCTTTTCATATATACTTTAAATATTTATTTTACATGGATTCTTTTGCACTGTATACGAAGGTCTTTTTGTTTGGAACAAAAAAAGGAACTCTAACCTTCCACATTTGGATAACAAGCACACTTCTACTAATGTCAAAACTTTATAATGTTTAGTCATAAATTTTTTAAGGCTTCATTTTAGCTTTTACAATAAGAGGTACAAGATTAAACGATCAAAGTTCATGAAGATATATCAATGAAGATCATATGTTGTGCCTAGATTTGCACAAATTTTGGGGGTTATCAATTATGTCATCCCTTTGATTGACTAACATCACTAGCTTTCAGGTTTTAGGTATTTTCCATGTGTATGGGATGGAGTGCTTTTATTTTTGACATCTTTAGTTGATCTCTTTATTCTTTATCACAAGAAAACAACGAATCATGGAGAGAGAATAAAAGAAACATGTGCATCTTTCTTGTGCCATCATGGGGTTGATTTGATGATCTTCTCCTCCATTTTGGTCATCAATTTGAACAATGAATTGCATATTCTTTGTCTACTCCATGAGAGGAATATATTGATACCATGTTTAATGGATATTGTTGAGGATTTCAATCTCCAAAAATCCAATATTTCTCTCTCCTCATGCAATCTCTCTCTCCCTGCTCTTGTGCATAATGAATGTTCATATGTGTGAAAAGAGTACATAATCAAAAGCATGGAAAGCAAAGGAGATGGATGAAAGCTATCAAAATTAAGTGTTGGAGCATTAAGAAGTCTTTAAAGAGTGTGCTAGGTGGAGGAAAAGTGCATCAATGGTTCTTGGGAGACTCGTTGCCTATCTATCAATCACAAGAATGATGCAAAATTGCAAAATTTAGATAGCTTTAATCTTTACATAGTTTGATGAAATTTTATTCTTAAGTGTTCCTATGGAATAATGGCATTTTTGTCTCAGTTTCTATGTTTATATCAATCTAACTTCTAGAGATTGCTATTCATAAATGAGAGAAATACATACAAATATAAAAATATATTAAAGTATATAAATTACCAAGATACATGGGAATCTTACCATACAAATAATCTTTTGTTCATTCAATAAGCAACCCATTGGAAGTTGGAAAACCATATCATATTCCCTCAAGGGTCGTAATTATTACTATGATGGCACAACAAAGTTCTTAAAGTGGATGAAAATTTAAGACTCAAAGACCAATAGCAGATTTTATGATAGCTTGTAGAGACAACAATGCCATGTGCCAAAACATTGATTGATGATATTTTCTACCACTTTCAAGGGTGTAGCATTTTAGTGGTATGAGGTATAGGGGTGCATTGAAGCAAGCTTTCCTCACCAAATTTAGACGAGACAATTTTTAAAGCTAGAAAAAGCCAAAGCAACAAGACATTTAGGAGACTATCTAGGAGGATGCCCAACCATCCAAGAGCTAGAAGAGGTAGAAATACCACCAACCCTAAGTGAATATTTCTTGCAACCTATTCTTGAAAATAGAAGAATATGTGTGGGTATCATCCCATTTACAAGTTCATTGAAGAAGCTAGTGGAGCCAATCAAGGAGTATGATCTAATGAAGAACTTGGACACCTTCCAATCCAATTTGACATTCTATAAAAGCATTATGTCGAAGAGACATGGACTATGGATATCCAATCTTGCAACTATAATGAAATCCACTAAGGTCCCAAAACCCATAAACATGGTGAATGCTTTTTTGGATCCAAGAACTCTAGAGATTGGATTGGATTGAGGGATAGTTCATAGTATGATTGATGGAGGATCTTCAATAAATATCATGATCAACGTAACAATAAATACTTGGAAGTACAACACATGCAACCCACACATGAGCTCATCAAACTAGCAAATCAAGTATGATAAGACCTTTAGGTACTCTCTCATATGTTGAGTAAATCCTGGCTAAGATTAATGACTCACCTACCTAGTGGTAAAATCTAATCCATATGGCACCTCTTACCCACTTTGATTAGTAAAGCATTGGCTATTTGAAGCAAGAGCATGGATAGATTGGTTCAAAGGGACCTCAAGCTTGTAAAGAGGAGTAGACAAAGTGACCCTAAAGCTGTGGTTCAACCACCCTAGAGATCTTTTTGATTCATGCAAAAGGATGTAAGATAAAACCTCTACAAAGGAAGATGTGATCATGTAAATGTTCCCAAATATTATAATTGGACCATTGAGCTGATTACCAATGGAAGTCAACCATGGGTGAATAAAATTTTTTTCATGATCCCTCAGTAACCTCTAAAATCAGTTCTGATATTGACATTAGCCACGGGTGAATACTTTTTTCTCATGATCCCTCAGTAACCTCTGAAATCAGTTTTGATATTAACATTAACCTTGAATGCATTGCTCTTCATGCTATATGGCCATCCTAGAGCTAGAGACTGAATGAGAGTCAAAACAAAAAGGTTGTTCTACTCCTATAGAGTCCCATCAAAAGGAGAAGTGCAATCGAGAGAAGATGATCCACAAAGTGATGACAAATGGTTGACGAAGATAAATAATGAATTTAATGATGATAAAAGTACTCTTTTTAATTAAAAATTTTATAAAAATCCTATAACAACCACAATGACCCAAGATCTGATATTTGTTGAGTGATTCCCTTTGGACTAATGGATAGCTCTTAGAGCATGCAAAAAATGTGATACCATTTGGAGTGTGTAATAAACTGACTATTTTTCAACACATGATAATGGATCTCTAATGGATGCCTTACAAAACCACTTACATGAGTCTATTGAAGTTTATTTGGATGATTTTTATCTCTTAAGTCCTTAGTTGAAGCATTGGAAGCACTTTCAATAGTGTTTTGATTAATCCAATGAGTATGGATCTTCGTTGATCTTTGTTAATCTTGGGAAATGCATTTTGGAAGTCTTTTTGGGACTATTGTTAGGCCACATTGTATCTACCTAAGGGACAAAAATTCATCTACCAAAGATAGAGAAGTTTTCTTCACTTATCATGCCCACCAACCTAAAAGTAATTGAGGGATTTTTTAGGCCACAAGGATACTATATAGGTGGTTCATAGCTTGCTTTCCAACCAAAGCAAGATATCCCCCTTTCACAAGCTTGTGAGGAAACATGCAAAGTTTTTTTGGGCCTCTAAATGTAAAGATACTTTCAATATCTTAAATTAGTGTCTAATTGAAGTGCTAATCTTCCAACCTTTGGATTAGCAAAGGAGTTCCATGTGTATACAACTACCTCAATGGAAGGGGTAGGAGTACTCCCATCTTAGAATGAACATTCTAAGCTAGACCACCCAATCTATTATGCAAGCTATAAACTCATTCATAGGGAAAGGAATTAGGTAGTGACAAAAGTGACATACCTTGCAATGATTTTTGTTTCCTTATTTCTTGTTGAGACTGTCAATGCATGGTAGATAGGCATTACAAATCTCTAGAGCAATACCTGCCTAGACTATCCAACAAAGAGAAGAAGAAACTACTTTTGGAGTGAGATCCCTACAAATTTTTAGGAATTAGATAGTAACAGAAATGAAGTACCTTGCAATAATCTTTGTTTCACTATTTTTTGTTGAGATACTCAATGCATGGTAGATAGACATTGCAAATTTCTAGAGAAATACTCACCTAGACTATCCAACAAATAGAAGAAGAAACTACTTTTGGAGCGAGCTACCTACAATTCGTTAAGTGGTGCATTTTACAAGAAAGGGAAAGATAAAGTGCTTTGACAATGTGTTTCTAAGATGATATCGGTGTAGTATTGAAGGCTTGTCATGAAGAGCCATGTGGAGGACACTTTACAAAAGAAATAATGACAAGAAAATCTCTTCTAGCTAAATATTGGTAGCCCACAATTCATAATGATATTTGCATACTTTGCAAGCCATGTGATACATGTCAAATGATATGTAAGCCTACCAAAGTTAGTGCCATGCCATTATTATTCATCCTTCCCCTCCAGCCATTTGAGAAATGGGGGATCAACTTTGTAGGACCTTCCTATTAAAGGATCCACTTCAAAGCTTTGAAGTGAGACAATGGAAATAGTGTGATCTTGCTCCTCTATGAAAATATCATTATGTACTTTTGCACTCCTCTAGAGTTAGTTAGTGATAGAGCTAGTGATTTCCTTAACAAAATGATGGAAGATCTCACTGAAGTGTACAAAAATTCAAGCATAAAAAATCAACCCCCTATTACCCTAGATCTAAGGACTAGTTCAAAGTTACTAATTGGATCATTTGTGGCCTTGTTCCTCTAAGAAAATATCATGATGCACTTCAGTAGTCCTTTGGAGTTAGTGATAGAGCTACTTATTTTCTCAACAAAATGATGGAAGAGCTCACTCAAGTGTAAAAACTCAAGCATCAAAACTCAACCCCCTATTACCCTAGAGCCGAGGACTAATTGAGAGTTACCAATTGGATACTTTATTCGATTATCATAACCACTATTGTAGCACATAAATGCGATTGGGATGATTCACTTATAGAGTCCCTCTAGGCTATAGAACCTCCTAAAAGGCCAGCTAACACCCCTTTAGTCAATGGTTTTAACAATATTTTATGAAGGCTAAAGTCAAAGACGATCAAAGAAAAGTCAATAGCACAAGTGAAAATACTATTTTTTGGTAGATATTTATTTTTTGGAGCCTCATTATACTATTTTCGGTACTTGTGTACTATGGACATCATCAGATTATCATGGATGTATTATTTTGTGAGAGTTGGACCATGCACATTGTATTTATCTCTCACATTGTATTTGTCACACCCACAACTGTTGCATGGGTTGCACACATGTATTTGTGATTAGATTAGCATAGACTTGGTCTATTTAGACTAAAGTACAAGCATGCTATGAGGATTGACCGGCCTAGATCCCACAAAGGAGGTAGGATGCCCAAAAGAGGGTGCAAACCCTAATTCATAATGGTGGAAGTCTTAATGTGCGAAATGGGGTGCAAATCCTAACCCTAATTTGTGTCTATATAAGGATGGGAGGTCTTAGTTGTATTGTCCCTTTTGGTGCATCCATATTGCGAAAGCTCTATCAGTGCAACTATTGAAGCTTTCTATTCTCTTCCTCTACAAGCATGCTATGAGGATTGACCGGCCTAGATCCCACAAAGAAGGTAGGATTCCCAAAAGGGGGTGCAAACCCTAATTCATAATGGTGGAATTCTTAATGTGCAAAATGGGGTGAAAACCCTAACCCTAATTTGTGTTTATATAAGGATGGAAGGTCTCAGTTGTATTGTCCCTTTTGGTGCATCCATATTACAGAGCCTCTATCAATGCAGCTATTGAAGCTTCTATTCTCTTCTTCTATTCTATCATCTTGCCTCCATTGTTGAGAGAGGGGGAGAGAGAGAGAGAGAGAGAGAGAGAGAGTTGTGTGTTGATTGAGGGATTGAGGGAAGGTAAATCTCTTCTTTCTCTTCTTCTTCTTCTCAAGTTGTTGGTGTGCTTGGCGGTGGATGCAAAGGAGCAACGACATTGGATCATGTCGATCATGGTCGTGGAACCATCTTTGAGCCTTCAAGCTTTTGGATTACAATGCAAGAAGGTAAGTTGGTGAGCTCACTACACCTCAAAGCTAGTCTTGTGTTCTTGCTTTCTTGGTTTGGAGAGAAGGATGCTTGGTTAGTTATAACAGAGTGTTGAGAGACAAGGTGAGAGATTGTCACCGAAGTGAGTTGCAACTTCTGAAACAATAGAAGTCCATCCAAAGTTTCGACTATTGGTACATTTGGCTTAACATTTTGGTTTCATTGCCATGACCTAAGACAATGCAACTGCCAAGGTTCTCACACTTTTACCGTGTAGCAAAATATGAGACTTATGCATAGGCGTGGATGGGATCGATGGGGTATCCATTATCTGCATTTGTGGCTAGCATTCCAATACCCATGCGGCTAGGTAAGGAGGGATGAATAATCGAAAGGAACTAGTTTGTTGGATTGAGATTGAAGAGATTGGACTCAAATTCATAGTTTGCTCACACTAAAAATTTACTCATATTCGTAGCTCACTCACACTACCATTCACTCACATTCACACTCACCAATCACTCATAATATCATTCACTAACACTCACACTCATAGATCACTCAAGCTAGTACTCACCATTCATCACACTCACATTAATGATTTCTCAGACTACTCTTCAAAATTCACTCATACTTGATTTACTTCCACTCATATTAGTCCACTCACACTCATGCATCCAGTCACACTCACACCTAAGATCACTCACACTCACACCCATAAATCCTAACCACCATTCACTCAGACTCACACTAACAATCACTCACACTCACATTAGTTCATTCACACTCACACTCACACTCACATCCCTAAATCCTAACCAAATTTCACTCACCTCATAGTCCACTCACATTCAAAATTCACGATCCACACATACATCACAATAATCCACTTATCAACTCGTACCACCCACTTGCAATTGCCACTTACACCACTAGGTTTTCACCACTTGCACTACCCTCACAACTTCCACCACCCACCTAGGACTTGCACCACCTAGGGTTTGCATCATCTCACGTGTTGCATCACCTCAACTAGCACTTGCATCACCTAGCACTTGCACTTGCTCCACCTAGGCTTGCACCCTACACTTTGCACTTTCACTACCTACCTAGGACTTGCACCATTTATCACTCCCACACATCAAATACTCACTCCTACACATAATCCCACTCCCACGCACACATACTTCCACTCCTCTAAGGTTAGCTTGACATGATTGTAATGCTTTCAGAAATTATTACACACATGCGTACTATTTGAACAAAAGAAAGTCTGATTTTGCACATCTCACCTACCTCCAAGCTAGCGATGAGACTCTACTCCAAGGGGGTCATGATTATCACCACGAGAGGCTTGAATCGGCTCCGTAGGCGAAAGGTCTGCAATAGGGATATCTCGGGCAGTAGGAAATCTAGGTGCTAGAGGGGACTTTGGCTGTAAATCCTGCATTGTTTCCAGAATCTGACAAGCCCCTTCGTGTCCCAAGATGGGATACTGGAACCGTAAATACTAGTTATGAGGGTGGAATCTTGGTGGGAAAAATACCCTCATGGAATTCTGTGTATCTTCCATTGGGTCGAAAAGATGGAAATTGTAATAAGCTTCCAATATAATAAAGAATTTTTCTTTATTGTTCGAATTGTATGCATGTTTGTGAGATTATGTGAAGGAACATATGATTTAACAAACTAATTAAGGAAGCTGGTTATATATGTTCTAATAAATGTGTTGTAGGTAATTAAAAAACTAAAGATGATCCCGTCGTCAAAGGAAAGCGGGTGGACGTAACCCTTGACGGGTCCGTCCAATGGTAGGGTGGTCTTGGTTAGCTGTGAGATTTTCTAAATCGGCAATAGAAATAGGAAGATGGTAAATTGACCAACCCGTCATCAGGTCAAACCGACTTGCATTATTTTAGTGGCCCGGAATGGGATTTTTCCTTATGGGCAGGAGGGTTGATGTACCGCACTTTCCTCCATCTCCCATTCTCTTTGAACCAAGTGCAATGGCAAGTTCGCTTCAAATCGAGTAATCTTGTAAAAGTGGGACTCGAAATTACTGACACTTGCTGACTGCTAGGAGACCCATCTGATTTTAGGAACCCAAAAATTTAGGTCGATCCTAGTAGGTTCAGGACCAAAACTCTCCCATTGCGAAGTAGACTCAATAGGGCCTAAGTGACAAACCCCGTGATGTTCCGAGGGAGCACCGGGTGCGGCATCACTTTTGGAAAACCTACTGATGGACTACTAAAAGGTGTGCCATGGATTGAGATTGGCGGACACCTCACAAGGGGACCCTCACCCTAGGCAGAGCACCCAACAAGGTGGTAGTGAGGTTGTATGGCTTGTAAAAAGATAATGATTCCACCGCTATCAAAGTCTCAACAGACTCCTCCAACAAAGTTATAGATGGTACATCAGAAAATAAAGAAGCTATCAAATAAATCCTTCCTAAGAAAACTGAGACATAGTTCATGATAGTGGGTACTGTAGGCCAACTCCCAAAAGAAGTAAAGTCCTTGTCAATGGGTAAATACCTCCTACTTGAACCATGAATGACTTTCCAAATTACTTTTGACAATGAGATAGAAGCATGGAAATATTGTTCTCCCTATTACATGGCCATAGCTAGCAGAGCCAAAGATAGAAGGAGAAGATGAAACAAAGAACTTGTTCTTCTCTTACAGAGCCTCTGTGTAGAGGAAGAGATAAAGTATGAAGAGGATGATGATGAAAGTAAAGAAGAAGATTATGAAAGTGAGGTGGAGAAATCTATCCAACCTAAAGAAGGTACAAATAAGGAGGAAGTCCCAAAGGCTTTCAAAGATAAAGATTCCATGTTGTTGGATAGAATGACTATGGTACCCCGACTAGTAAATGGCTCTCATCATATAAAAAACATCTATAAGAAATAGATTTTTTTTAAAAAGCATTTCTTTAGCAGTGGCTCTTCTCACCTTAATCTACCTTTCTCAATAAAGGATGATGATGATGCACCTTGCTAACAAGAATCAGTCTTGCAACCCAAATAGAACATAGATTGTCCCTGTTATGTGACATTCCTAGATGCATCCTCAAAAGATAAGTCCTCAAGCCAAGAGCTAATTAACTCTTAAAAAATTTAGAAATAACCCTAATATCAATTCAGCATCCCAAAGAGCTAGGCAAGCCACCATTGAAGAAAAATCTCACCTCTATCAGAGCATCAAACGAGAGGCCACTCCCTTGAAGGAGTCGCGGATATATACCCAAAAGCAATCCGCGGGACCTTCATTTGAGAAGTGAAAGGTAAAAAGCAATCAACTTTTGTGGATGCAGATGGCATTGAACGTCACTTAAAGGTGGGTAGTAATCTTTTAGAAGAGGAGCTATTGGTCCTGCGTGACCTACTAAAGGAGAACTTAGATATGTTTGCATGGTCTTATAAAGATCTGAAGGGAATTCATCCCACTGTATGTCAACATCACATCAATCGAGAGCCTGATGCTAAGCATGTATAGTAATGAAAGAGGCACATGAATTCAAATTACTCCACCCTGGTAAAAGCAAAGTTGTTGAAGATCTTAGAAGCTAAGTTCTAATGGACAATAGTGAATGGGTTTCACCCATTGTGGTCGTACCTAAGAAGAATGGAAAGTTGCAAATTTGTGTGGACTTTCGTAAGCTGAATTCCAAGACAAAGAATGATCATTTTTCTATCCCTTTAAACAAACCAATTGTTAGACACATTGGCCAATCATGAACTTTATTCCTTTGCTAGATGGTTTTAGTGGATACAATCAAGTACATACTGCAAAAGAAGACCGATCCAAGACAACCTTCACGACAGAATGGGGTACTTATGCCTATAGAGAGATGTCATTTGGGCTTTGCAACACCCCTATTATGTTTCAAAGAGTGATGACGGCCCCATTCCAAAATCATCTACATGATTTCATTAAGTTATATCTAAATGATTTTTATGTCTTCAATCCACTCTATGAGCATTAGGGATATTTGGAGCAATGCTTTGACCAATGTCAAGAGTATGGGATCTCCCTCGACCCTGACAAATGCATCTTTGGAGTCTTTTTAGAAGTTTTTTTAGGTCACGTTTTCTTTGTACAAGGAATAGTAATAAACCCTGCCAAGATTGAGAAAATTGTAGCTCTAACAACATCGACCAACCTCAAACAATTGAGGGAATTTCTCGGTCATGTAGACTATGACAGGTGGTTCATCGCATATTTTGCAACAAAGGTGAGGCCCCTACACAAGCTCCTGAGAAAAGATATAGAACTCATTGTTGAAGAAGCCTTCAACACTTTGAAGTTTTGATTGAAGCACCCATCTTGCAACCTCCTGATTGGACGAAGGAGTTTTATGTGCATAATGATGCATTTGTAGAAGGTTTAGGCATAGTCTTATGGCAAAAAGACTCTTCCAAGTTGAATCAACCCATCTACTACACAAGCCGTAAGGTCACTAATTGGGAGAGAAACTACACAATGACTGAGTTAGAGTGCCTCACAATGGTGTCTGCCTTGGAGAAATTTTGACACTACCTGTTGTCGACACACCAAGTTTTATCTGGATCATGAGGCACTATCCTTCTTGATGAATAAAGCTGATGTGAAAGGCAGAATGATGCGATGGTTACTTTAGTTCCAAGATTTTGACTTTGAAGTGGTTACAAGGCCTAGTCACTCTCATGTTTTAGCTAATCATCTATCATGAATCCCTCAAACTGAAGAAGAGAAGCAGGACAATCCAAACCTTCCTGATGCTTCCTTGTTTTTCTGGTCAAAATAGTAACCTTATGGTATACAGGCATTGCTAACCTCTTAGCCACACAACAGTACCCCCTGGCATCTCTAGTAGAGAGAAGAATATTATTCTATTGAAATCAATTCCCTATACTCTACTAGGCAGTATATTGTACAAGCAAGTCAAAGATAAAGTGTTACGAAGATGTGTTGTGGGATATGAGATCGGGATCATACTGAAATCATGCCATGATAAGTGTTGTGGTGAACACTTTGTGGGAGAAGCAATGGCTAGGAAGGCTCTACTCATAGGATATTGGTGGCCAACCCTCCACAAGGATGCCTATGATTACTATAAGCATTGTGATTCTTGTCAATGAATGGGGAAGCCCACCAAATCCAATGCCATGCCACTATAGCCCATCCTTTCCCTGAAGCCATTTGAGAAGTGGGGCATCAACTTCATAGGCCCCATCTATCCCCCAACCAGAAGGAAACAAAACAAATGCATTCTAGTATATACCGATTATGTGACGAAGTGTTATGAGGCTAAAGCTCTCAAATGAGATGATGGCAACAGCATGGCTCTATTCCTATATGAGAATATTATCACCCGCTTGGTAGTCCCTTAGAGTTAGAAAGTGATAGAGATACTCACTTCCTAAATAAGATTATGGAAGAACTAATAGAGCTTTATATGATCTGCCACCGCAAGTCCACACCCTACTACCCTCCAGAGCCAATAACCCAAGTCAAAGTTACCAATCACATCCTCTATTCAATTCTATTGAGAATGATTGTTGCACATCATCATGACTAGGACAATCACCTTACAAAGTCCCTTTGGTATACAAAACCTCCCATAAGGCTACTACAAGACATACACATTTCCAGTTGGTACATGGTACAGGAGCCATCTTCCCTATCGAGCTAGAAGGGGGAGGAGAGAAGAAGAAGAAGAAGAAAGAGAGGGGAGGGAGGGGGGGAATGGACAGGTGGGGGAGGGGTAGTTTTTTAAATAAATATTTTAAATAAAGGAAGAAATTGAAACCCCGTGTAGGGTTTTAAAAAAAATTGTTGACAAGAGCGGATGGAAAGGGGAGAAACATGGTTGGGTTGGCTGCAAGACTTTGAAACCGACGGCATGCATTTTTAGACGAAAACTCGGCAGTCGTATGCGAGAACATGCATGGGCAATGAGACTAAAAAGTGACAATAAAATTAATTTGAAAATATGCAGCAATTGATGTGTGATAAAAAGGAAAGTGGGCAAGACGACTAGGGGAACATAATGGACAACATGAACAATACACCTGGCATAAAAAATAGGCGTTCAAATGGAAAATTTGTAAAAAATATGCATGAAAACGTGATTAAAAATCAATAACAGGAAATCTTATCTCTAGAACGGAGTGCAATACAAAGGAAAAATGTTTGATTTGACAAGATGGATGTGGTTATCAACTCAAAACACAATTTTGATATGAAAAAGGAGTATTCACATGGAAAAATGGTAGAAACGCACATGAAAAGCGGAATAAAAATTAATTTGAGAAGATTTGTCAGACGTAGAACAAAGTGCAATGAAAAGAAAAATTATTAGGGTAGCGGTGTTTGATAGGGATGCCATGTCAAAATGTTGTTCAAATGGCAAGAGGGCATGTGCACATTGAAAAAATATAAAAATGTATATGAAAATAAAATAAAAATTTAATAAAATGAAATCCATGTGTTGGAATGAAGGGGAGAAAAAAGAAAAAATGTCTAGTTAGATACAAGGCACAATTTTCCAAGTAGCACATCATTTCGATGAGAAGAAAGCATGTTTACATAGAAAAATAGTTTAAAATATGTAAGAAAATACCCACAAACATGCAAAAATGAAGAATAAACAATCGGTATGTAAAAAACATGGGCTATAAAAAGGAAACATGCCCAAGAAAAGTTAAGAATCAAGGCTATAAGGTGAAACTATAGGTCCGGTGCATGATAAAGACATGTTCGCATGTAAGCATGTTTGATTCGCATAAAATTCTTCAAAAATCAATAACTGAGGAACTATTGCTTGAAACAAAGAGAACTAATAAGAAAAAGTATTAGGTTTAAAGGAACAACCATGGTTGTAAGGTTAGATAGTTCTGGTGAACATAGGGTGTATTCACATAAAAATACGATCAAAGAGCGTAAATGTGATAAAAATTTAAGAACATATAAATTGTAAGTCGGAACATGATACTATAAAAGGGAAAAATGTCCAACCCAAAGGGATGAATAGGATGGTAAGGTTAGAGTTAGATGTTAGTTCCGGTGAACGTAGTTTGCAGTCACATGGAAGAATGGCAACATGAGAGAAAGGACTAAATGGGAAAGGAAAGACACGAGGTACAGGGTAAAATGGGATGGTTGGGTGGGGAAGGGTCCCTTGCAGGGCATAGAGAAGACATTACATCATTTAAATATCATATAGAGGTGTATTCAGGAGTATATATAGACAAGATGTGCAGGGACGTGTCTCCATAATACTGAAAATATTAATGAACCAATTTGTTGAATCAGTAGGGCTTAACACTTAACGATGAACCGAATCCTTACATCTCCACACTTAAGACACACACACACATAAATGCAAGAGGTAGGGTTAGAAATACTTAGCCTATTTAGATGGTCAACGTGAACCATTGTCGCCACAACACGTGTTCAACATGGCAAGGATCATGTAGCAACACCTAGGGAGATAGTATTAGTGATGAAGTCCCAATAAGTTATCAATGACGAAGAAGATAGCACTTAGTTCAACAATCACTCATACTGGGATGATAAATCACTCTCTAGCCCCATGGCTTACATCACTCAAAGAGAAATGGAATGAACCCTTATCTCACACTTGGTCAATAAGAGAAATAGCGCATAGGGAGTATGCTAACATGCATAGTTGATGGTGCATCAATGCGTCCCAATCCATCTAGCATAGGTGCAAGCAGGAAGGCTAAGGATCCTTATAGTACAGTGCACAAAGTAGGGTGATGTGTCCTATGGTGATGGCAAAGACTCATCCCGTCGTGTGTGCATAGGGAAATAGAAATGTACTTAGTGTTCCAATGTCGTAATGTTCCTCAAGCCTCACCTCTCATAGTTGATTGAGGGAAAAACTAGTCACACTCAGTCCCCCCTCTGTCTCATGCTCTGTTCATAGATATAAGAGGGTAGCCCATACTTACACCCCCATTCGGTTAGGATGGAAGCTCATATCACTCAGGAATTGTCAATGAAGAGCGGCATTGTCTTGTTGATGATGTCAAATAGTATTGGTTGATGAAGAGGCGTACCCAATGAGGCAACCAACAGATCAGAAACTTGAATGGCATGTAGGAGAGGTCGTCTGTTGTAGGGATTAAACACACTATGGAAGCACAGGACATATTGCACCAAGGGAGGTGGCTTCAAAATTGCATCCTGGGGATTTTGACTGAGGAGTCAGTTGTTCTAGACTGTGGGGTGTTACCACCTTTTTCACAACCAGCTTTCCATCTAAGGGTGTTTGAAATCTTTTCTTGGAGCGAGGCTTGTTATGTGACATCAAATTTCTTCCTTTTCTAATAGTTTTTATTTTTTATTTTTTCTTTTTTTTCTTTTTTAAATTTATATTTTTCTCTTACTCCCAAGGGTGTTTTCACATTTTCTCGAAGAGTAGGTCAACATGATAGGGACCAAATTCCTTTTCACTTATGACCTATTTTTTTCTTTCTTTTCTTTCTTCAGGTAAACGACAGAAACACCATATATCAAAACCATCCTTGCCACATTTGTTGGGCCGAATAGGAAGGTAACAAAAGAGGGGTGAGAGATGGAGGTGATGGGCTAAAAGAATGATGACATCTTGTTAGAATGAGAATGATGGATATCAGCAACAATATGAGAAGTAGTAAGGAGTGATACCTAAGAGGAGGAGGAACCATCAGCTATGATTGTTAAGATTCCCATGGAGGAAAATACTTTTTTAGGTGATAACCATTAATTAGGAAGGGTTCATCAGAGACATTGATGGTTTGCACTTGGATAGCGTTGTTAGGGTTGACAATGAGTATCTTGTAGAGGCCCAATCAGTGTTGTTGGAGCTTTCCTAGAAACTTACAAAGCATGAATCATAGGCAAGGACTAGGTCACACTTTTGGAATTCTTTATGCTTGATGAAGCTGTCATGGTAAGCTTTTCGCCGAGCTTGTGTGGCTTCCATACTCTGTAAGGCCATCCACGAGTCTCATCCAAACATTCCAAGTATAGGAGTCGACACTATCACCATGGATTGCTCGTATCGTAAATTTTAATTATTGAGAGCTACCTAACTAATATAATTTTACTACTTATTTTCAAACATTAATATCTTTTGAGGTGCCCTCAAGGGATACTAAAGATCAAATTGTGGATACTTATTAAATAAGGAGGTAACAAGGATTGTGGAGTGCAAAACATTGGGTACCAAGACTATCATTTATCTAGGAAACACATTATCCATCCTAGCATATTGTTACCATTGTGGCTAAGCCTTTTAGATTTTGCAAGATCAATAATTTATCGGCCAACCTATGGATACTTACTACTAGACACTTTCGTTTGTTGAGATATTCTAAGTGGCTTTTGAAAAGTGTATCAAACAAATGTTATGCGAAAGTGAAGAAAATTTAAGTGAATGAATCAAGAAAGAAGACAAATAAATGAGTGTTTTCAAGATCTTACAACCATATGTTTTCTTCAAAAGTATATTCCTCAATAGTGCTTAAAACATAAAGTGACCAACAATCTCACATAAGATCATAAAAACTTTGAGATAATTTTGACTTCAATAGTAAAGACAATAGAAAGTTTCAAAGAATATATATGAATAAGAGTTGGTACAAAATCATCATATAACCCTAGCATAAAGGATAATTGTATTGGATAAGAAGCTATCAATAGAGAAGAATTCCCAAGTGAGAAGTTGTTTGTTTCCTTTATTAAGCTAGACAAACATATTGCTTTAATAATGTCAATAAAAGGTATTGTGCACCCAGACCCTATGGCGCATTAGAAGGCAATTTGACAATATTAGATTGCCTCTTAGAATGCCATAGGATCCGAGTTAGTTTCAAGCCTGGATTATGCTAATCTACCCTATGTATAGATGTTATTCCTATTTATATACAAATTCGGGCATTAGAGAAAAAGAAGTATAGCAACCACACCATTCAATCATGTAGAGCCTCTAGAAGATCCAGATATTAAAGAGGAGATAGAGTTCATGTAGAAGCCTCAGATGACCAAAATACAAATGAAGGTCGAAGAAGTTTTAAAGCTTTCTCAAACAAAATTTGTTATACTTTTGGTATCTTTCAGCATTAAGAAGACTTGGCACAAAGTTTATTATATTATAACACCCTATCATGAGGGGTAAATTTTTTAAGCAAGTATATACTAAATAGTATTTTTAAAAAGATATATCAAATAATATTTATTATTAAATGATTTAAATTCTTTGGATGGCCTAATCTTAGTTGTCCATGGAGCTCCGCCCAAAGTTGATTGATAACTTTTTTCAGGGATTTTTAAATGATTTTTTAATAGGTTTCAAGAGGGGAGTATGCTACACAAGAGGAGTCCCATTTAGAAAGGGATAAAGAAACAATGTTGTACACTCTTCAAGTTTATCATCAATTAAACAATAATACTTATGGATGGAGAATAATAACAAATGCTTGGAGGTTTTTGAAAGTAAAGCTATCCTCATAAAGAAGAGGATGATTATAAGTGATATATCTAGTTGTTGGAATTTCATTCTCATTATTTTTATCATCCATGATATCATCTATGAATCTCATGGCATTGAACAAAGTACCTTTGATTGAATCTTCACGGCTTAAAGGCCTACATGTGTCCATCATCAAGTATATCTCAATTTGTAAGTTGATCCTTTTTTAGAAATAAGAATGAATAATATTCAAGGTAAATAAGATAGTCAAATTCTATATGCATGATGCTTAATACTTGCTAATGATTTCAATGTTTGTCACTCCGCACTTATTGGCAAGACTATATTTGCACAAAGTTCTCATAGTTAGACTTAAATTTTACTTAAAATAATAATATTGCAAATAACTAATGCGATTATTATATTACAATAACCAACACAATTATTAACTTATTATGAGGTGAAAAACACTATGAAGAAAATGCACAAGATAAAGATCTTTTATAGAATATATAGGTTAAACATCCTTTTTAATCTTGCAATTTGAAGCATAAAATCCATCCTCTCTTATGAAAGGTGACATGATCTCTTTTTTGTTTATTGATATTGTGAGGATGTTTGTAAGAGAGGGGGTTGTTCTTGTCAAATGGCATGGACCTGGTAGGTTGTTAGATGGTATACATCATTCCATCTTGTATTTTGACTTGTGTATATTCGTATAGAGCTACATGCTTTCCTATAAGGAGCCATTCATGCACCATCAATTGTATACAATGCATATAACGCATATAAAATTTTACCCAAGTGATTGTGAGGATTAATCAATAGTGTAAGGATTCAAGTTTCCCTCCCATATATTCTCAACAAAGCATGAGAAAGGAGGAATGAGTATGACTAGTCCCTTCTCAACCAACTATGAGACAAGGTTTGAGGAACCTTACAAAAAGTGGAGTCATATATGTTCACATTTTGTTATACATTTATGTGTAATAGTTATTTTTGAACACAAGACAACACCTTCTATTTTGTGCATTGCGCTACAAGGCTGATTATTGGCCTTCAATAATCGGCGCATCTACACCAATATGGAATGGGATACACCAATGCACTGTCAACTATGCACAATTGAATACTTGTTGCTTGGACTACTGAAGAGGGTGGATGGACCACAACCATGGATGGTACTCATCTAACATTGGCTCTCTGAGTTTGGCTATGGGGTGTTGAGATTGCCTAATTTGGGTTGGTTTGATGTGTTGCTAGCTGGAAATAAGATTAAAATACCCAATTCACACATAGCATAGGGACTTGCTTCAGCATGGCAATAAATATTGTCCAATGCTACCTAGGTTGGATCAGAAGATAGAGGAAAATATGATTTTTCTTGAGCTCTTTTAAGTTTCAATGCAAGATAAATTTATGGAAGTTTGTATCCCATGAACTTGGTGTGAGGAAATGTTTTCTTTTTGAAGTACTTGTGCAATTGTGAGTCATTTGACTTGTGACTAGTGGAAGCATCTCACCCTACGGGATCAATATCATGAGGTAGTTAAAGGGCTTCTTCCACTAATTTTTGGATTGAACTATACAATGACATGTTTTGTACTTTGATAGGCGAATTCACTAATCTATTGGTTTAACATTGCATGATGTATATAACAAATACAATCATACTTTGAGGTAGAAAAGTAAATCCAAGGAAAGTTGTCCCCACAAATTTGAACATTTGTAGTGGAATAACTTATCGTTGTTGGATGTAGACTTGCAATAACTTGCCTCTTGGAAAGATTCATGAAGAGCTCGAATCAAAATTGCTACCATTAAAAAAATCCCCACCAACAAAGGCCCTCATGGACTTCTTTACACAATTACCATCAACCGACACATGTGAAGTCATGAAAGCTTGGATTACGTAAACATTATATACCTATTTACCATGGCATGCAATTCTAGTCTACTCATGGATGTAACTCTAGTCTAGTCTTGAATGTTTTCCCAAGGAGTGAACACGATGTATTTGTGCTTTTAAGCAATGACTTACGCATGGTATGGGAGGAAGGTACGAATATGAACAATGGTTGGATTACCCTTAACTATTTGTGCTCTTTCTTCCTAGTTATGCCAATATTGTTTCTTGTAGTAGAAAACTTCTCTCAACAACACCTTGTTCTAAGAGTCTCAACCCAATTGTCCCCTTTTGCTCCATGAGGTGTTCCTACCTTAGTATGTAGTGTGAAGGGTATTCATGCAAGTGCAATTGGGAGATGGATTGTTGTAGCCTTGGAGTGTTGTCTCACACTTGAGGATATGGTTGTGTCAAGTTAGAGATACAATGCAATGTTTAAGGTTGACAAGTCTTCTAGACACACCAAGATGTCTTGCCCTTAATATGCCCAAGACTATGAAGTGGAGGGAATGGGGCTGTGATCCTTGAGGATCCCTAGCTATAGTATGTGTGTTAAGATGACTTGGACAAGGATGAACAACCATACAAGCGATATTGAATAGGGTAAACCTCGTCATCCCCATAACACATGAAACATGCCCATGATATAGACAACTAAGATCTGCAAAAATAGAAGGTAATGAAGTTATAAAAACTTAGCATATTGTGGAGGGAGACCATGTAGGCATAAGGGATTGTTCATTGGGCATCCAACAACATGGTTATCATCAAAAGGATTAGACTACAATTGCACCAATAGAAAATAGTACCAAAATTCACAACCCTTATAGCATGCTTCATCATGTATGTTGTGTAGTCAAAGTTAATTATTGGGTATGTGTTAGGTGTAATGTAGGCTATCAATCCCTTGTTACCACTATCTTAGTATGACATTAACTACCGAAAGGTCCAAAGGGAGAAAATATTTTCTATTAAAATTTGTCATGTTTTTTATGTCGTATTATAAATCGCTCATCCTTGCCAACTAAATTTCTTAAAAGAATTGCCACTCACACTTATTGGAAATTTATGGAAAATCCAAGTTCACACCCATAGGAATTTGGCAAATTCTAAGCTTATTAGCTTTTGAATGAAGATAAATCGTGGAAAGTGCATCCTCTATGATCCTAGCCACCTTTTGCATTTGTGCTTCAAACTTCCTTTCTTATCTCAGTACTTTGGCTACATTTGATTTGGTTATAGCTGCAACTTGTGCCACTTCTACTCTAGAGTCCAGAATAAGGATTTTTGTACCCTTGGAAATTTGATTCTATGTTGGTACCAACTCCTAGGCTGGGTAAAGTGGGGATTGTGGATCCAAGTATTGATGACCGCCTGGGCTTTATTGCAAAGCTTGGGTAGCCCCAAGCCACCTTCAACCACCTGTGTTATGATTAGTGACCAAGAAATGGGTCTCCACCCCCTACTGCCCTACTCACTGTCCCACACAACTAAAGCCAAAATCCTTTCTATTCTCCCCCCAGGTTGCTCTGCTAAAATGGAGTCATTGCCAAGAAAGTGGTTGATGCTACAAGCATTGTTTTAACCACCGACAATCTACTCAAAAAGGATAATTGCATGCCCCTCCAACTGTTTGCTTTAGCTCTCACCTTGGCCTCCATCCAAGCAGCCCTCTACTTGGGGGTTAGGCCCACCCAAAGGGGACATTCTAAATACCTAAAAACCTGCCCATGATTGATCCATTTGAAGCCTAGAACCATTAGCCATTCTAGGGAGGTACCGTGCCATAGATACACTAGCTCGGACTTTGACTTACTAATCTATGAGCATGACAGATTCGAGAACTCCCTGTAAGTATCCATTAACCCATTAACAAATTGTTGCTCAACCTTTACTAAATTTGAATTATCATCAATGAGAGACTTGGAAAATTTTTTACTATCTCCTAGGATAGGGAGGGCTCTAATGAGTCCATTCTATACTCTCAACTCTAGATTCCTCAAGAGGGAATCTGTTATGGCAACAAACAGCAACGATGCTACCGAACAACCTTGGCTTATTGACCATTTGATGCAAAAAGGGGATGAGAGAATACCATCAACCTACACCACAGCAATTGCATTAGTGAAGAGAGCATTGATCATTTTCGAGAACATCTATCCACATCACAATGCCTTCAAAACCTCCATAATGAACCTCCAACCTATTCTATCATCGGCTTTATCATAATCCATATTTATCAAGACAATGTTAGGCCCCAAACTAAGAGCATGGTCCGTTGGCAAAGGTCAAGTTCAAGATCGCATCTTAGATGCGTCTCCCACGCACAAACCTATGTTGTTGAGGGTGAAGAATCCTCCAAAGAAAATGTTTTAGCATGTTCGCTAGAACATCAACATGCACCTTATAGGCAACTCCCAACATAGTCAACAACTGCCATCTGCTCATTTTGGCCTTGTCAAGGGTTTTAGGGATTAATTTAATGAGGCACCTATTCAAATCTGTAGGGAAAGTGCCATCTCTTTTTATCTTGTTCATTAGCATACACAAATCCACTCCACAAACACTTCAGAGAGATTATACGACTTGAATGGGGATCCCCTCTACACTCAATGACTTTCTTTTGACATCTTATCCACAACATATTTAACCTCATCAATTGAGGTGGTGCGTCCAAGAATTGCCACCTCATCTCAAATCATCAAGTCCTTGCTAGGCTAGAGGAATGCTGCCCATCTACTCTCAAAGTTCCAAGGAAGATCCCCTTTAATGCCAACTATCGCAAAAAGATGATCTATGAACACCTTGGCAATCCCTTCACTGTCTATGATTATCCTCCCATTTCCTTGATCTATCATATAAATAAATTCCTTCTACTTTTTGGCTTTAAGGGCTTTAAAGCAAACTACTTGAGAGAATCCCCAAAAACATATCGTAGAAGAGGTGATACATCACTTAAGCAAGTCATCTGGACCTTCAAGGATACCTATGATCCATTGTACATGCCCACTAAAGGGAAACCACAAGTTGCTAGAAGATTAGCTCATAGAGGTATGTTGAGGTGGATGGACCTATGGGACTCCATCTTAACGACCATTATTAGTCCAGATGAGATGGATGTTAAATTTGAGTTGTATGCAATTTAGAAGAGATTTCTATCTGAAGTGATGGGAAGGGTTAAGGATTAACAACCTACCTCAAAGAAAGTTGGTAGTGGAAATATCACCAGATACATGGTATCTCAAAAAGGGAAACTATTGGCCAAATGTAGGGGCAGCAAGGACATGGTCAAGAATGATTCTGTGCACATCTTAAGAGCTATTGAAAGCTAGAGGTGGTACCCATGCACAAGGACCTAGATTAAACAAGTGCAAAGAACCTGGAGGTCCATGCCTTCCAAAAAGTTGAATTTCTTTCTATAAAAGGTTGTTATGAAGCTCCCCACAAGGGAGAGGCTCAACAAATTGATGAATGCTTTGCCACTTTGTGTTCATACATACCTTTCTTGGCTCAACTGAGCATCTCTTCTAGGATTGTAAGGAAGTGAGAGGTATCTAAAGCAAGGTTGAGAAGTGGATGAAGAAGGTAGATTTTGATGAACAACATGACACAACTTGTCCTTGTTAATGATCAAGGAAAAAAGGACAAGCAAACATTAAAACTCTAGAAAGTGGTTAGGGTTGTGAACCTACAACAAATATGGATGCATAGGAATGAGGTCATCTTTGGTAGAAGAAAGGAAACTAGTAAATTAGAGTTGTAGGCTAGGATTAGAAAGGACATTTTGTCAACCCTTCATGGCTACTCTATATCTATTGTCTTATATAGAGATTTGTCTAAAACTTAAGGTTCTCCCCCATTGGAAATGGCCCTATTAGAGGCATTGTAAATATTCCATCCCTTTTGGCTAATACAATCTTAAACCACATTATATATTTATATATATATATATATATTCCTTTATCTAGAGGTTCACTAGCTTCCAACCAATAACTCAATGGGACTTCACTTGGAGCACAAATCACTCTTGGCTCAAAAAATTAGATCTTTGAAGCCATTCTGAACAAAAATAGGTTATGCTAGCAAACCTCAAGATTTATAGGCCCTACAAGCTCACTTTTGGGCCAAATCACCGAATAATACACTTTGATTAAGTCTCCAAAATAATAAGAAATTAAAGCCTCGTGTTAATTTTACATTACAATGTATAAAATGCTATAAACCTTCATATCCCGACTAAGATTCTCTTTTTCCCATTCCTTTGCAACAATGTTCTCAACATTATCATAGTTAAAGCATCCCCAAAAAAAATTTCCCCCCATGTTAACTAGTAATAGGTTGGCTGCATCTAAAGAGGGAGGACTCATCCACTAGTATAACATTCCTTACTTCTCTAAACTTTGGAGTTTTTAATATTTTTTCGCAATACAATTTACAACTGAGAACCTCATATATACCTTTCTTGGCTCAACTCTCTTACTGAAAAGATGACAAAACATTCACCATCCCTACAAGGACCTTACACAAAAGTTAATTGCTGAAAAGGCCAAATAGTCAAGTTCCACATGTTTATTTTTCAAAAGACATGAAGTCGGATTGCCCACTAAGTCCAACCTAATTTCTTGATCTCATGCCATGTGTATATATTCTAGGCATCTATCATATCCTTGTTTGTCTTTCCTTCAATTAGTACTAGATAGAAACTAATAGAGGCATTTACTAAAATCTTCAAAGTTGGACATATGCTTTACAATTGTATATTAAGATCATCCAACCTCACTCATCACCAAGGGACAATCAATTTTAACATAGTAAACCAAGAATATGATTTAATAAGCAACATCCACACATTTGGTTTAAACCAGCAACAAGGTGCAATGCTGAACTCTCAATTCTCTTGCAATTTTACTGCATTCCAATGAGGCTATGTTGGAATTGACTACGATTCCATCTAAAATAGTACCTTTTGTTATAAGGTCATTTGTCTACAAGTCAATGTCATGCTCATTGGCTCTAGTTGTAATATTTTGTCAATGTAATATTCATTAGCTCTTAACTAATATGTAATATCTTCTAACACATCTTGAGAGTCTGTAATTTTTAAGAACACATCTTGAGAGTGTAATTTTTAAGATTCATATAAAATATTTGTTTTTATTTAAGTTCTTAAGACAAACATGACAAATTGGTCCTTTCTAGTATTTATTGAGTTAACCCTATCCACCTTCGAACAAATTTGCATCTTGTAGTTTGTCATTTTTAATGATTTGCCATATTTTATAAGTCAATGGTCTTGCTCCCTACTTCTGCATGTCTTGCTCCTTACTTCTCCTATATTGATTGTTCCAACAAGTGTCTAGAGTTGGCAATATTAAGGTTTGTATAATAAACTCTAAGTGAGCTCAAACTCTCAAGGTTCATAAAAAATACCTCCTTTCAATGACTTTCTTTAAGACTTGCTTGAAGAAGCTTATAGTAAAGCTACTTATGTAATCTAATGATCCCTAAAAAAATCTTAGAACTCACCAATCCTAACCAACATGATCTAAGCTTAAGGAACTCAGTTGTACAACCACTTATGTGATCTAATGATTCCCCAACAAACATTACACTCTCCAATCCTAACCAACATAATCTGATATTCATTTATATCTTGAAACTTTAGTCTCTTCCAAATTTAGATGTCTTTACTTATAAATTTTAACTTATGAGTTTCATTGTAACTTCTACTCTCCATTCTTCAAAACTTGTTTGGATAACTCATAATATAGCTGCTTTAGGTCTGTTTTAACATCCCAAAACTCACCCCATATGTTCATAGTATATAGAGCTGCTTCAGGTAGGCCTTAAGATCCCAAAACTTACCTCACGTTGACAAATTCCTTGAATTTGCTTCTTCCACTCCAATATGGATGGTAGAATAGCCTGGTAAGGGTTGCTCCATTTGACCACAAGGTATGGCATAGGGAAGAGTAGTCATTTAGAATTGATCAAATATTGATAAAAATTGCTTGATAAACTATGTCAAATATTGCATCAACACAAAACATTAAGATGAACAATGACCATATTCAACTACACGTACTTTTTTATCCAATCACTTGTTGAAGGCATTGCAACAATGCAAAACATACGGACAATACAACTCTTTGCATAGTTTCTTACCTGATTACTTCCTTCCAAAAACTACTATAAACAGCCAAGTTCTAAACTCACCAGTTAGAGACTAACAACGTGGGATCTTTTAATCAACGTTCCAGCACCCTCAAAGTTGAAACGAGTGTGAGATTAGGTAAGGATGCCTAGGGACTAAACCATATGTACAACTAAAACGTGGTATCTTTTAGTCAAAGTTCCAGCACCCTCAAAGTTTCAACATGCACATGTTGGAAGACTCCTGATATCGTTTAATCAAAACTCCACAACAATCCACAGGTGTAGTATTGAAGATTTTGAGAAACACGAGGCATAATCCCTTTCCACCTCTACATGTGTAGGACTGAAGATTTTGAGAAACGAGGCAAAATCCCTTCCATATGCGCACATATAAAGGGGGCACAAAATCCTTGTTACAAGTGTTGAGAGTTTTATTGGTCTGAGGGTTTCAACAAAATCTCTGTGTTGAGTGTCCTAATATGTGATGTAAGAGATTGTACAGAAGAGCACTAAGGCATTAATAATTCCGGAAGGGAAATTATAAAAACACAGTAAAAAATTAAAGACCTAATTGAGATAAAATGTATGTTCTCCAGCTGTGTTAAAAAGGAGAAGTCTGAGCATGCACACTACACTTACTAGACTTTGAAGGGGTCCCAGAAGATGAAGGAGAAATCTGAGCGCACACACACACACACACACTAGACCTTTAAGGTTCCAGAAGACGAATTACGCTCCCCCTCAGCAGTGGTAAACTACTAATTTCAAGTTATTTGAATTAGACTCGTAGAAAAGTACTCGCTTGAGTTTGCAGATTACATCAAACTCTACCCAAGTCAGTATAGTGACAGCAGACGAAAGGATGCAAGCCACTAATTTGGACATGCTGTTTGTCCCCACAGATACACAAAAAACACAAAGTATCAAGACACCCAGTTAACCAACAGGCACTACATCTACGAACCATGTCAATTCTGCCAAAGATAGGCCATAAAAAGTAAATTGCAGAGTTATAATAGCACTGTAGCACACAGATGAACAAGAACTTTATGAAGTTTAGCCACCCCTCCTTCCTTTCCTAGCTCAACTGATAATACAATTCCAAACCTCTGTTCAGGTACCATACAAATATGCTACTAGATACAGCTGCTCTTGTACAGATCATCATGAGTAACACACCTGATTCTTGCTGCATTAACCATGTACATTGACACACAAATAGGGTATTGGTGCCTGTTTAACACTAACAATCGTCACAGATTGACTCCACAGAAGTATTAGCAAACCCCTGCAACAGCAAGCTCAAAAATAGAAATACACATATCTACATACAAATAAAATCATATAGCGCAAGACAGTTTAGAGGCCAAATTATAAGATCTATATTACTCGCCTGTACACACCCTGCCCACAATTGGTCTGACCTCCATGACCACTTCCACTCAGTTGTTTATGACTTGTGAGTCATCCAGATTTTCAGCTTCCTCACCTTCTTCTAATTCATTTAGCATAGTCATAAGCATGGAAACCTGCCCTTGCAGGACAGCATTTTCACGCTCAGTCTGCAAGCGTTTCTGACGCTCCTGATGCAACTGCAACGTTAAATGTTCCATGGTCTTGGCATCCTCTTCTAGCTGCTCTGTCAACCCATCAATCTCCCGATCCTAGCCAAAGAATCAATCCCCAAGAGACACAAAATTAACATGAGAAGCAATAGATCTTATCCAGTGTATGCCTAAGAACAGTACCTGTAACATTTACCCATGATGATAAATAGAAACCACCATTGAATGTTATTGGATCGACCAACAGCCCAAGCTAACACACGAGAAGGAGCAACCATATCTATGGAAAGTGGGGAACTATATCACCATTACAACACTAGTCTGAATTTCAACAGTGGGAAAAGTAACAAAATGTGCAAAGGAGACATATTGACAATAGGTGAATTCTATAAGACCCACAGCACAATTCAAGTATAAAAGCTCCCCCTTACAGGAAAAATCATTATAAGGAGTGCAAGAAGACCAGAAGCCACCAGTAGCACAAGCAGCTTGCACCCTGAACAGACTACTAAACAGAAGTTCCACAAAGATGCAGTGATGACACTAGCAGTGTGAACTGGACCCGAAGATCTTCCTTAATAGAGCTGTGAATGTTCATGTGCCACAAACAAAAAGACAAAGTTTTCCTAGAAGGCTAAAGCAAGTAGAATCCAGGAATAAAGGTGTTCACACCTGTGGAAATGACAAAAGAGCATACACAACACATAAAAGTAAAATCCTTGCCTACTGCAAATAAAGCCTTCAATGACCCCTACTCATTTATTGACCCCTATAAAAATGCGACAACTCTAAAATTCAATCAACTCTTGAGAAAGGTATGAGCGAGCATATCATTGCCTTCTGGGGAAAATGTGTGTAACAAACCTTGCGATGCATCTCATGAACTGCAATACGCCTCATACTCTCAACGACATCTACGTTCACAAGTTTCCTTTTCTTTCCAGAAACCCACCCACGAGGGTATGAAGCTGCTTCAAAATCTGGAGGTGGTAGTAGACTCTCTGGCGACCTCTCACGACCCCTCTTGGGACCCAGAGGTTCAAACAAGGAGCGCCTGCGCTCACTCATCATCTCCACATCCTCTCCTAGAGCCACCTGGTCACCAGCCTCTGAATCTGGCGCCTGATTTTTCCCCACAGGCAGCCTTAGCCTAGCTGGTGTCCTTGCTCCAAATGTGGGTGTGCTGACAAGGTCCTCATCCAGAAGCTCATCTGCTACTATTTCAACTGATCACAACCAATTAATATTACCTTAGGATTACATGTTGTATAGAAGAACATACTGATGATGGCAAGAAAATAGCAAAAATGGACAATCAACTTTAAGGAAAATCAACGAGCAAATGTATATTCCATAATGAAAATTCAGGGCATACTAAAAGGAGAAATTTACAGGAAGCTTTCAGAAGTTCAACATAAATAAATTTGCCTACACAAATTACAATCACAAAGGACAGAATCATGACCGTCCAACCAATATCTCTGTTCCAGCAGACATAGAGGAAAATCAAAACGAAGAACTGCAGATTAAAACAACAGGTCAAAGAGAAAGTAGCAACCGTTCTTCCTGCTGCGAAGCCTCACAAATGTCTTTGAACCAGAGTGCAAGGGAGCATCAATGTTTGAAACCTTGGTGTGACTAAGGTCGAGGCCCTGCAGCACGGGAACCTTCATCACTTCTACTCTGTATATAGGCACTTATATGTGCATAGATATGACCGCCAAGGGAACTGAGTATCAATCAAGCCACTGCAGATCACAAGCCCGGAGTGAAATGATTGTTGAAGACTTCAAAATCAGATTTATCAATCACTCTGGCGCTGATTTCGTGTCAGCTATGCATCTGAATTCAATCCGGCTTTCTGCTAGAAGCCGCATAAACAGTTTTCTTGAGAACCCATTTGGAATGAGTCCTGCTACGCCACAAGCAGAGGAAACCCGCCTTTGAAACAAGTCCTGCTACAATACAAGCAGAAGAAAACCACCGTTGGAGTGAATACTGCTGCACCACAGGCAGGAGTGCAACAGAGCATGATCTATCGAGATCCACAAGGTCGGAAAGAGAAGCGTGAAAGGGACGGATGGAGAGAACAAAATGAAGTGTGCAAGAAGCTTACGGAATGCATCCGGCTGGAACTAAGCACACCAGAAGCGCATCGAACAACAAAACGTGAGGAGGAGGAAGGTAGAGGAGGACGAACCTGCAGATGCACACGATGTGCAGCCGGCTGATATGGTGGAATGGGGGATCGAGGAGAGACCTTCGATCCAGGCAGATTTTCTCGTCTTCTGAGGAAGGACAGGCAGCTGCTCTCTTGGAAGAAGAAGAGGAGACGGGGACAAAGGGAGACGATGAAGACGATAAGGAAGGCCTTTAGGGGGAGCCCGGCAATGAGCACGCCGAAAGGCAAGGACGTCAGTGAGGGGTGCTGGACCCTGGTCACCAGATTATGGCCGCGGCGAGGGCCACCATGAAAGTCAGTGGGAGGTAGCAGATATCTAGATGATACCAGGTTTAAAAAAAAGAAAACCCTAGCCAGCCTTGTCTATTACAGTATACTGCCTGGAACGGAGGCGCGGGGGGGAGCGGGGGGGGGGACTCGGGAGGGGTAAAAGAGAGGAGGGGGGAGAAGACGGAGAGAGATTTTTTGAAAACGCCCCTTTGGACCCCTGGGGTCCCACGCGGCTGCCCTGCGGCTTTTTACCCTTTCCCAACCTTCCAAGCTGGCACCCCACGTGGATAAGGCTTTCTAGTCTCTGACATCTGTGTGTCTTAATTTTTTAATATTTCTATTTCTTTTTCCTTCAGTTTCCCTTTCCTAATCACGATGTGCAACCTAGATGACATAACAGACCCTTCACGTTGTGTGTTTGCCTACCATCGTGAAACGATCCGGGAGCTCCATGCGTTTCGCTACACTTTTGTTGCTCTTGTTTGTAAAGTTTCCTCCTTGGCACTAGACCCATTGTGTGAAGGCAAGCCCAATTGCACCAATTTATTGTTCTATAACTTTCGTTTGTTTTCGTGGATACCAACAAACGCGCTGCGAGAAGGTGCTCTAAGAAGGGCTTCGCAAATGGAATATGGCACAGTTTGAGGTTTCACTTAAAGAACAGAGATCGTGACTTGCATTTGTAACTCGGCCAAAAGAGGAAAGGTTTGAACAGTAGGGTACAATTTGTTGCATGAAGGTGCAGAAAAGACAACATTAGATGAAGGTAGAGTCATTATGCCTATGCTTGGGATATGCATGTATAGATAATAGTTCGTCTACATGGGAAAGGCTTCTTAGAATGGAGCCTAGTTACACAACAAACACAAGAGTCAAAGCCCCTATCAACTTTGTTAGCAAAATCCAATCCTTAGGGTTACCTCTCTCTCTCTCTCTCTCTCTCTCTCTCTCTCTCTCTCTCTCTCTCTCTCTCTCTCTCTCTCTCTCTCTCTCTCTCTCTCTCTCTCTCTCATATTAAGGTGGTAGAATTCCAAATATGTGATGCATACAAGGGGCCTTCAAGAAGTGAAAATGTCTATAGACATGGATAATGTCCCCAATCCATAAACTCCACAATATCACTGCCAATGAACCAAAGCAAGCATAGATATCAAATAATAAAAATAATAGAATATCATTGCCAATACTACGACACATCAAAACAAGCTAGATACTTAGTAGTCATTGTATGGAGAGACACCTGCCAAAAAACATCTATTGCATCATCGCTTGCCTACGAGTTGCTAGCAACATCGTCAATCTACCTATTCTTAAGACAAAGAAGAGGTAAAACATGTGACAAGTCTCATCACCATCCATTGAAACTCATAGATGTCATGTCTAGAGGTGGGTCTACAGTAATGGGGCAATACCACACCCCAACTCGAGGGCAATCCCCATATGAGACAAAGAAGCTCCAAGTAGCATGCCACAAAGGTGTGGCTCCTCTGTATGGCCCTCCCTCAAATCAACTCCACTACTATCTCGTGCTCTACTCTTGGGAGGTAAGTGGTGGTAGACAACCAAGTCCAAGGGTCCAAGTTGAAGCACCTCAAATATAGGATGACTAGAATCCAAATACACAAGGGGGGCTCGCATCCACATCTATGGACAAAAAACAACGTGGAGGCAAAACACTACATAGTAACAAGTAAATCATTAACCCATTGCCACATACTAGAAAAATGTTGTCAAAATCTCCATACTAAACACACCTACATATCTCTCCATCCATCCAACACAAGACCCTACAAAGCAAGGTTGTTACAAATAAATTCATAGCTAAATGCAACACCTCGCAAGTAGCATTTGAGAAACACAACACTTGGAATAACCGTCCATAATCTGATAACAAGATTACAACCACCACATATATACTAAAATGAGCATGGTCCTCCAAAAGCCTATCCCATGGTGGATGCAATGGGAATCCATGAAGCGTGCCACCAAATGAAAGATCCAAGAAAACCATTGGCAAGTGAGACCCAAGTCTTACATGCCACAGTAATAGAAGGCATGTGGCCACCTTCCCTCAAGAACACAAAAAAATATGCCACCATAGAAATGGAGACCTTAATAGTGGTCCCGACAAAAAGTTATAAAGAACATAAATTATGACCTATATACTAGTCTTTGAATAGCCATCTACATCAAATAGAACTTTTTCAAGTTTGTAAGATCATCACTCCTCTTTCGTGCCTCGAGACACACAATGACTTGAAAAGATGTTTTCTCTTCTCATTGCAAACCTCATCATAATACATCCTCAAAGAATACTCCATAGGCATGACCGCACCGTTTGGATGCTCAACAAAGTCCCCGGGGATCTCAATATCCATCCTCTCCATGGTAGCCTCCCTCTGCACTAACCATTAACACAAAGAGAATGTAAACGCCCCGAACAACGTAGTATGCTTAACAATTATGATATTCACTTGTTTTCAAGATTTAATATAAAAGAGAATGAACACTTAAAGCTGAAAATGAAAATTACTCACAAAATTACAGCCATGAAAATGTAAAAGTAATGGAGACAAGATTGAGGGTTGAAGATGGGCAACCCCCCCCGAAGGAATGCATTTCTGCTCAACCCAAGTCCCTTAGGGAAGAGCTCAGTTACAATCAACCTGAGAGTGAGAAGAAGTAATTCTCACACTCACAAGATCATGCAAAGATGTACAAACACACATGCATTATCTATTATGCAATGATAAGAACTGATTTCTTTACAGTATGAGAGAAGAAAAAGGGAAATTCAGCCTTTCTCCATCGTTGATCAGCAGTGCATGGATAGGGCTTGCTTCTTGTAGCTAAAATGGAAGAAAGAGCTCGAGAAGGAGGTGCTGTAATGAATTTACAGCCTTGGTGTCCTGTAAAACATCAGTGATAGAAGAGGGAATATGGAGGAATTTGATAATGGAGAAGTGGGGGATGATGATGGGGATGGATGGGGCCAGTTTCTAGCTATCTGTGGGTGTTGTACATGAGTTTACAGCAATGAAAAATGATGATGAATGAAGAAAAACGAGCTCTTATTTATAGGAGAGGGGAGAGCTAGTACAAAAGGGGAAAGTGGAGTAGCACAAGACAAGTGTCCAGCCACATGTCATGAGATGTGACAAGTGGTGGGACACTTGGAAACTTGTGTGACAAGTGTCTTGACACTTGTCTCTTCTCTATGGCCTTCCTTTTTGGGTTGAATACTGTCAAGAATAGAAACAACCAAATTTAGTAAGCACAGTCAGAGTACAGAACTTACTATTTTTAGAATGATATCCCTATTTTTTAGCATTTTTAGGCTAATTCGAGGCTCCCTAAAATTCCCTAAAATTTAGGGATCTCCTAAAATTTAGGGACCCCCCCAATATGGGTGTCATATGAAAGCTTTTTTCGTGTATATCGCAAAAATGGTATCCGAATCTTCATGTGACTTTCCTATGCAAAGAAATGTGCATTTCAAGCTTTCAGCCCACACATGCACATTATACAAGCATTTCATGATCATGCCATCTTGTTGATTGTAATTGTTTGTTCTAGTGGATCTAGCCCACACTTCAAGGCATCAATCCTTTCTGTGTGCGAGTCTAACCCTGATATGCGTGAGTTCTAGTCACAGGCGCCCAATCGGGTCATATAGGTGGAAGTGTGAATTATCTTTTCTCTAACCCACCGCGTGGGTCCACCATAACCTGTGACCACTCATCAGTGGCCAGCTCCAATGCACTTTTCTTTATATCTAATTAGTGCAAAGGAAATAAATTTAATAAATCATTATATAGACAAATTAATGAAAAAGGATACAAATTCTGTTTCTATAGAGTTGTGACAGCCCTCTGGCTTTTATTCAGCTGTCCTCAGCTGAAAAGCTTCTTGATATTGCTGTAGAATATTTGGGTAATCCTTCATGAATTTTTCATCTATCCACTGTGCATCTGTTGTGGGTAGATTCTTGAATTTTAGTAAGAATTTTCGTGTCACAAGGCCACTTCTCGTGGTTCGATCCTTGAGAAACAAAATCTTTTTAGGTTCCAAGAGTTGCTCTATTTCTTCAACTTCTGGGGGATCTTCAGTAATGAGTTCCTTTGGTTCTGGTCCTATGTAAGATTTTAGCAAACCTACATGAAAAGCGTTGTGTATTTTCCAATGAGTAGGAAGCTCAAGTCGATAAGAAACTTCATTTATTTTCTCAATCACTTTGAAGGGTCCAAAGTATCTACTGGAGAGCTTTGGAAAAGATGAATTTTGACCATAACCTTGTTTGAGCCTGCTTTTATCAAACTTTAGCAAGACATATTGACCTTTTTCAAAAGGCAAAGGTCTTCTTCGTTTATCTGCTTGCTTCTTTTGTCGCTCTTGCGCAACTTTGATAGTGGGTCGAACTTGATCCATTGTTGTTTTTAAATCTAAAGCAAACTCATCAGCAGCAAAAATCTTATCTTTAGTGCGAATAATTGGAGGAGGAATCACTTTACCCTGTACTATTTCATTTGGAGCTTTCCCTGTGGATGAGTGCACTGTATTGTTGTAAGCAAACTCCAATAATGGAAGATATTTCTCCCATTGTGACTTATGTTCACTAACATAAGCTTTCAACATATCCAAAAGAGTGAGATTCATCACCTCTGTTTGGCCGTTAGTTTGAGGATGAAAAGCTGAGGAGAACTTTAAAGTGGTTCCCAAATTCTCAAATAAAGCACGCCAAAAGTTACTTGTGAATTTGGAGTCTCTATCTGAAATGATCTCAGAAGGCATACCATGTAATCTGAAGATATGTTGAATGAAAAGTCTTGCAGCTTGTGCGGATTTCAATGTTTTATGACATGGAATAAAATGTGATTGTTTGCTGAATCTATCAATTATGAACCAAATCATATCATGACCTTGAGGTGTTCTTGGAATACCTGAGATGAAATCCATTGTGATAGATTCCCATGGATCTTTGGGCACTGGAAGAGGTTGCAACAATCCTGGAATCTTCTGCCTATCATATTTGGATTTTTGGCATACCAGACAAGCCTCAATGAAGTTATGTGTATCTTTTCGTAATGTTGGCCAATAAAAGTAGCGCTCAATTGCACTTAGAGTGGCTGCCCTCCCTCTATGCCCTGCATAAGGGGGTTCATGGCTTTCTTTAAGCACCTTTTGTCGAACAGGAAGAGTGACACAAAGGCGATTGTTCATGAGAAGGTAACCATCTTTGATGGAATAATCTGGATGAGAACCTCCTTGCTGTAAATTTGACCAAATTGCTGCAAAATCAGTATCTTCATCATAAGTATTCTTCATCGTTTGAAAATCTTCATGATGAGCCACTGTAATAGTTGCAATGCGAGGCACTCTAGAAAGTGCATCAGCAACTACATTTTGTTTCCCTGGAGTGTACATAATTTGAAAATGAAACATAAACAAGAAAATTTCCCATCTTGCATGTTTCTCCTGCAAATGCTTTTGAGTCTTGAAATACTTCAAGCTTTGATGATCGGTTTTAATAAGGAATTCATTGCTTAAAAGATAATGTTTCCATATATTTAAAGCATGAACCACTGCTAAGAGCTCCTTTTCATAAATGTCATACCTTTTCTCCACATCATTTAGACGGCGGCTTTCAAAGGATACGGCATGGCCTTCTTGATTTACCACTGCACCAATACAATCACCACAAGCATCTGCTTCCACCAAAATTGTTTTACCAGATCTGGAATGATAAGAACAGGTCCAGAAGTAAGAGCTGTTTTCAGCCTTGTGAAGGCTGCCTTCTCTTTTTCCTTCCATTGGAAAGAGATCTTCTTCTTTGTAAGGTCATGAAGTGGAGAAGCCATATGTGCAAAATGCTTGATGAAGCGGCGGTAATAAGAACATAAGCCAAGAAACGATCACACCTCATGTACATCATGAAGATGAGGCCATTCTTGGATTATCCTGATCTTTTCAGGATCCATCTAAATCCCTTCAGAAGAGATGACATGCCCAAGGTAATTTATTTTATGCATGAAAATTTTACTCTTTTTACCATTTACCAAGAGTTGATTTTGTTGTAGTAATTGTAGAACAATTTCCAAGTGTTGATGATGCTCCTCTTCATTCTTGCTAAAGACAAGAATATCATCAAAGAAGGTACCGACATATTGTCGATGCTCTCTAAAGATGCGCTCCATCATTCGATTAAAGGTGGCTGGTGCATTGGTTAATCCGAAAGGAACCACCAAGAATTCATAAAGACCGTATGAAGTGCGGAAAGCAGTTTTGTGTACATCTTGTGGTATTACCCTAATTTGATGATAACCACTCTTTAGATCAATGCGGCTGAAAACCTTTGAGCCTCCTAGACGATCCAAAATGTCGTCAATTCTGGGAATAGGAAACCGATTCTTCACAGTGATTTTGTTGAGGGCTTGATAATCAATGCACATCTTGAATGTGCCATCTTTCTTTTGAACAAGAAGAACCAGTGAACAAAATGGTGAGCTACTTGGCCTAATTAGCCCACGGTTGAGTAGGTCTTCGACTTGCTTTCTGATTTCTTATTGTTGAGGACGGCTCACACGGTATGGTGCTATATTAGGAGGAGAACTGCCCGGAATAATATCAATATGATGGTCTTCTAGCCTTTCTGGGGGATGCTGATAAGGAAGATCTTCCGAAAAACAATCTTTATACTTTTCCAAGAGCTGAAGTTGCTCTTGGTTTTCAGCATTCATATTATCTTTTACATCAGTGACATAAAGCAGACAACATTGAACACAATCCTTAATTGCTCTAGAGACTTGCATATGGCTTACCATAGGTATGGTGTCTCCAGAAACTCCAGCTTGGATCTCGTACTTCTTGCCTTTGTTGGTGAGTTCTACCTTCTTTTTCTGAGAGAAGATGGTTGAATCTACTCTATGATTCCAGGGCATGCCAAGAATCACATCGCAACCATCAAGGTCTCCGATACAGAAGGTATCTTCATCACTGTAGCCTTGAATTTGAAACTTGAGCTTGCCAATGTAGGGTATCACAGTCTTCATTGTGTCACCTTCATCAGCATTTAAAGCTTGGCGAACTTCTGTCGGAGTGTCCATCTCTTCGTTCTTTAATCCAAGCTCTTTAGCTAATTGCAAGGAAATGATATTTTCATTCGCCCCAAGATCTATCAAGAATAGTGCTTGCTTACCTTGCAACTGTCCCCAAGCTTTTAATAATTTGCGCGTCTCTGGAGTGTGAGTTGTGTTTGCAACTACATCACTGATAGCATTGATTTTCACTGGCGACTTAGGCTTGTTGTCAGAAACCTTGCTTTGTCCCTTGTTTGGACATTGCTTCGCTATGTGGCCTGTTTGTCCACATTTAAAGCACTTCCCTTCTTTCATGAAGCGTTGCTTTTCTTCTTCGGAAAGTTGCTTTGCTTGTGGGTATAGATTGGAGCGAAATTGAGGAGCATTAGGAGGTGCATAGTGCGTCATCTTCTTTTGATTTGATGGCTGCTTTTGCCGCTGTTTTTGTCCTTCATTTGGGGCTGAATACTCCTCATCGTCAACTACTCTCTTGTTATCATTCTTTTGGAATGATTTGTTGCCATTGTGCTCCATTTCCCATGTCTCAGCATGGTCAATGAGTTCCCTGAGACTAGAACAATGATAATGATTAAGAGCAGTACGAAGTTTAAAATGCAAGCCTCCTTGAAACTTCCTAAGCTTTTCCGAACTGCTGATCTTCTTGAAATGTTGGACCTTCAAAAGTAGCTCCCAAAATCTCTTGGTATAGTCACCAAGTGACTCATTTTTCCTTTGCCAAAGCCGATCCCATTCCATTTTTACATCTCTTTTGAAATGAACAGGAAGAAAGTGGCTTTGTATCATGCAAACAAAGGACCGCCATGATTTTGGGGCAGCATGATCATATTCCAACCCCGTCCACCAAGTATGGGCTAAGTCGGTTAAATGTAAAGCTGCAAAATTAATCTTTTCTTTTTCTTTATACTTGTCACGACCATACAAAATTTGAAATTGACAAATAAACTTCAGAAGAAGATCAGGATTTCGGAAACCATCATACATACTGAACTTGATCTTCTTTTCAAGTTGAGATAGTGACTTAGTCTTCTTCTTCTTCTTATGCCTTCGTCCATGCTCGGATCTTGAGGTTGAAGATGATAAAGTGCTTGATGGGGATGAAGATGGAGACGAGGGTGAAGAATGTCGACGCCTTTGACAATGATGAGGTCTTCCACGAGAAGGGTGTGACTCTTCGTTACTAGAAGAGGATCCATCAGAATAGGCGCCAGATGACTTTGAAGAAGAGGATGAGCTTCGACGCGATCTCTTTCTTTGTCTTGAAGTAGAATGGGACTGCCTCTTTAGAAGTAGTTGGACTTCTTGATCGGCTCCCTTCATTGGTATGGCTTTGTCTCCTTGAAGTAGATGGGCTTCTTTCCTTGAATTCTTTGGGATTCTCAACTTTTTCTAGTTTGAGAAGTTGCTCACGAATTTGCTGATTCTCCTCTCTAAGACTTTGAATGGCTTGAAGGATAGCACTCGATTGATCCATTAAGACTCTTAAATTTTTAAAAAAATATGCTCAAGCACTCAATGCAAGGGCTGAAAACAAACAAACTTATAATTGTAAGCACTACCAGTGTTGGGTTGAGGACCGAGCCAAAGCTCTGATACCACTGTAAACGCCCCGAACAACGTAGTATGCTTAACAATTATGATATTCGCTTGTTTTCAAGATTTAATATAAAAGAGAATGAACACTTAAAGCTGAAAATGAAAATTACTCACAAAATTACAGCCATGAAAATGTAAAAGTAATGGAGACAAGATTGAGGGTTGAAGATGGGCAACCCCCCCCCCCCCCCGAAGGAATGCATTTCTGCTCAACCCAAGTCCCTTAGGGAAGAGCTCAGTTACAATCAACCTGAGAGTGAGAAGAAGTAATTCTCACACTCACAAGATCATGCAAAGATGTACAAACACACATGCATTATCTATTATGCAATGATAAGAACTGATTTCTTTACAGTATGAGAGAAGAAAAAGGGAAATTCAGCCTTTCTCCATCGTTGATCAGCAGTGCATGGATAGGGCTTGCTTCTTGTAGCTAAAATGGAAGAAAGAGCTCGAGAAGAAGGTGCTGTAATGAATTTACAGCCTTGGTGTCCTGTAAAACATCAGTGATAGAAGAGGGAATATGGAGGAATTTGATAATGGAGAAGTGGGGGATGATGATGGGGATGGATGGGGCCAGTTTCTAGCTATCTGTGGGTGCTGTACATGAGTTTACAGCAAAGAAAAATGATGATGAATGAAGAAAAACGAGCTCTTATTTATAGGAGAGGGGAGAGCTAGTACAAAAGGGGAAAGTGGAGTAGCACAAGACAAGTGTCCAGCCACATGTCATGAGATGTGACAAGTGGTGGGACACTTGGAAACTTGTGTGACAAGTGTCTTGACACTTGTCTCTTCTCTATGGCCTTCCTTTTTGGGTTGAATACTGTCAAGAATAGAAACAACCAAATTTAGTAAGCACAGTCAGAGTACAGAACTTACTATTTTTAGAATGATATCCCTATTTTTTAGCATTTTTAAGCTAATTCGAGGCTCCCTAAAATTCCCTAAAATTTAGGGATCTCCTAAAATTTAGGGACCCCCCCAATATGGGTGTCATATGAAAGCTTTTTTCGTGTATATCGCAAAAATGGTATCCGAATCTTCATGTGACTTTCCTATGCAAAGAAATGTGCATTTCAAGCTTTCAGCCCACACATGCACATTATACAAGCATTTCATGATCATGCCATCTTGTTGATTGTAATTGTTTGTTCTAGTGGATCTAGCCCACACTTCAAGGCATCAATCCTTTCTGTGTGCGAGTCTAACCCTGATATGCGTGAGTTCTAGTCACAGGCGCCCAATCGGGTCATATAGGTGGAAGTGTGAATTATCTTTTCTCTAACCCACCGCGTGGGTCCACCATAACCTGTGACCACTCATCAGTGGCCAGCTCCAATGCACTTTTCTTTATATCTAATTAGTGCAAAGGAAATAAATTTAATAAATCATTATATAGACAAATTAATGAAAAAGGATACAAATTCTGTTTCTATAGAGTTGTGACAGAGAACAATCATTCCAATGGATCATACTAAAGAAAACTTCAATTAAACTCAACAAGACTACACAATACCTACAAAAGTCACAATCTCCCCTTGGGACCCCATATATCACTTTTGTCACATCGTTTGCCTTCGACAATGACAACCATAAAATCTTCATCTCCATGGGCACTTCATGGCAAATAGTAATCAAGTTCATCTTCTATAACGTGGCAAAGCTCTCAATATTCCACCTCAATGACATAACTTTTCACCACCACCTGTCACCAAGGCTCAAGTCCACAAGATTCAAGATCTTTAATATGAAGCCAACAAAATATAAACGACGACATGGAAAGTAAAATCAATATGCAAGCTTCTTTTAAAAGCTAGTCCAAGTGTAGATTTATTACAGCATTTACCTTGTAGTTTTATTTCATCCAATGTCCATTAAAAAAAGAACACAGCAACACAATGAAAAGGAAGCTTAAAATTAAGAACACTTTGCCCAAGAAGAATAATGCATGGTCCCACCTTTCCAATTTTGTCACTATATTTTTGAGACAACTCTTATGACTCTTTTACTTCCAATTTTTGAGATTGAGTTCCATAGCAGAACACAAAGGGTCTAGCTTCTTTGGAAGGTCACTCTTCATTTGAACCTACGGAACCAAAGGAGAATAAACCTTCACTATACAAATGAACAAAAAATCCAAACACAATGTCAAAGCATGGAGCAATAAATCCTAAATTGCAATTTTGTCGGAAATTTCCTTGTCAAAGGGAACTACGGCTTAGCACATTTTGTAGGCTTATTCCTTATCCTACCAATCAACACAACGTTCTCACGTGACAACTGCCTAAGGAATCATCTACGTTGGTTGTGCAAATATTGTAGGTATTCATGAGCTCATCCCTCGATGAAGTGGTGACGAGCACTTGTGTATTAAAGTCTACACAATAAAAGTGTGAGATGATGTTAAAAAGAGCAAGTTTCACCTAATTAGGCATATGGCCTTCAACATGAACAAATCACTTACAAATTCATCCTCTAGAAGTGCAAAAGAAGGAAAAACTCACTAGCATTCCTTGGATCGATCATTGTGGACAATGCATGCACATGTTTCTCTCTTCACGGTAGAAGAAACCACTCTGTCTCCAAGCGATAGTGTGATGATTGCCCTCCCACAATAGAACATGTGACCAAACATCCATTTCAAGCGAAGGGTGACTCAAAAGCTCTTGCTCAAATTCCCCATTCACTTCTTTCCAAATTGGATCCCATCCCTCCACAATCACATTGATCACCAATGTCTCCTCACTAGCATGGGTGAAAATGGAAACAATGAAGACCCCCTTCTTTCTTAAGGACATAACCCTCCTTTTCCCAAAGGCTATCTTCAATCGCAACACATCATCCCTAAGACCATGAACCTTGGCATAGGGAAGAAGTTGACATAAGGGTATGGGGGGGGCACTCATAACAAGTAACAATCCTTTTCTTCTTCCAAATGTCCTCAACCTCAAACATGAGTTCACCACCTCTCATGGAGCACCACATAAGGCACAATTTGCAATTGTGACTCAAGGTCATCAACAATAAGGTCTAGGTCAACATCCTCCCTCATCATGTTTGTCTCACATACATCCTCCACTATCGTATCAAGAGTGGTCCTCCACCCCTTCTCCTTTTTCAACCCCCTCCCCTCTATGGAGACACATTCGAACTACAAAAAACCAAAACCCAAAGACATGAGGTTAACTTCAAAAGTCCTTCTTAGCAATCGTACTCATAAATGAAATATTTGTAGCCACCAAACTACACCTTCTATATGGAGGCATTCGACCAATGAAACCCTTGCAACTTGCACATCAAGGACAAAAAGGCCTCACATCCACAGGGAAGAGAGCATGTCAGTCTTTCTATCAAGTGATACCAATTTTGTACATCCTTAAGTGAATCACATTTAATGTACATGCCTAGAAATTTTTTTGCTACAAGCATATATATTTTTCCAATCCTAGCTTTCTAATTTGAAAATGTAGTTCTTTACCCATCTTCTAGTGCTACCGTCAAGCCATATGCAAAGCAACCAATATTTTGCACAATGAATACAAGTAGTAGCTACAAGTAAAGGTCATAGAGCCCCCGAACAAACCCCATTTGCCATATCTACAATAGTCCACACCAATTCTATGATGTAGACTCATGATCATGAACTCATTAGGGAAAGCCATCAACATTGACAAATACCTTCAATAATGGGTGGACCTACTTGCACATTGTGTGAAGCAAGGAAGATGGATTGTGCAATCGGCTCTCTGCACCATCACTGCTTGCTCCTCCAAACTACTCCATGACTTTGGTCTTACAATTGCTCGTTCCTTGTTATGCTCGTTCTCACTTACTTGTGAAATGGGGATCCTCCAAATGAATAATGTCAACCATGGAACTATGCAAGCAAGTTGGCAAACAAAATGTACAAATAGTAAAAACTTAACAAATAACAAATGAAATGCTTCGAATGAAATGCTTCGAATGAAATGCTTCGAATGAAATGCTTCGAATGAAATGCTTCGAATGAAATGCTTCGAATGAAATGAGTGGAAATAGAAGTTGAGTACAAGATCCTTTGAAAATACAAAGGTGTAGGACTAGTGTCACTTGTAAGAGAAGTTGAACCAAGACTAATGGCTAGAAGCACAAGACATAGCATAAGGGGTCAAGTGGAAAGCAAAATCACATAGCTAAGTGTGATGTCACTTAAAGGGATCTTAGCAACTAGCAATTGGTATTCTAGATAGATTTTTTATGGCAAATAGTGGCATGGTTGCAAGAGGATGAAAACATAACATTCTGGGTTGTGTTAGGTTGGTGAAAACCTATGTTTCTAACAACATGCACTTCTAAACAACATAGGTATCAACAATAAAGAAATCAATGATGTATGCTATAGGAGAAAGGCTCAGAATCCCATAATCATAGTGAGGAAAGTGGAACTACCCAAAGGCTATAAAAACATGTACTTGACTCTCATTTTAATGCAATATATAGTACTTATCTTTTGTGTCAACTCAAGACTGTGTTTATGAGTCCAAGCTAATTAATCTTGGAACCTAATTCCCTTGAGTTACAATCTATCATTCAATCATGTATTGTGTTTATGACTTGCATCCACCATAGCCAATCTAGCTCTAGATTTGTGTTTCTTAACAATCATGGAGACAACTTGAGTTGCATTAGGGGTTGGATGGGTCTAGATTATAGAACACTTAATCACATGGAAACAACAAGTAGAGTTTTTTGGAGTAGTCAAACATCAACTTGCTTTGAGGCCTAATGTGACAATAACATCGATGGTGCCATGCAATAGAGCTTAATCCTAATGGAGGTAGCAACATAAGAATGACACTAAGAAGGAATGACAATAATAGTTGAATGAGTGATAAGAAATGGTTATCCTCCCTGCCCCTTTCATTGATTTTGTTTGGATTTTATCCTACCAAAATCTAAATTAAAAAGACAATTTTAGAATTATTTTTAAAGTTACGCAAGAGCTGAACAAATTGGCTGATAGTTTAGAATTTACTTTTGACCTAAGTTGTCATTACTTGATCCCTCTCAAGTCCCAAAAAGGAGCCCAAGAGGAAATGGCAATAAGGTTCTTTCCCCTTTTCATATTGTTTTAATTCTTTTTTTAATGTAAATGAAGCCAAGGCATAAACAACTATCCTCAAAGAACCTAATGATGAAGGAATGCTCTACAAATGAGGTTGTGGCTACTTGAGATCAATCAAACAAAGCAAATTAATGAGGCATGATAATAATGCATGATGAGGGGGAGTTTTCACATATATAAAGAGTTTTTACTTGGGAAGCCTTCCAATTGACTTCTTGACTAGCCAAGCATCCAAATCACAAAAGATAATGTAATGAAAAGAATAGTGCAAATTAGGGCATGCTGTGCAATGCATTTTTATAAGGGTAGCTCCCTCAATGGAATTTTCAAATGCTCATTTGCCCATTTACAAGAATGAAAATGGCAAAATCTAAGTGTAAAGGGTGAGAAGTTTATGTGACAATAGAAGCCACAATTTGTATGTACAAAGGGGAAGTATCCCTACTTGCCATCAAGTAGTTGTTGGGGATGGAAGAGGAGAAAAAAGTCCTCTCCTCATCATCCTTTGTGACAAAGGAAGAGGGAGAGCAAAGTCTATTCTCTTACAAAGTCTCTCAAGTGGTGGCTATAGTGTTGGCTCTAGTGACAATAGTGTCAAGTACCTAGTGAAGAGCAAAAGAAGCATCTCAATTTGAAACTTGTGAAGGTAAATGGCCCCCATGGTAGTAATAAATATTCATAACTCAACCTCAAAAAGGAAACAAAATTGTCATGTTTCATGTTGGTTCCAGAATTTGATACTTGCTCAAACAACAAAAAACATGGAACCACCATGGGATTGCCAAAAACCCATGTCTCTAACTCCAATTAAAACCAATTGATCCTTGCAATGTTACTCCACAAATGGAAATACAAGCATAGCATTAAGTACTAAAAAGGTGGCTGAAAACCTGCATACAAATGCTTCATTGAGATATAGTTAATGCAACAATGGCTAATAGTGGAGGAAGTAAAATCAACTTAATCAAATGAGATTTCCCACTTACTTGAATAATATGCATCTTAAAAAGGATTTGGCAAATAGGAAGTAAGATCATAAGTACGTAGTTGATAATGAAGGATAGACTTGAGTGTACCCTATGGATACTGTTGGATATGAAGGCAAAACATCTAAAGGCTCATGATTGGGAATGAAATTTGATGGCATGTGATGGGTGGAGCCCTCTATCCCCTACAATTGGCTATGTAGGTTGCGATCTAATGGTAGATCAAACATGGTGATTGAGGACTCATAAGGAATTTCCTTTATGCAAGAAAAGATGGGATTAAGGGCCAAAGTCCATGGGACATGTAGGAAACTAATTAGTTAAACATATGTAGGGTAAGATGTTGGCTCATGGATGCCACACAACTAATGGTTGCAATAGCAATGTGGGCATAGAGATAATCTACCACATAAAGTTGGAATACTTAGGTAGCATCTACTTAAGGAATAAGATAACTTGATGATCACTTGAGTTTGGTGGGTCGACGGTTGTGCATTTGACAAGTAATTATTCATACTTTGACATCTTGACTTTTAGGCCATCCCCTTCCTCCATAGAAATCCATGGAGCTCATTGTCAAGATTTATTTGTTTAGTACGATCTCTCATCACATAATAATCAATAAGATGAGCTAATAGAAGTCAAGGCAAGAGATAAGCTACGTAATAGAAGCTTCACATAGGAAAGGCACCAAAAGAAGAAGAGACCATGAACATGTAAATGCAATGGAGGAAAAGTGTCAACACACAACCTACATCGCTTTAGTTTAAACTCAACTAATGAAATCTTAATATTGTGTTTGCTAAGTAGTGTGTGGCTTTCTCCTCTATCTTCTAGTAGGTTTAGTTCAAACTCAACTAACGAAATGCTAATCTTGTGTTTGTTAAGTGGTGCGTTAGTGAGGGTGACGTAGAGAGCTTGTGAGAGCTTCTTCCATCTTGTTCTCTTGGGTGTCCTATTTTATCTTGTTCTTATATTGGTGGAGAATGAATGAATTGAGATGGGTAGAAAGGAGCTCTGGAGCACACTAGATGGAAGACCATTAAATCTTCCTCATGCACACCATCCATACTACAATGGTAAAGGTTAATGCATCAATGAATGAATACTTTTGTAGCTTTCTAGCTTTCTTTTAGCTCCATTCTTGAAGTTTCAATGGTGTAGCTTTCTTATATTGGTAGAGAATGAATGAATGGAGATGGGTAGAAAGGAGCTATGGAGCACACTAGATGGAAAACCATTGAATCTTCCTTGCACACCATCCATACTACAATTGTAAAGGTTAATGCATCAATGAATGAATAATTCTGTAGCTTTCTAACTTTCTTTTAGCTCCAGTCTTGAAGTTTCAATGGTGTAGCAATAAAGCAATTGAGGAGCTAGAATCTTGAATGACCTAAGTGAGTTTAGTGAGCCATTGAACAAGTAGACCCGCTTAAAAGAATAGGTAGTTTGTTAACTCTTTTCGAAGGGTTTGAGTTTGTTAACATTTTGGTTTCATTTTTGTGACATGATGGAACTTTGCACTCTTTTTTGTGCTTAATATTTTATCATTTTGGTGGATTTGAGTGTTCATTTATTGGGACTATTGGGGTTCAACATGGTGAGCAGAACATTTCAACACCAAACACATCTAGTTTAGGAAGAGGTAGAAGGGTACTTGTATATGAGAAAGGTTTTATATTCCTATATTTTTTATTGGGGGAAATTTTCATAGATTGGACCTCTTATGTTGATGTTGCAAACACAACTAAAATTCTAGGGTTCATGCATAACTTAAGTAAAATTAACTCTCCCAATTCCACAATATCAACTAGTGCATCATTACATTGATGCTTACTACAACATCAACTGTAGAGGGTGTCCTCAACTAATTGACATGCTTAGAGACAAAAACCCTTAACTTTACTTACATGACCTAAAACCCAAAGTCAACCATGAGCCTTGATATAAACCAATCCAAAGAGAAAAATCTTACAAAGAACTTGTTCGGAAAGTGTATAACCTTCAAGCATGGACACTTACCCAAGGCAAACATTGATTGGGAGTGGTATGTGCACTTAAGGAGTGGTTCTAAAATAAATTCCCCTAACTCATTTATAGATTCCAAGTTCATCACATGACTCTAACCACTTGAGCCTCCCTTGCAAGAGGATTTTAGTGATAACATTGTAGACCACGTAGAACAAGTAGTTTACCAATGAAAACCTCATAATTGATCCCTTTATAGAAACATTTTTTGGAGAATGACCTCTTGAGGGAACCTAACAACACTGTTAGGACACTCCATGAAGCCAAAACTACTTATGTCTTTGATAGGTTTGGTCTAGAAATATTTAGTGATGCTTCAATAGAAAAGCTATCATAAAGTTTCAAAACCATAGCGAAGAGTAGTAGCCATAGATCAAGAGGCCATCCAAATGAAAATGGAAGAGATCTAGAAGTAAAAAAAATGGTATCGGCAATATTAGAAAGTTGATATCCAATGTTGAGGTGGCTAGCATGTCACAGGATCCAAAGCATTAATATAATTCAAATATAAATACTAAACAAATGATAAATGACAATTTTGCTTCAAATTTTCAATCCTAGGATGCTAGCATGTTTGCATGGTGGCCTAGTTAGAGGCATCTATTCACCAAAATTTTGTCGATGTGACCAAACAACTTTAGAAGTACACATCAAAAGATGATCCCAACATGGTTCTCCAGCTTGGACCTAGATAAAAGAGAAGCTTCCCCATGCTAAAATATCTCTTTATTAAGAAGTTTTTAGAGAGTAGTCATAGGGGTAGCCTCAAATTAATGAATTCTAAGCAAAGAGAAGAGGAATCAATGTGTGAAGATGTGTCTAGGATCTAAGGTTGGTTTAAGAGAATGCCTAAAAATGAATGAACTCTTAATGAATCAATCTTCTTAGTCTTTTATCAATGGTGTCTAAGACAAAGCAACTACAGACCAAGTTATATTGAGCAACCTCTTTAATGAATAATTATAGTTGATGACTTGCACAGGAAGAGAAGTAGGGACAAACATGGCATGGCATCCACAAGCATAAGGTAAGTTGATAGAAGAAGCAAGAAGAAGCCTAGCTTCTCCCAAGGGTTGGCTATTCTTAAGCAACAAAATGAAAACCTAATGAAGCTAGTTGAAAGCCTACAATCTAAACCTACTTACACAAAAGAATATGTAGTGTGTCTAGTATAGTCATAAGCACTTGCCTTTAAAGTGTATTGAGCTTAGCAGTTTGAGACTTTGTGCAAAATGTGGAAGATATAAACAAGATATTGATATATTATAAAGCCTTGAGGTACCTACCTTAATTTAGCAATCCCTATCCTATCAATAAAGGTGTATTCTATATGGAAGGGGAGACTCCTTAGCACTTGAAGCACCCTAGCATCTCAATTAAGTGCCTAGATTAGATGCTAACCCCTTTGGTCTGTGTTAAAGCAACATGGGATTTTTGCATTGTATCCTCCAAGTGATGTCCTAGACCATTGGAGAAGATGTGTGCACAAACCCTTGCATATCTTATGAGGAAGAAGGAATTGCAATCCTTATGGCCTTGTAGACTTTTCTTAATGATATAAGTCTAGGTAAAGGATGCAAAAGAGGCATCAGATAACCTCACTTGGATAGTGGCCAATCCAACCACATGACCTCTAAATGCTTAGAAAGCCAAGGTGTGGATAAAAATACCAAGGAAAATCAAAGATGCTCTAAGTATGGAAGCAATCATATATATCTTGATTGCCCTATATAGAAGGTGTCAACAAAGCAAGGAAATTGTATCATTAATGCTATTGAACTTATTTGGAATGGAACCAATAAAGGAAGAGCCTAGTGCAATTTCATTGAACACTATAACAATAGGTCATAATAAAAAAGGATGAGTTACTTCCTAGATCCACACTTGATCATAGGTAAGAAAAACAATATAAAGAGGTCAATAAGAACAACTACAAACAAGATACTCTTAAAGAGAAGACATGACAAGCCAATTCCCAAAGCCCTACATATATAGTGCAAGGAGGGCAATGCAACGTTGAAAGTCACTCCAATGCCCTCACCTTCCTGTGATCCAAGGGCCAAACATTGCAAGGCCCCCAAATGACGAGAAGCCATGATGGGCACTTCGCATTGCTAGGATTCCTAGTTTAGAAGCTGGAAGGGATCTAACCTTTAAGACTAGACATACATTGAGTAGTGAGTTATGGGGATTTAGGAAATATCCTTAAATGCTGGTTGGTGTGTCAAATGGACCATGTGGGTGGTGAGTTAAGGTGAGGCATGTGAGTGATGAGTTAAGGGGTACCTTGTTGGATGTAATTTAGTATCTTACACATTGGTGGAGGATATTAATATACTGCTCCCAAACGGCCTTATCAATCTACCCCCTTTTATTTTTGCCCCTCACTTTATGGATCCTTCTTTATGTATCTACCTTTTTCTCACTTGCCATCCACTTATGGATCCACCTATCGTCCACTTTATGGATCCATGCTTTTCTCACCTAGGATGTTGATCTCTTTATGAGCTATTATGTGTGTGTGTATGAGAGACATAACTATTGAGCATATAGTACCATATCTTTCACACTCATGTTGAGCTCCATCCATCATGCAGTAACATATTATTCACACTCACAATGAGCTCCATCCATCATATCTAGATCATTGTTGAAGCTCATAGGAGTGCATGGGTAGATAGAGACTTTAGTCATTAGTTGTATCTCTCTTGTACTTGTGTGCATTGTTATCTTCTATTGCACTCTATTTTCTTACATGGTATTAGAGTGCTAGGCACTCTAAGTAACAGCTTGGCACAAGAAAATTCAACTTTTGTTGTTGAAAAGGCTAGAAGTAATGTCAACTCATGGGCAGTAGTATAGCAAAGTAGAGGGTGTTAACCCCAGTGCAAGAAATGCAAAAAATAAAAAAGAAGGAAGCAAATGAAAATTTTAAAATACATGGCAAAGCGGAAAAAGGCGGCCGAGATAGTTGGAATAAGAGAGAAA